>NC_060208.1:161405625-161727500 GCF_021130785.1 Homalodisca vitripennis
AACGATGAACTATTTTATAAGTTATCGAAATTAAATATATTTTAGTTGCATAACATAACTAGAGTTAATCAACGGTTTCAAAATGTACGATCTCAACTAACAAACATCTTTTCTTATTAGATTTCTTTTGTTATTAGATGCATTACTACGTTACATGGATTGCAAGACTTTTACAATAAACACCCACTTCACTTCCTTATAATTACGAATTTTATACTTGATTGATATTGACTTATCATTACTTAGCAGTGCTACTGCTTTTTTCTGTTAGCCTCAGTTAAAGTGCTGTCACAATGTCAATGAAGCATATTATCAGTACCGTAGGTCCACGGTTGACAGTTATGTAATTCAAATAAGGTTTTGTTATCAGTGTTTCAATAAATTCCTCTACTCATTACATGGACACAATTCATCACGTGCACCAAATTTATAAAAATGTTGGATAACACTTCTTTTAATGACATTTTCAATATAATACCAATCATTACTTAAATTGTCTTACTTCGAAGAATGCTAAAATTTCATTTCAGCATTAAGGTATCATTAATAACGTAATAAGTTTTATTTATTTATTAACGGCAGCCAATGCATACATAAATATACCAATAACATATGGCTCAAGACTTAGACAATACTTACTTGATCTACTATTAAATTAACATAGAGTTAAAAATAAAAAAGAAAAATTGAACAAGTTTAGCAATTATTGATCAGAAAACAAAACCAGTGCGTGGCAAAATAGACTAAATGACGGATAACAGAGTGAAATATGCATAAAGATATATAACAGAAACCTTTCAACAAGATATTAACAATAATTATAAATTTAATAATACTTTGGTAAATAGATTATAAAGGTTATAACATCATAAAATCTATATAAAGCTATAATGATAATAAATCAACAAAATCATTAACAACATAATAATAACAGTAGAGAAAATATACACTATATATAAAGAAAAACATTAAATATATATATATATATATATATATATATATATATATATACATACAACTATAACAAACAAGTTTAACATAGTTTTAAAGGGGATCTCCTATCCTACACGCGGTTTTTGAGACAAGCAATTGTAATTAAAGTGTGCTTAATTTTGGAATAAATGTAGTATTGCTAATCCATTGTGCTGAACAGTTCAATAATTTAGTCCTTACACACTCATGCAGCTGAGGCCCAAACGAGTATCTTTAAATACTTTATAGATAACATGGAAAGCTCATGGTCAAATACAAAGTTCTTCCATCTGATTTATTGAAATACAAGATAAATTTAGGATATTCCTCTTATTGCATAAAAATATTTAAGAAAACTTGTTTGGTCCCTACTATAACTATAACCAAACGAATAGTTGCACAAGTGCTCCAACAGTTAGAGTTTACAATTCTAGAGTATCATGAACTCGAATAAAGGATCAGTCGAATGAAAGTTATAAAAGAAGTTTGCCGTGAAGTTAGAAGATTGGCAATGCAAAGTTTAAAGCCGGCAGAGAAGGTACAGGTTGCGGCTTAGCGCCAAACACGATAAAGTGAATCGTCTAGCGCATACTGATACTTCTCGTGTGTCCTCCCCGCACTACCTTTTTACCGTCAAGGATTTCTCGGTGTTACGGTTGGAAATGATAAGATAGGATTGAAATGTAGAGCTATCTTGACCGATTACATTTGTATTCACTTATTTTAAATTCCTGTCTTCTATTGTTATCTTCATGTATTCCAGACAAAACATTTTCTAGTAGTTTAAACGACAGATTACTAACGGTTGTAGGTTAGTTCACACATCTAGTTAAGCGTTATAATTCAGTTAGTTCAACTATATTGATTACTTCCATTACAGTCCTTGTCCTCAATTGATGAGTGTCTACATAATAATCTTCTATCTAAGCTCAGTGTAGATAAAGCTTGATTCACTCTTTCTATGTTATTCGTTTTTGCCATTTAATTAACAATGGAAGGCATAAAGGAATATAAAATGCATGTTTAATCCGTTATGTTTATTCTTCACAATAATCGCTTTTAAAGGTTTAAGTACAGTCATCCTCTAGATAAGCGTTTAAATACTTATACTTAAATACAATCATTATAACCATACATCTGTGGTAACATCTAGTTTATAAATTTCAGTAAAAAGCAAAATTCATGACATAAACAAGTAAAGAGTTCACTTACTTGTTCGTCATAAAAACGTTTTTAATTGTTGTCTTCAAGACCTTAATGCATACAAAATTCTCACTTTTTATGCAGTATAAATTATATATTTTGTTATTCTAAATAGTCACTTTGTGTATATCTTTAAAATATATGTTATAAACACATCCCATTAATGAGTAGTAACGCTTAAACAAACAAGAGCAACGATGTAAACAGACCGAGACTGAGAATGATCAAGCAGCGGTCGGTATGGGAGACACGTATAGGGTGTCTCAGAGGTTTTCCTCGCAAGGCTCGTTGATACTGCTCGCTAGTTCTTTTACTTATTTCAGCTACTAAAAGTGTATTTGTTTCTTTTTTGTTCATATTTGGTCAAAATATGTAAAGAGGTTCATTTTGAATTAGCCAATATATCACTTTTATTATTTAAAGTAATTTGTTTTATAAAAGGAAATTGGTCGTGATATTACTAGTCGAGAGCGAATCGCTTCTCAACTTCCTTGGCCAATCTAACTGACGTTATTATATAATTTTGTTAGAGAATTAAATTTCAATTTAAGAATACCAAAATTAAGTAAATTATTTATTTATATAATTTTATGAAGTAGGATGTGAGTACATGATTCAAAAGGTATTATTAAGCATATTTAATCCTAAATATAACATTAATAAATAAATTAGTTATTAAGCATATTTAATGCTAAATATAACATTAATAAATAAATTAGATACTTTACATATGTGTAATATATTTTATAATGTAGGTACACATATAAAATTGCTGATTAAATAAAAGTATACTACTCGCTTGCAAAGTGTTCTAAAAACATTTTTCTTATAACTCGTAATTTTCCGCAGTATAATCTCCATTGTGTAAAATGTTCGGTTTGCGCTGACTTAAATACATCTCTTCTGAGCTACGTTTCGGTTAAACCCATCGTCAAGGACTTCATTGAGGCACTGTGATTTATACTACTACCGTTTTATTAGATAACAAATTTACATTCCTATCTATGTAAGTTATACTTCTTTCCATCTGTGTGAAATTTATATTTACATTCGTTTCAGTAACATATGCTGAATCCATGTACGTATTTGTAAGTTATTCATTATACAGAGTTTTATTTCATATATCCTACACATACACTAAATTGGATATACAAACATAATCCAAAAGCAAATAATTGAAAAACATTTTTACATTGAATGATATCCCAAAGCTTTCATTATAAAAACAAGTAGAGCTCAATGACTTACGTATAAAACTTTAAAAAAGATTAAATAATTAAACCCAAAAACTTTAAATGCACTCATTTAGCTATGGTGGGAAAGGTTATTTGAATACAAATGTTTTGGATGAGCTGAATTTCCTCTTAAATCGTCTTAAATTTGATACTGACACAGACGTCACTACAGACCACAAAAGAGCTGTAAATGGTTTCCCATCAGCCGTTCACTTCAATCTAAATGAAGAGGTGTTCTCATTGTTTCATCGAGTGCACAATTAAGTGTACGGTATCGTTTTAGGCGATCTCTAAGTACGTAAAGCATCTGAGTTTTCTGCACATAATGATTCTATCTATATTGGCAATAGATAAATCAATGTAAATGTTGATTTTACCTTCAATTCACCTTCCGCTCAGAGCAGATTCTAAAGTTTTCACACTGCCACTGATTTTATTCCCAGAATCTAGAGTCTACGTCCGTTTGAAGAGATAAAAAAATCTTTCCTGATGGAATTGTCTCATTGTTTCAACATCAGACAGTATCTGACAAGTATGTGAACGTGTCGAGTTCACAACGCTGCACTGAGCTGAAAGACAAATTAAGCTAAACTCAAAATTAACACTCATTTATAAGTAAATAAATCCTTTTTAATGTAAAACTAAATTAAATTTCGTAATTTTAATAAATTGGATACTTTTAAAAATAATTAACATTATTATATAGTTATTTTAGGTGAATAATCGTAAAATGATCATCGAACACTTTCCTTTCATATTTTAATATGTATTAGAAACGCATACAAACTCCTTCTGTGTTCTACCTAAATCCTGTAAATGGAAGAAATTTTGAAGGATCGCAGAGAAAATGGCCTAAGGTCTTGGATGATATTAAGGAAAATGTATGTTTAACGATTTTCAAATGTATGTCTTGCTTGGTTCAGTAACTATTTACCGTAATAGATTTCACTATAGGTGGCAACATTGAACGTACAATAAGTATTAAGTTCCGGCCCAGTGAATGAGTTTAAAAAACCTGAGCAAAAATTAATATTCTCTTTTTGCCTACATTAATTTTTTTCATTCAAATGTTTATCTATATTTATATTGTAGAATCAAACCATCATTATTATACCTACAAGTATACACATACAAATGGAGTTTATTTACTTTTCCAGTACCAATTATGAAAAAATAATAACACTTTTGCTACTGATTTGCTGCAATGATTCATCATGTTTTTTTTTATAATGACACGTACTGGTGACGCGCGTAAAAATATATTATCGTCACCGAACAACTCTTACTTAAGCTCTATTAGTTGTGTTGAGCTAGTTTTAATGATTGATATTAGAAAATAATTTCCTGGAGCTTATTACACGTTTGATATTGAACACGGTTTATGCTCTGACGCCGTAAAGTTGTTCACTGCAAACCTGATTCTACTTAATTATGTTTATTACGGAGGCGTTCCCTGGCCGTTGGCATAACGTATCAGTTAAAGCTTTACACCGCGGTTTGATATTGAACACGTCTCTGTGTGCTAACGGCCGTAAAGTGGTTCACCACAAACCTGATTCTCCTTCTTAATGTTCATTCTCGAGGCGTTCCCTGTCCATCGTCATAAAGTATCAGTTAAAGATTACACCGCGGTTTGATATTGAACACGTCTCTGTGTGCTAACGGACGTAAAGTGGTTCACCACAAACCAGACCCTTCTTAGCTAATTCTACTTCATAATGCTCATTCCCGAGGCGTGCCTGTCCATCGTCATAAAGTATCAGTTAAAGATTACACCGTGGTTAGATATTGAACACGTCTCTGTGTTCGGACTGTCGTAAAGTTGTTCACTACAAACCTGATTCTACTTCGGTTTGATTTTGAACACGTCTCTGTGGTCTGACGGTCGTAAAGTCGTTCACCTACAAACCTGATTCCCCTTCATGATTTTCATTCCCGAGGCGTCCCTGTCCAATCGTCATAAAGTATCAGTTAAAGATTACACCGCGGTTTGATATTGAATACGTTTCTGTGTGCTGACGGCCGTAAAGTGGTTCACCACAAACCAGACCGCTCTTAGCTGATTCTCCTTTCATGATTTTCATTCCCAAGGTGTCCCTGTGCATCGTCATAAAGTATCAGTTAAAGATTACACCGCGGTTTGATATTGAATACGTCTCTGTGTTCGGACTGTCGTAAAGTCGTTCACTACAAACCTGATTCTCCTTTCATGATTTTCATTCCCAAGGCGTTCCCTGTGCATCGTCATAAAGTATCAGTTAAATATTACACCGCGGTTTGATATTGAATACGTCTCTGTGTGCTGACGGCCGTAAAGTGGTTCACCACAAACCAGACCGCTCTTAGCTGATTCTACTTCATAATGTTCATTCCGAGGTGTCCCTGTCCATCGTCATAAAGTATCAGTTAAAGATTACACCGCGGTTTGATATTGAATACGTTTCTGTGTGCTGACGGCTGTAAAGTGGTTCACCACAAACCAGACCGCTCTTAGCTGATTCTACTTCATAATGTTCATTCCCAAGGTGTCCCTGTCCATCGTCATAAAGTATCAGTTAAATATTACACCGCGGTTTGATATTGAACACGTCTCTGTGTTCGGACTGTCGTAAAGTCGTTCACTACAAACCTGATTCTCCTTCTTAATGTTCATTCTCGAGGCGTTCCCTGTCCATCGTCATAAAGTATCAGTTAAAGATTACACCGCGGTTTGATATTGAATACGTTTCTGTGTGCTAACGGCCGTAAAGTGGTTCACCACAAACCTGATTCTCCTTCTTAATGTTCATTCTCGAGGCGTTCCCTGTCCATCGTCATAAAGTATCAGTTAAAGATTACACCGCGGTTTGATATTGAATACGTTTCTGTGTGCTAACGGCCGTTAAAGTGGTTCACCACAAACCTGATTCTCCTTCTTAATGTTCATTCTCGAGGCGTTCCCTGTCCATCGTCATAAAGTATCAGTTAAAGATTACACCGCGGTTTGATATTGAATACGTTTCTGTGTGCTAACGGCTGTAAAGTGGTACACTACAAACCAGACCGCTCTTAGCTGATTCTACTTCATAATGTTCATTCCCAAGGTGTCCCTGTCCATCGTCATAAAGTATCAGTTAAAGATTACACCGCGGTTTGATATTGAATACGTTTCTGTGTGCTAACGGCTGTAAAGTGGTACACTACAAACCAGACCGCTCTTAGCTGATTCTACTTCATAATGTTCATTCCCAAGGTGTCCCTGTCCATCGTCATAAAGTATCAGTTAAATATTACACCGCGGTTTGATATTGAACACGTCTCTGTGTTCGGACTGTCGTAAATTTGTTCACTACAAACCTGATTCTCCTTCTTAATGTTCATTCTCGAGGCGTTCCCTGTCCATCGTCATTAAAGTATCAGTTAAAGATTACACCGCGGTTTGATATTGAATACGTTTCTGTATGCTAACGGCCGTTTAAAGTGGTTCACACAAACCTGATTCTCCTTCTTAATGTTCATTCTCGAGGCGTTCCCTGTCCATCGTCATAAAGTATCAGTTAAAGATTACACCGCGGTTTGATATTGAATACGTTTCTGTGTGCTAACGGCCGTAAAGTGGTTCACCACAAACTGATTCTCCTTCTTAATGTTCATTCCGAGGCGTTCCCTGTCCATCGTCATAAAGTATCAGTTAAAGATTACACCGCGGTTTGATATTGAATACGTTTCTGTGTGCTAACGGCTGTAAAGTGGTACACTACAAACCAGACCGCTCTTAGCTGATTCTACTTCATAATGTTCATTCCCAAGGTGTCCCTGTCCATCGTCATAAAGTATCAGTTAAATATTACACACGCGGTTTGATATTGAACACGTCTCTGTGTTCGGACTGTCGTAAATTTGTTCACTACAAACCTGATTCTCCTTCTTAATGTTCATTCTCGAGGCGTTCCCTGTCCATCGTCATAAAGTATCAGTTAAAGATTACACCGCGGTTTGATATTGAATACGTTTCTGTGTGCTAACGGCCGTAAAGTGGTTCACCACAAAACCTGATTTTCCTTCTTAATGTTCATTCTCGAGGCGGTTCCTGTCCATCGTCATAAAGTATCAGTTAAAGATTACACCGCGGTTTGATATTGAATACGTTTCTGTGTGCTAACGGCCGTAAAGTGGTTCACCACAAACCTGATTCTCCTTCTTAATGTTCATTCTCGAGGCGTTCCTGTCCATCGTCATAAAGTATCAGTTAAAGATTACACCGCGGTTTGATATTGAATACGTTTCTGTGTGCTAACGGCTGTAAAGTGGTACACTACAAACCAGACCGCTCTTAGCTGATTCTACTTCATAATGTTCATTCCCAAGGTGTCCCTGTCCATCGTCATAAAGTATCAGTTAAATATTACACCGCGGTTTGATATTGAACACGTCTCTGTGTTCGGACTGTCGTAAATTTGTTCACTACAAACCTGATTCTCCTTCTTAAATGTTCATTCTCGAGGCGTTCCCTGTCCTCGTCATAAAGTATCAGTTAAAGATTACACCGCGGTTTGATATTGATGAATACGTTTCTGTGTGCTAACGGCCGTAAAGTGGTTCACCACAAACTCTGATTCTCCTTCTTAATGTTCATTCTCGAGAGGCGTTCCCCTGTCCATCGTCATTAAGTATCAGTTAAAGATTACACCGCGGTTTGATATTGAATACGTTTCTGTGTGCTAACGGCTGTAAAGTGGTACACTACAAACCAGACCGCTCTTAGCTGATTCTACTTCATAATGTTCATTCCCAAGGTGTCCCTGTCCATCGTCATAAAGTATCAGTTAAATATTACACCGCGGTTTGATATTGAACACGTCTCTGTGTTCGGACTGTCGTAAATTTGTTCACTACAAACCTGATTCTCCTTCTTAATGTTCATTCTCGAGGCGTTCCCTGTCCATCGTCATAAAGTATCAGTTAAGATTACACCGCGGTTTGATATTGAATACGTTTCTGTGTGCTAAACGGCCGTAAAAGTGGTTCACCACAAACCTGATTCTCCTTCTTAATGTTCATTCTCGAGGCGTTCCTGTCCATCGTCATAAAGTATCAGTTAAAGATTACACCGCGGTTTGATATTGAATACGTTTCTGTGTGCTAACGGCTGTAAAGTGGTACACTACAAACCAGACCGCTCTTAGCTGATTCTACTTCATAATGTTCATTCCCAAGGTGTCCCTGTCCATCGTCATAAAGTATCAGTTAAATATTACACCGCGGTTTGATATTGAACACGTCTCTGTGTTCGGACTGTCGTAAAGTTGTTCACTACAAACCTGATTCTCCTTCTTAATGTTCATTCTCGAGGCGTTCCCTGTCCATCGTCATAAAGTATCAGTTAAAGATTACACCGCGGTTTGATATTGAATACGTTTCTGTGTGCTAACGGCCGTAAAGTGGTTCACCACAAACCTGATTCTCCTTCTTAATGTTCATTCTCGAGGCGTTCCCTGTCCATCGTCATAAAGTATCAGTTAAAGATTACACCGCGGTTTGATATTGAATACGTTTCTGTGTGCTAACGGCTGTAAAGTGGTACACTACAAACCAGACCGCTCTTAGCTGATTCTACTTCATAATGTTCATTCCCAAGGTGTCCCTGTCCATCGTCATAAAGTATCAGTTAAATATTACACCGCGGTTTGATATTGAACACGTCTCTGTGTTCGGACTGTCGTAAATTTGTTCACTACAAACCTGATTCTCCTTCTTAATGTTCATTCTCGAGGCGTTCCCTGTCCATCGTCATAAAGTATCAGTTAAAGATTACACCGCGGTTTGATATTGAATACGTCTCTGTGTGCTAACGGCCGTAAAGTGGTTCACCACAAACCTGATTCTCCTTCTTAATGTTCATTCTCGAGGCGTTCCCTGTCCATCGTCATAAAGTATCAGTTAAAGATTACACCGCGGTTTGATATTGAATACGTTTCTGTGTGCTAACGGCCGTAAAGTGGTTCACCACAAACCTGATTCTCCTTCTTAATGTTCATTCTCGAGGCGTTCCCTGTCCATCGTCATAAAGTATCAGTTAAAGATTACACCGCGGTTTGATATTGAATACGTTTCTGTGTGCTAACGGCTGTAAAGTGGTACACTACAAACCAGACCGCTCTTAGCTGATTCTACTTCATAATGTTCATTCCCAAGGTGTCCCTGTCCATCGTCATAAAGTATCAGTTAAAGATTACACCGCGGTTTGATATTGAATACGTTTCTGTGTGCTAACGGCTGTAAAGTGGTTCACCACAAACCAGACCGCTCTTAGCTGATTCTACTTCATAATGTTCATTCCCAAGGTGTCCCTGTCCATCGTCATAAAGTATCAGTTAAAGATTACACCGCGGTTTGATATTGAACACGTCTCTGTGTTCGGACTGTCGTAAATTTGTTCACTACAAACCTGATTCTCCTTCTTAATGTTCATTCTCGAGGCGTTCCCTGTCCATCGTCATAAAGTATCAGTTAAAGATTACACCGCGGTTTGATATTGAATACGTTTCTGTGTGCTAACGGCCGTAAAGTGGTTCACCACAAACCTGATTCTCCTTCTTAATGTTCATTCTCGAGGCGTTCCCTGTCCATCGTCATAAAGTATCAGTTAAAGATTACACCGCGGTTTGATATTGAATACGTTTCTGTGTGCTAACGGCCGTAAAGTGGTTCACCACAAACCTGATTCTCCTTCTTAATGTTCATTCTCGAGGCGTTCCCTGTCCATCGTCATAAAGTATCAGTTAAAGATTACACCGCGGTTTGATATTGAATACGTTTCTGTGTGCTAACGGCTGTAAAGTGGTACACTACAAACCAGACCGCTCTTAGCTGATTCTACTTCATAATGTTCATTCCCAAGGTGTCCCTGTCCATCGTCATAAAGTATCAGTTAAATATTACACCGCGGTTTGATATTGAACACGTCTCTGTGTTCGGACTGTCGTAAATTTGTTCACTACAAACCTGATTCTCCTTCTTAATGTTCATTCTCGAGGCGTTCCCTGTCCATCGTCATAAAGTATCAGTTAAAGATTACACCGCGGTTTGATATTGAATACGTTTCTGTGTGCTAACGGCCGTAAAGTGGTTCACCACAAACCTGATTCTCCTTCTTAATGTTCATTCTCGAGGCGTTCCCTGTCCATCGTCATAAAGTATCAGTTAAAGATTACACCGCGGTTTGATATTGAATACGTTTCTGTGTGCTAACGGCCGTAAAGTGGTTCACCACAAACCTGATTCTCCTTCTTAATGTTCATTCTCGAGGCGTTCCCTGTCCATCGTCATAAAGTATCAGTTAAAGATTACACCGCGGTTTGATATTGAATACGTCTCTGTGTGCTGACGGCCGTAAAGTGGTTCACCACAAACCAGACCGCTCTTAGCTGATTCTACTTCATAATGTTCATTCCCGAGGTGTCCCTGTCCATCGTCATAAAGTATCAGTTAAATATTACACCGCGGTTTGATATTGAACACGTCTCTGTGTTCGGACTGTCGTAAAGTTGTTCACTACAAACCTGATTCTCCTTCATGATTTTCATTCCCAAGGCGACCCTGTGCATTGTCATAAAGTATCAGTTAAAGATTACACCGCGGTTTGATTTTGAACACGTCTCTGTGTTCTGACGGTCTTAAAGTCTTTCACTACAAACCTGATTCTCCTTCTTAATGTTCATTCTTGAGGCGTTCCCTGTCCATCGTCATAAAGTATCAGTTAAAGAATACACCGCGGTTTGATATTGAAAACGTCTCTGTGTGCTGACGGCCGTAAAGTGGTTTACTACAAACCAGACCGCTCTTAGCTGATTCTCCTTCATGATTTTCATTCTTGAGGCGTCCCTGTCCATCGTCATAATGTATCAGTTAAAGATTACACCGCGGTTTGATATTGAACACGTTTCTGTGTTCGGACTGTCGTAAAGTTGTGTACTACAAACCTGATTCTCCTTCTTATTGTTCATTCTCGAGGCGTTCGCTGTCCATTGTCATAAACTATCAGTTAAAGATTACACCGCGGTTTGATTTTGAACACGTCTCTGTGTTTGGAATGTCGTAAAGTTTTTCACTACAAACCAGACCACTCTTAGCTGATTCTCCTTCATGATTTTCATTCCTGAGGCGTCCCTGTCCATCGTCATAAATTATCAGTTAAAGATTACACCGCGGTTTGATATTGAACACGTCTCTGAGTTCTGACGGTCGTAAAGTGGTACACTACAAACCAGACCGCCTTAGCTGATTCTCCTTCATGATTCTCATTCCCGAGGCGTCCCTGTCCATCGTCATAAAGTATCAGTTAAATATTACACCACGGTTTGATATTGAACACGTCTCTGTGTTCTGACGGTCGTAAAGTGGTTCACTGCAAACCAGACCGCTCTTAGCTGATTGCTTCCCGGTCTCCCTCTTTATTCGCGTATCCATTGCTTTTACTGTTCAACGCTATGAAGTATCTAGCGTTTAATTACAGATTTACATCGTGGTGTGTTCCAATGTTTAATGATTGGATGTTCCATTTAAAATGCAATCGAAAATAGTTTATAATTACCAAAGATTCCATATATTATAACAAGTTTTAGTACAGACTACCTTAATATTACACCTCAAACTTTTTTATACTTTTTTACTAGCGTGACCGTCGACATACTAGTATGGCATTCGATGTTATTGCCATATCGCTGGTGACTACCAGTTGTTACGTTTTACCTTGGTACATATACTCTCCGGTTGATTAACAACTTTGTTTAACACGAGGAATCGCAGCTCCAAAAGGGTTTAAATAAACAATCTATACTCTATTTTAAGTTTTTATGCAAATATTTCAATAATAATTATGATCTCTTTAACCATTGCGGAGTCAATTAATTTTGGTTGAGTCTCCATGAACTCGTACTTGTAAAACCGTCGCTGTGTGGCATCACAAGGTTAACTACTTTAAATGAAAATACCTTGTGCAATGTAATAAGTTACTCTCATAATGCAGATTTAATGGTAGTTTATACCTTTTTACAAAGACAATATCAGATCATACCCAGATACTTTCTATGTGAGAGATTATAATCAGACTGTCAGCGGAATGTTGCACACCTGAATTGCTAGTTTTTCATCTACGAGTATATAATTGTCTGTAAGAGACTGTATATGTAAATATATACCTCTTTTGTGGAAATTTGAGCTAGTTACGACTGTGATATAAAATACCGATATAATGTATTTATATAAAATATCAACCCCTATTTCTTTTTTAAAACTTGTATATAGTCTTATTTGACTTTCGGCAGCTGTATTTTAACAAAATAATTTTAATTACATGGAAAAACATCTTCATCGAGTACAAATACAGGTTTAACCCTTAAAAAACTATTATTATAAATATTGTAAAGAATTAAAAATGATCTTTCTGTTTCTATTTGTCTGTTGTAACAGACTTAAAACTTATACTTTGAGGCACATATTAAGAATGTATTTTAAAATTGCTATTGGAAATTTGACTAAATTAGTTATAGAATGATAGCATTCGATATGTGAAACAACTGCAGAAAGTAAAAATATTAAGAGATTACACGATTGGAAATAATTTTTTCCACTGAAAATAAATCGACTGTAAAACTGTACAGGTCACAATGTTAAAGTTTGTTATCAAAAAATAGAGTTTACTCCTGTACAATAGCCTATTGCGTTATTATTCAATTACATTTTTGTTGTATATTTTGATATAACTAAAACAATGTAGCTTTTATTATATTTAATAATAAATTGATTAAAGAAGTAATAGCTCACTGAAAATAAATCGACCGTAACACTGTACAGGTCACAATGTTAAATTTTCTTATCAAATAATAGAGTTTACTATACAATAACCTATTGCGTTACTATTAAATTACATTTTCATTGTATATTTTGCTATAACTAAAACAATGTAGCTTTTATTATATTTAATAATAAATTGATTAAAGAAGTATTAGCTCACTGAAAATAAATCGACCGTAACACTGTACAGGTCACAATGTTAAATTTTCTTTTTAAATAATAGAGTTTACTATGCAATAGCCTATTGCGTTATTATTCAATTACATTTTCGTTGTATATTTTACTATAACTAAAACAATGTAGCTATAATTATATTTAATAATAAATTAAATAAAGAAGTAATAGCTCCAATGGAAATTACATACGGATATGTAATTTTCCAGCCCAAGACTATTACATTACGCAAATCTCATTTGCATAATTTAATTGTATTTTATTTTGTTGTTTTCATTTCTGTATTAAATAAGCAAAGAAGCATGTGAGTAAAATGGTTGAATATCTGTCTAATTACACTAATTTAATTAAATGAGAACACTCCTTATTAAATAAAAAACCAGGAACACTAAAATTTAAGATTTAAACTATATTCAAGTGTAATAACTATGCAAACATTTAATTTCTGACTAGCAATTTACCCGATGCTTTGTACGTTATTTAGAATTTAATAAATGGCACGTCACATGTATATCCTTTTTAAATGGCATGATACACACTCCTAAAAATAAGTAATGTTCACTGAAATATATTCCAATTTCATGATCCATTTCAAAATAAATAGCTTTTTAAGTTTGGAGAGCAATTGTTTTTGACTTGAAGTTTAAATAATATTTTTTATATATGCATTGACATTAATAAATAATACTTTATCTAAGGCTGCAGTACTACTAAAACTGTTATTAGTAGTTGATATTTACAACAATTCTTTTTTCTTTCTATTTAAATGATGAATCAAATTTAAATTTTCTATAACCGATTGCATCCCTATAAAAAACGTCTAGTATTATTTAAAAAACTCTGTTGAAAGGTTGAGACACTAGTGTTTCAAAATTGATATAAAATCTTTATAGGACATCTAAACAAAAATATAGATCCTTAAGGGATTAAAACCTAATTCAACCCCTAAAGTTGGTTAATATTTAAGAAAACGATTTTCTATTTAGATCATAAAGCACGTGTGTACGAAATTTTATCTTTCTATGACATTGGAAAGTTGCAAAAAAGTCTTGGTAAAACTTGGTAAAACACAAGTATAGTTTCTCTAAAGGCTACAATCCTATTTCAACCCATATGCTTGCCTAATCTGTACAAATTTCCTTTTTGAGGCTGTAAGACACGTGTGTGTCAAATTTATATTTTCTATGATATCGAGAAGCGGGAAAAAATATAATTGTTTTTCAAGTTTAAACCATTTTAACTTCTATCTATGCATGTTCGATGTTTATGAAACTTCTTTTGTTTTTCTAATAAGTCATGAAATGTATATGTGCCTTAACTCAACTTTATGTGATATATGGAAACGGGACAGTGTGTGATGAATAAGTAAGGGCTTTCTTTCGATGTAATGTAGAAATAAAATACTATACTTAGTAGTGTAATTGACTACAAAGCTTAGAAACTATTACAATGCACTACTCCTGGCATAACTAATGAATGTTACTTAATAATAATAATAGTTGAATTGTAAAGTAAAAATCATAAAAACCTTGCATAGAAACATCAGTATACCTTTTTGTTCATAATCATCACTCAGTATATAAATTTATGAGGAAAAAAGAGAACACACGATAAGAGTTCTCTATTTGTTAAATTATAATAAATACATGATTAGTATGATATTGTCTTCAAAATATTAGGAAAGAACGATTAGAGTTATAAAAAAAGGAAAACTAGTTTCACATGATTCTTTTTCAATAATGAACAATGTTGCAGCTTTAATTAATAAAGTATTAAAGAAAAGTATTTTAGTTCATTGCAAACCACGTTACTTTATCAAGGATGTTGAAAATAATGTGCAACATGAGACTTGTTATGTGTCATAATATTCTGTTTGAGTAAAAGTCATTTAATATTTTTCAACAATTTGTATTTAAGCGTAGAGAAAATCTGTTCAATACGATCACGTGGAATGACATTTCATAGGAAATAAATTTCAAATTGTAATTAAATTATAAATTTTACTATTTTATAATGAAGTTATAACATTACATATGTTTGTCCTCCCCCAACTTTGTTGTAGTTGGATCAACTATTTTGAAATGCTTAATATGTTAATATAATAATGGTTAATTTTTCAACTTTCAACAGTTTAAACTCAGTAATATTTGATAACATTTTACTCTTTCAGACATAGTATTTATGACGTTAATCAACCATAATGGATTTTTTTCATCATCATCATTAACTAAATAAACGGTTAGATATATTACACAGTAAATTAAAAAGATATAAATTTTAAATTTATATCTACATATTACTTTTAAAATCAGGTATTACGTGATATACCCTTGCATTTACATTATTTAATTAAATATATTTTAAATTTTAAAAATTTGCATCCATTTGTGGAAGCGTAAGAAAACTGTACAGGTGGCAAGTCATTATAAAGGAAATTCATTGCCCAATAATAATTTGTTGCCTTCAATTATTTACTTTTAAAGATGTAGAAATTATCGAGTTTTCGTTGTTGTGGCTCGACATTTTGAACAATTAAATATTTTTTGCTGTAGACTTTAATCAACATGTTTATTTTAACTAAACCTTTAAATGCATGTACCATGTGTTACATGATTACATTACCAAGCTTTTATTTTTAGTCCCAGAACATACTAAATTTGGTCAATCTGTTCAAAACCTGATAACACCTGAAGACCTTTTTCAAGCCAACGACTATTTGTTTGAGTTTTCTACTGCCCCAATATTGGAACTATGAGGACATATGAGTTAAATAGATTACTTGTATATGACTTAGACGGGTTCCGTTTTAATTTTGTGTTATAGCTGCAATCGTTCTTTTGTAATGAGTTTATGACGCCGTATCGAACAAATATAATTCTGATCTTGCTTATGTTTAGTATAAAGTAAATAATCTTTTAAACTATGTAAACATTTATTAACTAACCAATTTTGTAAGATGGTAGTTAAGAAATTAATGTGTTTTTAAATATAAATTAAAAGTTCCAAAGTGAGAGTCGTACAATTACCGGTCGAAAGATACATACTCTTCTATATTCCATATGATTGTAAAAACACTTGTTACTGGCCCACAGGGCATAGGGATATAGGAAGACTTATTATTTATTCCTTATAAAGGGTGATTATATAAAACCGTAATGGTGCATTGTGCGCAGCAGGATCATAAAATACACAAGCTCCACTAGATATCTTTCCCACTGCCTCATCAAATATTAACCTCGCAGCTTTACGCCAGCGTTACAAACGCTTCTTGCTTATGGTTACGTCTTTTTGTACAGCTGTTAAATAAAGTTGGCAAAGTTTCCTTGTTACATAACTTATATAACCCTTTGAGCATATTGTGAACCAACGAGCTAACATTACTTCAGCGCAGTGATTGTCTTTAAAAAGTCGGAACTTAATCATACTCATAGCTCAATCTTTAAAACTCGTACATTTCCTATCATTAAACAATTATTCTGTATGTTTTAAATACATAGCATCATAAAAAAATTATTAAAAAGTTATAAATTGTATGTTTCGCTTTAATGCACTTACTCGTATTTATTCTAACCCATAGAATCATTTACATTTATATAAAATCAGCAACCCGCTCAACAACTGACGGAATAGTATCATTTATCAAGAATTAATATTTTTTATTAACATTGCAGAGTTTTATTTCTTAATTTCATGAAAGTTGAATTTAGGTTGCTTCGATACTCCATCAGTATAATCATGTTTGTTTCATTTTTGATCGGTTTATCATTTTTCATATAAGTGTTTTTACAACATTACATTACATTTTAGTCTACAACATCGTTAGTCAGTTAGTTACTTGGAAACTGGATCGTAATTGCTATCACTGTTAGTAAATGAAAGAAACTCTTCTCCAATATCAATTCACAGCGGTATGCCTTGAATTAAATTAGGAAGACAATTTGGTATTTTAACTGAATGAGGATAACAGGATGTTCTTAAGCATTCCTGATTCACTAATTATGAGTATGAGAGATCTACAATCTCACGTTATAGCTCAACATTCTGAAATTGTCATGAGCCTTATGATAACCAATAAGGTCATTAAAACATTACTTGAACAACACTCATCATTAAGAATTTATATATTAAGAGTTCTCTAGGAACATTGTCTATTGGAAACATAAGTTTTGTCATTTCTATATAATAATTGTTTCAAATTAAAAATCCATTAGGGGTGGGGCTTTGAGTAACAGAACAAAACCGTTTTGCTGCTAACCCACACTCTTAGGGTACCTTGTAGTCAAAAAATATTTAAAAAAATAAATTTTTGTTTTATATGTTTTTAGATTCTACATATATTTCCGAGCATTTTGATATATAAAACTTTGATACCTAATGTGTATTTACATTTTTTTTTTAATATTTAAAGAATGCCCTACCGACCTAGATTTTCCTTACCTCTCAAATCTCACTTAGCCATCGTGTCAGAACAGTATTTATACACACACACACACACACACACACACACACACACACACACACACACACACACACACACACACACACACACACACAACACAAACAAACACACGACAACACCACGAAACAACAAACAAATTACATCACAAAAATGATTGGACACACCTCATCATATGATAAAGTCTTCCACTACGAGATGATATAGGGTGTGGAGGTAGGACGTATCTAAAAAGCAAAATCAAATTAAAACAATCAATGGTTCTATGTATACATTTTTAAACCATTCACAGACAAATCCTGTACTGTATCTTTTTGAGTCAGTAATAAATATTGCATTGTAATTTAATCCTTTCGTCAAGCAATCTTGGAAACCCGTTTTAAGAGCGTCCTACTTCGACTCCTCTACCAAATTGGGATCTGTTTGGACTACTTTGAGGTTCCCTTTAGTGATAAGGTTAATAATTTCCCAGTGTCCTTTATTTCATGAGTTCAGAAGGCATAATCACTATATATTGTTTATGCGTCACCTCCTATTGAATCTAAACTATGTATGGCTTCATGTTAACATAATTAATATTAACACAGTACAATAATAAATGTGACGTTAGAGGGGGACCTTGTAGTCCCTATACTACGCATGTTAAAAATATAATGTTTAGGTACCCTTAGAACAAGAACTACTTGTTGTACACATGTAAAACTTTGTACATTGCTTATTTGTATCTTTCCGAATAATGTTTACTTATCCATAAGTAAATATAACGTTAAACAAAAAAATTACATAAAAATAAAAAAAAACCACTAAAATTTTCAATATTTTGCTTATAAATATTTATTTTTAATTTTTTTTCTGACAGTTTTAACAATTTAATTATAGTTAACATTTTAGGACACACAGATATACATAACATAAAAAAATCAGACTGATAACCAAAGAGGTTATTGAAAAAAGTGTACCTGAGTGTCAGGAAAAGTGATTTTCCGGTAGGTGCCAAAAACTGCAAACTTGTTCTTTTGTCACACTAAAAGAGTCCAGCACCATACACAACCGTTTTTTCTTCTTCCATATCTTCCCTTTTTCTTTTGGCATTTCGTTTTAGTTTTCTTTTATTTTTAAAGCATTCTAAGGCTGCTTTATTGGCATTTAAAACCCTATTTTGATCAATTTGTCTTAGGCCGACTACACAATTTTCTCCAGCATTACCACATAGTTTCTGAATAACTTGCACCTTACCCAGAGCACCACAGTTAAATGCAATTATGGCATCTAACACTCGAACTTTTAATGTTTTTATTCCAATAAAGTTGTTTTTGGGAATTCTCGTCCAGATGACGTTATTTAATTACTCATTTGGATTTTGTGTGCGGCCATAAAGACATTTTGAAGTAAATTTGTATTTGAAAGGTCCTTAAAATATGTTTTATTTCCAGCATAATAGGCTCTGGCACTGCATTTTTATGGGTATATTTATCACCTGAAAACAAGCACTTTTGGTATTTGCACCATGGCGATTCACCCTTTGGGCAAGTTCGTGATGGGGAGAGTTGTCAGTCGAAAGCAGATGATAATATATCGCCCACACCGCCTTTCTCATTTTATCAACATTTTCAAGGTTGTCTCGGATTGCTTTACCACAATATGTTTGAATACTGTCAATATATGCATCAGGAAGCCTACCACGTCCTGAAATAGGTTTCCCATCATTTAACTTTTGGCCTTGTAGTTTGGTTTTCAATCTACGTAAACGACTATCCATCCTTTTTTGGACGTGTCCAATACACTCCAACTTACTGTTTTGGATACCACATGGCTTGGCCTACTCAACAGATGAAAAAGCAGAGCTGTCACCGCCACCTAGATATATATATATATATATGGATTGATAGTATTTATGATATCCATAAATAATAAAAGGACATATAGAGTGAAACTTAATCAGTAAGCTGACATTATTGTTATAAATAATTGACAATACCCGCGTGTATTGGTGGTTCACACAGACACACACTACGACAGCAAAGAAATCAACGTGCGCATGCGCCAACTTTTACAACAGCTGATATAGCTAAATATGATTTATTCTTTTCCGTACGTCTTCCACGTGTTAATTGTCGGTGTGCTTAATGTGTATATATTTGCTAATTAATAAACATTAATTTGATTATTAATCCTCTGACTATTTATTTAAACAGGTTATGGGCCCAGTAACGTTTGTGTGATAGCGTTGGGCATTAAAAGTTAATAAAAGTCAGTAAAAGTGAAATTAAGTGTGTGTATCACGTTGTGTTAAAAAGTGGTTTGTATAACCTAAAAAGAATGGCTGGTACAAGTAGCAATATACAAGCACTGTCGAAGGACAATTACGATACATGGAAAATTCAGATTTGGGCATTGCTGATTCAGAAGAAATTATGGCCGTATGCCGATGGAAGTCTCCAGAAACCGGCAGAAAGTGTTGAAAATGGAAGCGCTGTAGTCAAGTGGGAAGATGGAGATCAATCAGCTCAGGCAAGCATCATTTTGGCGATGGCGCCATCAGAGTTGAAAAATATTAAAAATTGTAAGACAACTCGTGAGCTGTGGCTGAAACTTGAAACGATCTACGCACCAAAAGGGCCGGCAAGGAAAGCCACGTTATTGAAGTCGCTGTTCGTGCACAAGGTGAAGGACGGGGAAAGTATACACCAGTACCTGGACAACTTCTTCGACGTAGTTGACAAATTGGGGGAAAGGATATCGAGATTCATGATGATCTGTTAACTACTATGATCCTGCACGGTTTGCCACCAAGTTTTGAGAATTTTAGATGCGTAATCGAGAGTCGTGATCAATTGCCGAAGCCGGAAGAGCTCAAGATAAAAATCTTAAATGAATGTTTGGTTAGGGTAGGCGATTCACAAGACGCCGAAGACAAAGCATTCATGGCCAAATCCAGAACACGTAATTTTGGTAGACGTGGCGGTGGCGGCGAAAAAGGTAATTTCAAGGGAAAATGCTTCAAATGCGGCAAGGTTGGCCATTTTGCCAAATATTTTCCCGAAAAGTCGGATGGAAGATCAACACAAGGAAGTGCTAGGGTAGCACAGGATTTTTACATCTCGGAACTGAACCGAGAAGAGGTCAAAAAGGTTCAAGGTCATAGCAAATCCAAATGGTGTTTGGATAGTGGATGCACAACTCACATGTGCGGTGACGAGGATATTCTTGAAGATACGGTGACATGCGATTCGGTGCTCAAGTTAGCAACAGAAGCATTGACAATTGCAAATGTAAAGGGCGTAGCCAAGATAAATGTAAGTGGTGGAGTTATTTCAACCGCGAACTTGCATGGCACGCTGTATGTACCGAAATTAAGAACTAATCTGATGTCGGTATAGAAGATTACTGACAAAGGTAATACAGTAATCTTCAATGACAAATTAGCTGAGGTACGTAATACAGATGGCAAAACCGTGATTATCGCCGATAGAGTGGGAGACCTGTACTTTGTAAGAGAAGAAAATACTGAACATGCGCAGGTGGTTACTCGAGCGCAAGCAAATTCTGAGGACACGTCAAGTCAAAAACCTTTTAGGAGAGGGGCAAAAATTTCACCGAAAATTTGGCACAGGAGACTTGAGCATATACACATGGATGCAGTCAATAAATTATTTGATGAGCAGCTGGCAACCGGGATAAATTTGTCGTTCAAGGGCAAAGCAACAGTATGCGACGTTTGCTGTCGCGGTAAGCAGGCTGCCAGACCGTTCACAGAAAGGGTTGACAGAAGTAGAGTGCCACTAGAGATTGTACATACCGACGTTTGCGGGCCAATGAGGGCAAATTCCAACGGCGGATCGAAGTACATGGTGACGTTTGCCGATGACTACAGTACGTGGTGCGAGGTGTATTTCTTGAAGAAGAAATCCGAAGTACTCGGTAAGTTCAAAGAATATAAAAATTTTTTTGAGACATTTACTGGCTGAAAAATTAAATTTTTACAGTCGGAAAACGGTCGGGAATACCGAAATGGAGATTTCGACGAGTACTTGAAGCAGGAGGGGATCCAGATAAGACTGTCAGCGCCGTACACACCTGAGCAGAACGGTGTAGCGGAGAGGAAGAACCGAACGCTGCTGGTTACAGCCAGATGCATGCTGATCGAGACCGGGATGCCAGAATCATTTTGGGCTGAAGCCATTGCGACGGCGAATTATATCAGGAATCGCTGTCCAAGTACATGTATCGGTGGAAAAACCCCGTACGAGATTTGGCACGGCAAGTTGCCGGACCTCAAACACATGCGTATATTTGGTTCGAGAGCGTACGTGTTAGATAAAACAGTCGGACTTGGAAAAATGACCCGAGAGCTGCTGCAGGTAGATTCATAGGATACGACCTGGAATCAAAAGCGTACAGAGTGCGGCTGGATACTGGAAAAACGGTCGTGACCCGAGATGTACGTTTTGACAAGAATATGGGGTCATCGAGAGCCAACGTTGATCCACTGGAAGAGTCGATAAAAAATAAAAATTTTGAGAATCAACAATCGAAAATTCAGGACAAGCCAGAGATAATCTACGCGAAGGTCGAATTGGATCCACTTGAATTCGAAGAAGAAGAAGAAAAAGAAATCGTCAACGAGCAGGAAAACGGGGAGATCTTCATCGTCAGGGGAAAAAGAGTCGGCAGACCGCCTAAGATACGGACCGGCAGCGGAGGCCGTCCACGAAAGTATCGTAGACCCGAAAGTGTCTCTAGCACTGGATCAGGCCGCGGAAAAGATATGAATACTGGTGACGACGTACACATTGACGACGAGCAAGGTCATGTTTTGAAAAGGCCGTTAGAATCATCCTTTGTGCAAGTTGAAAAGAGACACCGCGAGCAAAAAGACTCCTGCGATTCTGATGAATGCAACAACGAAGATAGACACATCTTCGAGGAGTTAGTGTTCAATGCCGACGTGCAAACAGATAAAACATTAACTGGAGATGACGCTGAACTGTGGAAGCGTGCTATCATGGACGAGGTGAAGTCACATCTCGAATATGGGACTTGGAAAGTAGTGCCAAGGCCGGCAAACAAGAACGTCATCGGTACACGAACTGTACTCAAGAATAAATTAAATCCAGACGGTACAATCGAGCGCAGAAAGGCGCGCATCGTCGCACGAGGGTTTACTCAACGACCAGGATTTAATTACGACGATACATTTGCTCCGGTGGCAAGATTCGAGTCGATTAGAATTGCGATGGCATTAGCAGCAGGGTTGAATACCAAAGTTCAGCATTGGGATGTCAAGACGGCATATTTGAACAGAGAGCTCAAGGAAGAGCTGTAAATGGAGCTGCCTGAGGGGCTAGCTGAGGCCGTGAATGATATCGTACGAACTGAAAGCCGTGATTCGAAGACTTACAAAGCAGCTATGGAGATGCAGAAAGCATTGAAGAAAAAGAACCAAGTATGCAGTTTGAGGAAGGCTATCTACGGGTTAAAGCAATCAGGAAAAATGTGGTACGACCATTTAACCAAAATTTTAAGAAAAATTGGATTGCAACCGACGATATCAGGCCCGTGTTTATTCACTGCGAAGCACGAAAATAATATCATCGTAATGCTGTCAACAGTTGCTGGATAGATGATATGTTGGTATTTTCGGACAATGAGGCGCTGCTGGATCACGTAAAACATGGAATAAATAAAGAAATAGGCATCAAAGACCTTGGAGAAGCCAAATATTTCTTAGGCATCGAAATTGGTCAACAAAACGGGATCAAAATGGGACAAAGAGGACACGTTCTGGAAATTTTGAAGAAATTTGGAATGGATTCCTGTAACCCGGTCGAAATACCAGCGAGTCCAAGTACAAAAATCGAGGGAACAGCAGAAAACCGAGGAAAATCTTCAAATAATCATCCGTACAAAGAGCTGGTAGGCTCATTTATGTACTTGGCGGTATGTACGAGGCCGGATATAGCATACACCGTGAGTGTGCTCGCACAATTCAACGACAAATCATCCGATCATCACTGGGGTTCGGCTAAAAAGGTTTTGATATACCTCAAAGGGACAGCCAATCATTCCCTGCATTTTGATGGAAATATCGGAAAATTGACAGGCTACGCTGATGCGAATTGGGGTGCATGTACACTGGACAGAAGGTCGTACACAGGATACACCTTCTTGTTGGGCGGCGCAGCCATAAGCTGGCAAGCCAGAAAGCAAAAAACAGTGACACAATCAACTGCCGAAGCCGAATACATGGCTAGGCTGCAAAGGAATCAATTTTCCTGAATCGTCTACTGGTTGAATTGGGAGCAACGGAGTCAATTGACGGCACAATTCTTTGCGACAATCAGAGTGCCAAAATGATGTCAGAAAATGCTATGATTCACCCCCGGACGAAACATATAGACATTCGTCATCACTTCATCCGAGAGAAAGTGCAAGAAGGACAGATCAAGGTGGAACATATACCGACGGACGAAATGGTAGCCGATATTTTCACGAAATCGCTACCATCAATCAAACACTGGCAACATTGTAGGACCTTGGGTCTGAAGTAACCGATCCACGCAGATATTGAGGAGGGGTGTTATAAATAATTGACAATACCCGCGTGTATTGGTGGTTCACACAGACACACACTACGACAGCAAAGAAATCAACGTGCGCATGCGCCAACTTTTACAACAGCTGATATAGCTAAATATGATTTATTCTTTTCCATACGTCTTTCACGTGTTAATTGTCGGTGTGCTTAATGTGTATATATTTGCTAATTAATAAACATTAACTTGATTATTAATCCTCTGACTATTTATTTACAACAATTATAAAACCATGTAGATAAATTCATTAAAGGTAGAGCACAAAATTTTGCTTGCGAATAATTACTCAGGGTTTTTATACTGCTATTATTGAAATGATTCCCAACTTCACTGGGAATTCAATATAAAAAAATTCCACGTTTCCCTTATAAATTAGTTGTGTTTTAATAACTAAAACAGTAAATATAATTAAATACTTTCCAAGCGAGACTAAATATAACATCACTGTTACTTTTGTTATATTCCATCTTACTAAATGAAAACTATGAATTATTGTTTTAAACACACAAAATGTTTTAACTGTAAAGGATTTTGTTCCATTTGTTAGATTACAACAAATTAAATCGATGGTGCTGTTAATCCGATTTGAAAATAAAGTCTGGGAGCAAATGAAAATAATAGAGGTAGGCTCGTGAGGAAAAGAGAGGTAGCCACATACAGAAACATGACAGACACATTGTTAGAAACATTTTGTGCTGTTATGTTGGCAACAACTCGCGTGTCAAGTTATGACAGTTTACCGACACCATTTAAACCATTCGCTGGACTAATGTCCCATATTGAGATATTATTACGATTCGGATGCAGGTGTTCAACTTTTTTATATTTAAAGTTCTTATTCGTTTCATATTATCGCATTGTATTTACCAGGACAATTATTACCAGCATATAATCTTATTTAAATAAGAGGGATATTCACCCATAGAAAATAACCTTTTGTAATCATTACAAGACATTTGTGATCACTTTCATATAATCAAATATGTACTTAGTACCACTTGGATTCCTCCTTTGAAATCTAATATCACTTCTGTATAGAACAATGTTTTACTCTCATAAAATAAATAGTTACTTATAAAAAGCATTTCCTTCTTGGTTTTAAATCTACAATATTACGTAATTAAAAAAACAATATTCATATGATACTAAATAATTTAAACGTCATAATGTCAAAGTGACAAATACTTTAGGTAAAAGATATTATTGTGATAGTAAGTATAAAAATAATAAATTTAATTACAGCAAGTAAGTTTTAATATCGTATTCTTAAAATACATAACACGCTTCTTTTTCTATTTTAAATGAATAAATCACCTGTCTTTAAATTACTAGCAAATAAAAACTCTTAATTTATTGTAAGGAATTACACTAAAAATTAACGGAAAAGAATGTTATTTGTAAAGGTTTGCCTGTGTCTATGTGGATACATAAATTTTCTTCCACAATGATAAAAAGTGTACTGAGATATAAGTTATAAATACAAAAACAATTAAAATAATGTAGCCCATGAGGAGTCTGTAGCATTTTATCAAAGTCAACTGCAAGCATCTTAATCATTGTAAGTTATGGTTCTTTAGTTTCTAGAGTCGGGGCTGATTCAGAGCACTTCTAAGTTTTAAGAAATCTTGTGATAGGTTTTAATAAATCCACAACATCTATTTCTAATAATATTTTGTTTCTGAGAGTTGAATATATTTAAGAAGATTGTTTGTAGCACAGTTATTATTGAAATATTGGGGCCTATGAATATAAATTTTTACTATTAAGCCAATAGTATTTTCATATAATAATTACAAACATTAAATATTATAGACTATAATAGCAATATAAAAATGTGTGCAACAATTTTTGACTTTAATGAATATGTGATAAATTCTACAACCAGTATTGTATATACCTAAACTATTCCAATATATTGATTGCTAGAACAGGTTTTGAAGCGTATATAATATTAAAATTATATCAAATCTTTAAACTTATGAAACATTTTCCAGCAATTGTAAAAAGTCTCTCTAAATGAATATTAATTCCAATTTTTATGGTAACTGAACTGGGTCACAATATTGAAGATCGATTAAATTATTAAATGATAAATACTGTGATTCATCATAATGTACAGTCACAACAATTATAACCTCAAATTCGATAATATAAATATTGACATCTTTATATTAAGATCTCCAAAACGTATAAAAAAATATTTGTGTATAATCTAACTGCATAAAAGTGTTTAACTCTACGTGTTTATGAGAGTTTATATCTAAACATTCTCAATATGCCTCCATAATTGGTTAGCCTTCCTATTAAGTATAGAAATGAAGTCAAGTTAAGTATAGTATTAGTCACTGAAATTTTTTGTGTTTTTATTGTAAACTTATGCAAAATCTTTCAAAAATTGTTTTCGCATTCAAATTTGTTTACATAAATTTTGAACAGTAGCACATTTGTATTAAGAAAATACAACAATATCATGATCAAACCAAAAATATTTTACTCTCTAACTTTAAAGAAATTGAGTATTACACTTTCCGGTTCTCTAATAATACTTGAAAAATATTATGTAGAGGCATGAATGCTAAAAAAATTGTAAAATATACATTAAAAGCTCCAATTTTACAAAACAGACTCTGAAATAAAGTTATCAAAAGTTTATGAACGTTATCATTTCCCTCCTTTACACTTAATTTTGATCGTATATATTTCATTTTAAGAATAAGTTTCAGAGCTTTTACTAAATTAGGTAACCTATAATATATTGTTATAAATAAAAAACATTTGCTGCAGATAATTTTGCTCAGATGCTACCAAATTACAATACAATTTGTTGATATTATGTTACAAAATCCTTTCCTACTATTTTATATCGATAAAATAATGAACTTAAAGATTTGTGAAACATATACTGCCCTATGGGAAATAGTAAACAAAGTAACACAGGAACAAAATGGAAAGTATAAAGACACTTCAACCTTCATATCACTGGACCTTTCAGTTTAACTGCTTTACCACATTATCCCTTTAAGGATCCACTTTAAAACGTAAACGAATCTCTCTATCCTCTGAAGTTAATTGAAGCCTAATGATAATGTAATCAGTTTCTTTTCTACAAATATTTTTAGATCGCATTTTCGTAACAATTTTACCCAGCTTACACGCACAAAAGTGATAAGCTATTAACCGTTATATAAGAATACCAGTCGTATAAAATATTAAAATGAATGGCATACCCCAGCACTTGCTCTCCGGAGGGCTGTAACGCAGGATTGGTTGCGTTACGTATGTAAAGCAGTACTGCAATAATGCATTTCGTAAAATATAATATTTCTTAAATTTTTATTATGCAATATAATATGATTTTTTTTACTAAGCTAACCATTTTTTTTAATAAATCAGTTATGCCGTAAAGTGAATAATTTATATTAAATATAGGAAAATTGTAATATATGTTTCGTATAAATAATTTTGTATTTATTATTTTTATTAATCGCTCTTGTTGCAATAATATAAAAAGGGAAAATATTGCACATATTGGTTGCAAAACGTTACAATATTTCTAGTATTCATTGTTGTAGCTTTTAAAGTGTTTTTGAAACGAATTTGTCAAAACTCTATGAAATCTTTCTATTTCTAATAAATATTATAATTAAAGGATTTCACACTGAAATTTATTTACAAACAAAAACAAATACAAGTAGACATAAAATGGTTATAGCGTGCATATTTCACTATGTAATTAAAAGAAAACTTATTTTAATGATAAAAAATCTGAACTCCTTATGAAGTATATTCATAATTATTATTTTTCATTATTTACATTTATTCTTGTATGTATTGTTATTTCAATTTATATTTATTTCATAATTTATGTAAGCTTTTGAACCGTATCTGTCAAAGTAACAAACATTACTACATAAACCATCTCCTTGTTTTAAATTAAAGTTATTATTTATAAAATATACCATTTACTTTATTATAGTTATTTTGCTTAATTCATTTTATTAATGCAGTATGTTCAGTTAAAATTTCATTCCTTTAAAATTATAACTCGTTCGATAAAATATGTCGAGTTTTAAACTTGATCTGAAGTAGTAGAATTATATGGGTAAAATTGTATGTTACACCTTATTTCATACGTATCCAATATAGGAGTCAATGTCACTTTCCTGAAAACCAATTTCCTGAAAGAAGAAGTAGTGTTCACCACACATTTTAAGATTGCGGTGAAAACTTTCCTTTAAAATTATTTTAATTTTTTTAGAATTTAAACGTTAAAAAATTTAAGTAACTACAATTTAAGGTACAGATTATCCTCATTTGTTTTGGCTAAACGTCTAAAAGTACTACAATTACACAGTTTAAAATATTTTAGTGTCTTTGTTTAGTTGTAGTAGAGAATTGCATTACCCTACTGAATGGAAGAATATATCATTGGTTTAATAAAAAGCACAATATTAGTTATATACTCTATTACAAATCTATTAACTAAGAATATGGGTTACGAACAATTACTGCAATATCCAGGTTTCTTATGATCCCATTTTAAACGTTGTCAAACTGTAAACATACTTGATTGTTTTAAGAAGAGTTTTGTTTATGCAATTTGTGGGAATAAACTAAAACCGCAATATTAAATTCATTAAATAGGTAAATGAAACACAGAGACATAAAGTGTACAGGAAGATTACTAATATATTAGTTAACATTTACACTATAAATATATTAGTTTGATATAGTAGGAAGAGTATTGAAGCCGATTTGTATTACAGATGATCTAAAAGCCTACTGGTACTGTGTTTATTTTTATCTCATTTTTAACAATAAGCTGTAGTAACTCGATCCATTTCAATTTGGTAGATAAATCTTCTTATCTGAAGCAATTAAGATATCACGCCCACAAAATTACCAAGTTAAATTTCCACATCATGTTTTTGACAGTTTGTCTAACCTTAGGTCTTCCACCACATGACCAGCAAACCAAATTTCCCCTAACTGGCCTTCCCCTTAAATTCACAGTAGTTCTATTGATTTAGCCATATAAACTAGCTTTGATTTATCTAATCTAGTTTTGATTTCATACGGCTCTTGCCCAGCATAACAGGAAACTAACTTAAGCTGCTATATATTGAGATTTCAAATAGTATCAAAATACAATTTATATACTTAACATAATATTATCAAACTAACAGAAATTCTTATCTAAAAAATTCCAATCGTAACTTCTCAAGCTGTCAAGTCTGCAAGCGAATTTTAAAAACTATTTAAATTCAGATGATAGATAACAAAATAATAGTTCAATTAATTTTTGGACTGGTAATAGCTCAATTCTCATCAAAATAACCAACCTCAACTCCCCATTATAAATTCAAATGTTAATCCTTGTATTCAACAACAAACTTTTCCGCAAATATGATTATGTGTTACTAACAACACGCTCGATAATCTATATATACTTCCCAACTTTCCAATAATTTATGTCTTCCTTTGAAATCCCTTCAAATTTCTCCGATAACCATCGTTCAAATTCTTCCGATAACACCCCTCTGTAAACTAAAAAATCTATGAATACCAAAAATAAATGGATGCTACCAATAGTAAGCAAAATCAACAGTCTTCGTCCCATTACAGCCACTAACTTAGTCTGACAATTATAGCTCGTATCCTTTTAACTACGATGAAAAAACATTGCGAATTGAAGACCTGTCTACTTATTCCCAAACTTTTATGAAAAACCTATATTAGAAAAAGGCCTGACATATTGACCTACACTATAAATGACCTACACTGAGATTTGACCACTTTAAACGCACGCAGTATAAGATTAAAATACTTTTTTACTGTCCAAAACACATAAAATTAAAATTTAACTAAAACATTTTCTAGCTGTCTATCAAAATTTAAAAAAATCCAAATTTGGATCAGTACTAACCATACCTTTGAAGAATTCATAAACGTCGTCTCAGCCAATCTATCAAATTCAGGTAACTCTATCGTTCTGATAAATTCTTTAGATTTTATTGGTGAATCACAAAAACAAATGAAAAATTAGATGGATACTACTCCTTAGCATAACGAAAAAATCCAAAATTACCTTATTGACAAATCTTCTCAGAAGGGATTGTCTCAGAAAGCCATTGAAGAACTAACTTCTAGATATCCTAGATCTCCGGTGTTTTACACTTTAACGAAAACATACTCCTACCAAACCACCTCCTGGAAGACCTATCATCTTCAGCTAACAATGCCTTACGGAAAGAATATCTGTTTATGCTGACGACATCTTGCAGCCGTTTGTAAGAACACTTACTTCTTATATCAAGGATACTAAGGACTTTTTAACTAAATTAGCTCAAATTAATTAACCGTTTCCTAAAGACGTTTTACAAGGTATTGTCGATGAAGAATGTTTGTATACAAAAATTCCTACAGATTCCTACTGTCTCAGCGCTGCCACAGTTACCTTCATTCGTACCCAAACGATACTAAACGTAGTAATGACATCATTCTTAAACTTATCCCCATGATTTTAACCCTAATTTTAAATTTCAAGACCAAAATTACTATCAAACTAGAGAAACTGCTATGGGCACACAGGTCGCTCCTTCTTACGCCAATCTCTATATAGAACTATTCTAAAACAATTTTATAAGTAGTCAAAATTATAAACCTGTAATTTGTTTCAGGTACATACAGTAGATGATATTCTGTTATGGCAGCATGGTATCAAAGAACTTAACGACTTTCTTTTTAATCTCAATGAATTTAGTATTTTAAAATTTACATGATCCACCTCACCAGATTCAGTAACATTCTTGTATACTGACGTATTTATTGAAAATCATAATTTAATAAACAGTTCATATCAAACATAGCAAAAACGTAAAATATTTGCAATCAATCTGACTTTCATAAATACATAACTATACTAAAACATCTCATTGATAAACAAATCAGAATTTTAAAAAAATTCCTAATTTTGAAAAATATTGTAACGCATCATAATGTGGACTCATAATGTTTTACATTCTTTTAAGACATAAATTTGTGTAATTACACTATAGTTAGCTGAATAAAATATTTTCGCCACTTTTTTTAACATTATTGGATATTAAACCCTGACTTTTTTATATATCGTATATAGACGTATCAACAACCATTCACCAATAGTTCTTATTGTAAGACCATTGTGTTTATCTTATAGCTATTTTATCTTATATATTCTTCTCCGTGGTGAAGTTCCATTACCACAAAGGGGTTAAAAGTCTCACCGTTATGACTTGGAGGGTAAATATACTATAATTCTTAACCACAAACCGTTCTTGGTTTAAAATATCTTCAGTATAAATTCCGTATTAAGGTGTAGATAACAGAATATAGAATCTAAATGCATTTAATATCGTAAAATTATAGGAGCTACGCCTTAAGTTATTCATATTAAAGTGGTAGTAAAAGTAAATTCCTCCCTATTCATATAGATTCAATCCTGTAAGAACCCGCCATGGTAAAATTAGACGATTGATATTTTTCGTGTAGTGTGGAGTGTATTTGTGTTTATTTTTTTAGTGTTTTGTATTTCGATTGTTTTTTTTTTTAATTTTTTCGCTTTGTGAAAGAATAACACGCTCAAAGTTAGGAGAAAAAATTTTATTATTTATATTTAGGTATACTTCAAAATAAAGTAAACCCCGTATGTTTCTTGCAATGGTTTTTATGTCAAATTAAAAGTCGGCAGTTAAAATAATTCCTTAGATCTAACCACATGATGCATTAATTATTTTGTGTGTGTTTTTTTTAATAGGTCTTATAGCATTGCGTGAATAATAAAGTTTTGGTGAGGTGTGGAAGATACTACAACGCAAGTGTGTGCTGAAATAAAATATTTTCATTGAGTTTCAACTATATTATTTGTCTATACGAATAAGCTAAAAGTTAAAATTTCCAATACCAAAATCCCATATGATTGTATTCAGCTTGATTACATAATATGTATATACTCCGCTATGTTCTAGTTACCACTATGATTACCCATTAGATCAATGTAGTAATGTTCACTAACACCGAAAGGAAACTCATGAAGCGACATCACCGAACTAGTTTTATATATACAGAAGTGACTCTTCTTGAAAAATTTCAGGAATCTTGAAATTTTCAGTTTCCACAAGGAAACAACGTATGGAACAGATTTGCTTCTGGCGCATTAAGGATCTCAGGGAACGACTACTTGAGATTCCAAACGAACGCGATATCTTCTTAAGCATGATTCTTTACATTTACATTTTTCGTCTCGTGCCTTTTGCCTATGAATGCGTACAGAGGAAGTACGCATTAATTACTAATAGGCAAGTTCCTGCACTTAAGTAATTTGGTTACCAAGAGTACTTTATAGGATCAGGGATACGAAGTGTGACACTCAAAGAATGAAGGTGACCCCCTACTAGTATCTACCAATTTGTTATATTCTCCATTTATACCAGGACCAAATGATATAAAAAAGCCTTGGCAAAGTTATTGGCATCCGAGCGGCTTGGCTTAGACTTTCGCATGTCTATATGCTGTATCGTCAGTACAAGCCTCTTTGAACTAATCTGATAAATTTTAATTCCTTTACTTCGAAGAATGCCAATATTTGATTGTAGCCTAAACATAACACTAATACCGTCCTAAATTGCATGATAAAAACTATTTTAAAATAAACATCCTATTATACACGTGGATTTTGAAGCATTTAAGTATGATTGAAGTGTGCACAATTTTGGGATGAATGACAAAATGTAGTATTGCTAATCTATTGTGCTGAATAGTGAAATAATTAAGTTCTTACACACTCATGCAGCTGAAGTCCAAACGAATAACTATAGATAGTTTTTAGATAACATGAAAAGCCCGTGGTCAAATCCAATGTTATACTGTCTGAGTACTAGAATGCAATATTAATTATAAAATTATTATTGTATAGATTTAGGATATTTTTCTTAATACATAAACATTTTAAAGAAAATTTTTTTAGTGCCTTAAACACAAGAAATCGTTCCACTAGCCCTCCAGTAGTTAGAGTTGGAAGTTTTACATTTATTGAGTATCAGGAACTATGTAGAGGATGAGTCAAACGAAAGTAATAACGGAGTATGCGGTGAAGTTAAAAGATTGCCAATGTAAAGTTTAAAGCTTGCAGAGGAGGTACAGGTTGCGGCTCAGCGCTAAACACGATAAAGAGAGTCGTATCACGCATACTGATACTTGTCATGTGTCCTCCCCACACCACCTTTTTACCATCGTGGACTTCTTGGTGTTACGGTTGGGTATAGCATGATACGATTGGAATGGAGAGCTATCTTGAACTATTACAATTTCTATTCACCTATTTTCCATTCTTAGAATATTTATTACATCGTTACCTTCTTGTATTCCAGACAATAAATTTTCTAGTACTTCAGAATGACAGATAACAAACTGTTATAGAATATCCATTCAGTTAAATTTAAAGCCGTCTGCAAAATACAATTAAACTAGACCTTATACTAATTGTCATGTCGTTGGTTTATCATTGGCATTACAATTCAGTGAGTTCAACTAAGTTGAATAATTCCAATCCATTGAATAATGGTCCTCAATTAATGTGTGTAGCTATGTTATGTTAATCATCCATCTAGGTTCAGTGTGGATAAAGCTTCTTTTACTCATTTCTATTATTTCCCTTTCTCTTTCATCAGAAAAGGATGTCATAAAGAAATATCAAATGCACATCTAATCCATTATTAGGTATTCTTCAACAAAACATTTAAACAGTTAAAGGTACACTTATAGCCATCCCTTGGATAAGAATACAAAACCTTCCATAATCACAGTGGTTATATCTACTATAGGAACTTTCTTAGTGAGATCTAAGATTGCGACGCAACCAAATAAAGAGCTCACTAATTTCATCCTACATTTTTTTAAATACTCTTCAACACCTTAAAGCATAAACATTGCAATTTATTATATAATAGAATTAATGACTCTGTTATTCTAAATATATCACTATTATTCATACTCTTTAAATGTATGTTTAAACACATCCGATACACAGTAGGAACGCTTAAACAAACATGAGAAACGATGTAAACAGACCGAGACTAAGAATGATCAAGCAGCGTTCGGTATGGGAGACACGTACAGAGTGTCTCAGAGGTTTTCCTCGCAAGGCTCGTGGATATTTCTCGCTAGTATTTCTTTTAACCGTTATTAAATTAAGCTTTATTTCTTTCAACTAATAAAAGTATATTTATTTATTCTTATTTGGCTCATACGTCTGAAGAGACTGTTTTTGAATTTGACATCTAACATTTGTTGTTTAACTTGATTTGCTCTCTAAAAATAAAATAAACCAGTTTTTAAAACTATTTCAATCAGCACAAATTATGAATTTGTAGACAAATTAATAGTAACATACAGATTTTTTTGAGATATTTTGCATGTCGATATGTATATGGGGAGATTTTTGTACTAAGCCGACAAATTTTTATTGACTATTTAACTTTAAAACCGTATTAGAACATCAATAAGTAAAAACTGATGTTACGCTAATGGGATTGTGGCTTTACTTTTCTCAGGATATAAACGAGCTTCCCTTGGTAGACTGAGCGCTAGGTCTGAAATTATGACGTTGCTCGATTTTTATAAGCAACGGCCCGGCCCTTACCTGTAAATTAAACCATGTTTCAAATCAATGAAAATCTTTTTGGACGGAACATTTTGTACTATACATTGTACCATAAAATGGCTTGATAAATAAGAGTGACATTATATATATATATATATATATATATATATATATATATATATATATATATATATTTTTGAGTATTTAAATGCTTTACTTTGATAGAAATTTGCTTTTGACAATGGAAAAATTGTAAGGGAAACACGATTTTCCAGACAATTGCCATTGTTCAATGATGCGAAAAATCGGTAACTCTACATTTCTCTTAATACAACTTTGTTATAAAAAATATGAAACTAGACACAAAAGTAAAGTTGGTTTTCTGCCTATTAACTTGTCAATCAAAATAACTACACGTAACTATAAGAAGTCTAATTCGCGTAAATTTAGTGCAGTCTATCCCATCAATTGATGGCGAAGGCAGATTTTCTATGTTTCTGTCGTTGGTATAAAATATTTTTCCGACCGAGGTTAGACAGTTGAAATCTGGTTAACATTCAACTCTAGAATGCGTTTAATTTAAAATATGTAAATTTTAATCATAATTCAATTTTTAGATACGCTTTTTTAACTTCCTTAGATATTTATTTAGAAATATAATTCTACAACTGTTGTAAGGACCACAAAATTTATTATACAGACACCTTTAATTCGTTACAGGATGACCTTTCGAGTGGGTCAAGAGTTGAAAATTTTGTTGAAAGTGTAAATTGTTATAATAATTAAATTTTTTAGAATCCTTTTTATTAAAAATTTGGACTCAGTTTAGTTATTTATTTCAAAAGAGTGCTCCAAGCATCACAAAATGGATCAGACAGATGCCTTTGATTCGTTAAACGGAGTGCAACAGCTCTTTTCTGTTGACTGAAACATCCTTTGATCTTAATATTACTAGTCGAGAGTAAAACGCAACTTCCCTTTCTTAGCCGGTCTAACTGACGTTATCACATTATATTAATAGATAAATAAATTAAAGAGGGCCAAAAATAAGTACATAAACCATGTTTATAAGTTTATATATTCTGATGTCAGTACATAATTAAAAAAAATTATTAAGAATATTTAGCGTTAAATATAGAATTGTTATAATAAATTAGATAGTTTGCATACATATATTTTATACTACAGGCACTTTGATAAAAATTACAGATCATTAATTCTATCATTCTATCGTACAATGTTTCAAAAATATATAAACAATTTTAGTTGTAACTGTTTGTGTAGTAATAATAATGTTATATAAATAAATAGAATACAATTTTCGGTTTGTGTTGACTTAAAACGTACGCGTATATTCTGAGCTAAGTTATGGTGAATAGTAACTTCAAGGACTTCATTGACGTATCTTAGTTTTATACCGTTTTACCAGATAACATATTTACATTCCTGTCTATGTAAGGTATGCTGTAAATTTAATATTTACATCTGTTTGTATAACATATGCTGCATCCATATATTTATAGTATTCAGAGTTTCTTTTATAATATCCTACACATACAAAACAATTGAACATAAAAATATAATCCAAAAGCACTTAATTACAAACTTTTTTTGTATGAACATCAAATAATTAAACAAAAGAATTTCAATCTACATATTTAGTTGATTCAATGTAAGTATTGAGTTTTACCTTCCGCTCAGTGCAGCGTCTGAAATTTGACACTGTTACAGATTTGACTCATAGAATCTGGAGTCTACGCCTGTCTGAAGAGAACTAAAATAATTCGTTAACTGTTATGTTGAAAACCAAATGTTTTCATCGTTAAGGCATCAGATAGGTTTTAACAAGTAGGTGACAAATCGAATTCACAAAGCTGCACTGAGATGAAGATAAAAGTGAACTAAACTCAAAATTCACACTAAGTCCAATCGAAAGTAAATTAAGCGTTTAATAATAAAATAAATAAATGAAATTTTGAAATTGTTATAAATTATATAATTTTCATTTTAAGTCTCATTATCGTACAATCTTTTAGATGATTAATCATAATATGATCATAAAACATTTACTTTTCATATATATTTAATATTTATTACAAACTAATACGAACTCCTTTTGGATGCTATTTTACACCTGTAAAAAGAAAAAATTCTGAATAATCAGAGAGAAAAATAGCCCAAGGTCGTGTAGGACGATAAATAAGATGTACTTTTAGACGATTTTAAAATGTATGCCTAGGTTCAGTAACTATTTACCGTGATAGTTTTCACTACAGGTGGCAACATTGAGCGTACAATAAGTATTAAGTTTCGGGCACTGCATTCTTTTTGTGTAATTATAACCCTGCTGAGGTTAGACAACCTTTTTCAAAAGATTTATTTTTTTGCCTATATTAATTTTAGAAAAACAAATCTTTGTGGTGAATCAAACTAAGATTATTTATATTTATTACTATACGAGGGAGTTTCTTTATATATTCAGTACCTATGGTGAAAATAGATACTGATTTAGCATAGTTAACATTTTTACTATTCATTTGCTGCCATCTGGAGCAGGACTCATGTTTTTATTTGTATAATAAATCAGACCAACCAATAGTGATGCGCAAAGAAATATATGATTGTCACAGAAATATTCTTACTTGAGCTCTACTACTTGAGTTGAGCTAGTTTTACCATTGAAAATTGAAATAATATTGTTTATGAAACTTATTACTCGATTGATATTGAACATGGTTTGTGCTCTGAAGGCAGTAAAGTGGTTCGCTACAAACCAGACCGCTCTTAACTGATTCTCCTTCATAATGTTTATTCCCGAGGCGTCCCTGTCCATCGTCATAAAGTATCAGTTAAAGATTACACCGCGGTTTGATATTGAACACATCTCTGTGTTCTGACTGTCGTAAAGTTGTTCACTACAAACCAGACCGCTCTTAACTGATTCTCCTTCATAATGTTTATTCCCGAGGCGTTCCCTGTCCATCGTCATAAGGTATCAGTTAAAGATTACACCGCGGTTTGATATTGAACACGTCTCTGTGTTCTGACGGTCGTAAAGTGGTTCGCTACAAACCAGACCGCTCTTAGCTGATTGCTTCCCGGTCTCTTTCTTTATTCACGTTCCCGTTGCTTTGCTGTTCAACGCCATGAAGTACCTATCACTTAATTACAAATTTACATCGTGATTTGATTAATTGTATGTTCCATTTAAATTGCATTCAGAAAATATTTTATCATAACTAAAAATTTTATACACGATAACAAATTTTAATATAAGCCAACTTATGCAATATCAAAATCCATGATGGTGCATGTCACTCAATTTTATGGATTAGTGACAATTTTTGCATTGGTTGTAAGGATACCCATGATGGAAACTCAACTAATAATACTCAAAATATGGCTCAACTTTTAATTGCTGCATTACAAAGTTGTGATATGTACGATCTGTGAGGTAAATTATTCAAACTGGAATATTTATTCATATTTAAAGTTAGATGATTAGGATAATTTATTTGTGTTTGATAAGATAATATTTTATAAACAGCATGCAACTGATAATATTATCTTAAAATAAACGCGTCTAAAGTAGAGAAAAAGTAAAACAATACAGCAGTACGACAGAGACACGAGGCAGGTGGACGAGAGCCGTCACTGGCACCTCCCCCGAGACGACCACAGCGCTGCCCTCCCTTTGCTTTTACTTCCCTTGTAAATATTGTACTATAAAAATCCCACAGGCATTTATTTTGTTATACAGGCACTTTTTGTTTAATTGGAGAAAAGCAAAATTTTGTTTGGAAAATACTGAAACTTATGACGGTTAAACCATTGTTTGTATTCAATAAAGATGTTTTTCATCTAATTTTAAATTACTCTCTTAAAATAAAGTTTTGTGGTTGTTAGAAATCTATAGTGCACTTTTAAGTAAAAAAAAAACACTGCCTAACGACAGTAAAAGCAGACTATATCTAAGTTAGGAGCGAAGATTTCATTTAAATACACTTTAACGATATTCGACATCACAATAGTCGTAACTAGCTCAAGTATTCACAAAAGAGGTTCATATTTATATTCACAATCTCTTACATACATTATGTAGTTAAGAAAACTATAAGTGTAAGTTTCTCACATTCCGGTGAAAGTATTAGGTTAAAAACTCTCACATGCAATCCGTATGGGTATGGACTGATCTTTGCTAGAAGCTATAATACTAACGAAAAAATTTCATTCTAAGAGGAAATTCGGTAAATTTTATAAGACATTTTCACTTTAAATTGGCTGATATTAATTAAACATCATGCACAAATTTAAGCTTACAGTCAGACAGAAAGAAAGAAAATATTTTTCAAGCTATTCGTGTGATAGGTTTTCCCAACTCTCAGCTTGCAAAAAATTAAGTGCAACAACGGTTATTTAGTATTATATTCAAACTTCTATAAATTATTATCTTATTTTAACCATGTATCCATAGATGGACATGTAACAATTACAGGAAATAGTAAGAAAATTATTACAGTTAACAAACCCTTTCGATTCAGTTGTTGCTTCAAGGAGATTTAAATCCTGAACGCGAAATATAGTGTGTTATGTCATATGAACAAATGCATTGTGTGTTTCTTACAGTTAACAAACCCTTTCGCTTCAGTTGTTGCTTCAAGGAGATTTAAATCCTGAACGCGAAATATAGTGTGTTATATCATATGAACAAATGCATTGTGTGTTTGTTACAGTTAACAAACCCTTTCGCTTCAGTTGTTGCTTCAAGGAGATTTAAATCCTGAACGCGAAATATAGTGTGTTGTGTCATATGAACAAATGCATTGTGTGTTTGTTACAGTTAACAAACCCTTTCGCTTCAGTTGTTGCTTCAAGGAGATTTAAATCCTGAACGCGAAATATAGTGTGTTATGTCATATGAACAAATGCATTGTGTGTTTGTTACAGTTAACAAACCCTTTCGCTTCAGTTGTTGCTTCAAGGAGATTTAAATCCTGAACGCGAAATATAGTGTGTTATGTCATATGAACAAATGCATTGTGTGTTTGTTACAGTTAACAAACCCTTTCGCTTCAGTTGTTGCTTCAAGGAGATTTAAATCCTGAACGCGAAATATAGTGTGTTATGTCATATGAACAAATGCATTGTGTGTTTGTTACAGTTAACAAACCCTTTCGCTTCAGTTGTTGCTTCAAGGAGATTTAAATCCTGAACGCGAAATATAGTGTGTTTGGGTCATATGAACAAATGCATTGTGTGTTTGTTACAGTTAACAAACACTTTCGCTTCAGTTGTTGCTTCAAGGAGATTTAAATCCTGAACGCGAAATATAGTGTGTTATGTCATATGAACAAATGCATTGTGTGTTTGTTACAGTTAACAAACCCTTTCGCTTCAGTTGTTGCTTCAAGGAGATTTAAATCCTGAACGCGAAATATAGTGTGTTATGTCATATGAACAAATGCATTGTGTGTTTGTTACAGTTAACAAACCCTTTCGCTTCAGTTGTTGCTTCAAGGAGATTTAAATCCTGAACGCGAAATATAGTGTGTTGTGTCATATGAACAAATGCATTGTGTGTTTGTTACAGTTAACAAACCCTTTCGATTCAGTTGTTGCTTCAAGGAGATTTAAATCCTGAATGCGAAATATAGTGTGTTGTGTCATATGAACAAATGCATTGTGTGTTTGTTACAGTTAACAAACACTTTCGCTTCAGTTGTTGCTTCAAGGAGATTTAAATCCTGAACGCGAAATATAGTGTGTTATGTCATATGAACAAATGCATTGTGTGTTTGTTACAGTTAACAAACCCTTTCGCTTCAGTTGTTGCTTCAAGGAGATTTAAATCCTGAACGCGAAATATAGTGTGTTGTGTCATATGAACAAATGCATTGTGTGTTTGTTACAGTTAACAAACCCTTTCGCTTCAGTTGTTGCTTCAAGGAGATTTAAATCCTGAACGCGAAATATAGTGTGTTATGTCATATGAACAAATGCATTGTGTGTTTGTTACAGTTAACAAACCCTTTCGCTTCAGTTGTTGCTTCAAGGAGATTTAAATCCTGAACGCGAAATATAGTGTGTTGTGTCATATGAACAAATGCATTGTGTGTTTGTTACAGTTAACAAACCCTTTCGCTTCAGTTGTTGCTTCAAGGAGATTTAAATCCTGAACGCGAAATATAGTGTGTTATGTCATATGAACAAATGCATTGTGTGTTTGTTACAGTTAACAAACCCTTTCGCTTCAGTTGTTGCTTCAAGGAGATTTAAATCCTGAACGCGAAATATAGTGTGTTATGTCATATGAACAAATGCATTGTGTGTTTGTTACAGTTAACAAACACTTTCGCTTCAGTTGTTGCTTCAAGGAGATTTAAATCCTGAACGCGAAATATAGTGTGTTATGTCATATGAACAAATGCATTGTGTGTTTGTTACAGTTAACAAACCCTTTCGCTTCAGTTGTTGCTTCAAGGAGATTTAAATCCTGAACGCGAAATATAGTGTGTTGTGTCATATGAACAAATGCATTGTGTGTTTGTTACAGTTAACAAACCCTTTCGCTTCAGTTGTTGCTTCAAGGAGATTTAAATCCTGAACGCGAAATATAGTGTGTTGTGTCATATGAACAAATGCATTGTGTGTTTGTTACAGTTAACAAACCCTTTCGATTCAGTTGTTGCTTCAAGGAGATTTAAATCCTGAATGCGAAATATAGTGTGTTGTGTCATATGAACAAATGCATTGTGTGTTTGTTACAGTTAACAAACACTTTCGCTTCAGTTGTTGCTTCAAGGAGATTTAAATCCTGAACGCGAAATATAGTGTGTTATGTCATATGAACAAATGCATTGTGTGTTTGTTACAGTTAACAAACCCTTTCGCTTCAGTTGTTATTTCAAGGAGATTTAAATCTAGAACGCGAAATATAGTGTGTTATGTCATATGAACAAATGCATTGTGTGTTTGTTACAGTTAACAAACCCTTTCGCTTCAGTTGTTGCTTCAAGGAGATTTAAATCCTGAACGCGAAATATAGTGTGTTATGTCATATGAACAAATGCATTGTGTGTTTGTTACAGTTAACAAACCCTTTCGCTTCAGTTGTTGCTTCAAGGAGATTTAAATCCTGAACGCGAAATATAGTGTGTTGTGTCATATGAACAAATGCATTGTGTGTTTGTTACAGTTAACAAACCCTTTCGCTTCAGTTGTCGCTTCAAGGAGATTTAAATCCTGAACGCGAAATATAGTGTGTTGTGTCATATGAACAAATGCATTGTGTGTTTGTTACAGTTAACAAACCCTTTCGCTTCAGTTGTTGCTTCAAGGAGATTTAAATCCTGAATGCGAAATATAGTGTGTTGTGTCATATGAACAAATGCATTGTGTGTTTGTTACAGTTAACAAACACTTTCGCTTCAGTTGTTGCTTCAAGGAGATTTAAATCCTGAACGCGAAATATAGTGTGTTATGTCATATGAACAAATGCATTGTGTGTTTGTTACAGTTAACAAACCCTTTCGCTTCAGTTGTTATTTCAAGGAGATTTAAATCCTGAACGCGAAATATAGTGTGTTGTGTCATATGAACAAATGCATTGTGTGTTTGTTACAGTTAACAAACCCTTTCGCTTCAGTTGTTGCTTCAAGGAGATTTAAATCCTGAACGCGAAATATAGTGTGTTATGTCATATGAACAAATGCATTGTGTGTTTGTTACAGTTAACAAACCCTTTCGCTTCAGTTGTTGCTTCAAGGAGATTTAAATCCTGAACGCGAAATATAGTGTGTTGTGTCATATGAACAAATGCATTGTGTGTTTGTTACAGTTAACAAACCCTTTCGCTTCAGTTGTCGCTTCAAGGAGATTTAAATCCTGAACGCGAAATATAGTGTGTTGTGTCATATGAACAAATGCATTGTATTTTGTTACAGTTAACAAACACTTTCGATTCAGTTGTTGCTTCAAGGAGATTTAAATCCTGAATGCGAAATATAGTGTGTTGTGTCATATGAACAAATGCATTGTGTGTTTGTTACAGTTAACAAACCCTTTCGCTTCAGTTGTTGCTTCAAGGAGATTTAAATCCTGAACGCGAAATATAGTGTGTTATGTCATATGAACAAATGCATTGTGTGTTTGTTACAGTTAACAAACCCTTTCGCTTCAGTTGTTGCTTCAAGGAGATTTAAATCCTGAACGCGAAATATAGTGTGTTATGTCATATGAACAAATGCATTGTGTGTTTGTTACAGTTAACAAACCCTTTCGCTTCAGTTGTTGCTTCAAGGAGATTTAAATCCTGAACGCGAAATATAGTGTGTTATGTCATATGAACAAATGCATTGTGTGTTTGTTACAGTTAACAAACCCTTTCGCTTCAGTTGTTGCTTCAAGGAGATTTAAATCCTGAACGCGAAATATAGTGTGTTGTGTCATATGAACAAATGCATTGTGTGTTTGTTACAGTTAACAAACCCTTTCGCTTCAGTTGTTGCTTCAAGGAGATTTAAATCCTGAACGCGAAATATAGTGTGTTGTGTCATATGAACAAATGCATTGTGTGTTTGTTACAGTTAACAAACACTTTCGCTTCAGTTGTTGCTTCAAGGAGATTTAAATCCTGAACGCGAAATATAGTGTGTTGGGTCATATGAACAAATGCATTGTGTGTTTGTTACAGTTAACAAACCCTTTCGCTTCAGTTGTTGCTTCAAGGAGATTTAAATCCTGAACGCGAAATATAGTGTGTTGTGTCATATGAACAAATGCATTGTGTGTTTGTTACAGTCAACAAACCCTTTCGATTCAGTTGTTGCTTCAAGGAGATTTAAATCCTGAATGCGAAATATAGTGTGTTGTGTCATATGAACAAATGCATTGTGTGTTTGTTACAGTTAACAAACCCTTTCGCTTCAGTTTGTGCTTCAAGGAGATTTAAATCCTGAACGCGAAATATAGTGTGTTTTGTCATATGAACAAATGCATTGTGTGTTTCTTACAGTTAACAAACCCTTTCGCTTCAGTTGTTGCTTCAAGGAGATTTAAATCCTGAACGCGAAATATAGAGTGTTATGCCATATGAACAAATGCATTGTGTGTTTGTTACAGTTAACAAACCCTTTCGCTTCAGTTGTTGCTTCAAGGAGATTTAAATCCTGAACTCGAAATATAGTGTGTTATGTCATATGAACAAATGCATTGTGTGTTTGTTACAGTTAACAAACCCTTTCGCTTCAGTTGTTGCTTAAAGGAGATTTAAATCCTGAACGCGAAAAATAGTGTGTTATGTCATATGAACAAATGCATTGTGTGTTTGTTACAGTTAACAAACCCTTTCGCTTCAGTTGTTGCTTCAAGGAGATTTAAATCCTGAACGCGAAAAATAGTGTGTTATGTCATATGAACAAATGCATTGTGTGTTTGTTACAGTTAACAAACCCTTTCGCTTCAGTTGTTGCTTCAAGGAAATTTAAATCCTGAACGCGAAATATGTTGTGTTATGTCATATGAACAAATGCATTGTGTGTTTGTCACAGTTAACAAAACCTTTCGCTTCACTTGTCGCTTCAAGAAGATTTAAATCCTGAACGCGAAATATAGTGTGTTATGTCATATGAACAAATGCATTGTGTGTTTGTTAAGGATTACTCTGTTCTAGCTTTCAACAAGAACGATGTATTCAACAATTAACAGGGATTTTACTGAGTAACGCAGGTAAGCAGTGTTAAGTCCTTTCTCGCCTGCCCTAGTCACAATGTTCATAATAGCTGCTGTCATTACCATTTTCTAGTAATAAAAAAAACATCATTGTTGATAATCGCTGTTTATTTAATACTTAACATGGTATCATCTGTAATATATGATTTACACTCACTTTATTGTTAAAACCTTTTTATAATATTATGACATTTAATTTATCATTCAATTAATATAGGACATCATATACAAGGTGTTTGAAAAGTCTGGGTACGGCTTAATATTTTACAAACCATAGCAGATAACATCTATAAACTTGTCACAGTGTCATATGGCTATTTACACTATTTTTCCTTGCCTATTACCATGAATGCCAACCATGGCGGGACGTCCCACAGAGGAAAACATGGAAATCTTAAATTAAAGCATGGGTCGAGTGATACCTCATTTGAAAGAGCTCACTTATTTGAGTTGAATGCCGCAAACCGCATCTCAAAAGGTTTATCCAATCATAAATGGCGGGTTGTTATAGGTACACATTGTAAAGTACATTATGCGCTGCCATTTATGACTGGATCGTCGTATTCTGATGCGGTAGGCGGCGTTCCACTCTACTAACCGATGTGTTTTCACTGGCTTTTTTCAATTAGCAAATTATGTCAATTTTTCACATATTCTGAAAGAACGATTAGAATTTTTTAAAAAAACTAATAATCAGTTTTACATCATTATTTTTCAATAATGAAAAACAATGTTATAACTGTCATTAATAAACTATTACAGTTATGTACTTCAACTTTCTTATGTATGTAAAAATATTACTTTATACGTTAACATATGTATAACATATTACTTTTTTAAGTATGTTGAAAATAAAGTGCAATATGATACTTGTCATGTATCGATAATAATATGTTTCAGTTAGGGCCATTTGGTCTTTTTCATCAATTTGTATTTCAAGCATAGAGAGATTCTGTCCAATATTTTCATGGAGAATAACACATTCAAAGATATCAATTACAAATTGTAATTAAATTCCACGTTTTATTATTTTATGATAAAGTTAAAACTTTACATATGTTTGCCATCTCCCGACTTTGCTATAGCTGGATCTACCATTTAGAAATGCTTAATAAACTTAAAATGTTTCAACAGTTTAAACTCAGTAATATGTGACAAAGTTTTATTATTGCAAACGTAGTATTTATAAATGTTATAAACCATAAGAAATTGTTTTTATTATAAACATTGAGGATCTGTTTATTTATTTATTTCAACGGTACACACCAATTTTACAAATAGAATAGTACAGAATAACTGTTTAGAGTGTTTTAGATTTATATATAAGTACAACAGTAACAAGAATATGACTAGGATTAATAAATACTACACAACAATAACAAAATATTAAACAAATAGATACATTACTTAACGAATGGTAACAAAACAATATTGAATTAAACTAGGAACATAAATAACAAGACTGACATTGGTACTTATAGGCTAGCTGGCTAGCTAAATTACATATCAAATAATGGAAGCTACCTTACATTTAAAAGACACAACAGATTCATTGAAAAAGTCTACATGAGTAGCAATATCACTTCCAGTTCTCAGGAGTCTAGAGAAGCCGCTGTGGTAGGATTAATAAGTCGAACGATGGCGTCTTTGAAATATCGTTCAAACCGTCACCGTCGTTGTTTTAACCGTCATTAACTGATAGATATATACATTAGATATATACACGTAAATGAAAATATATTTGATTTAATTTTAAATCAACATATATTACAATACCTATAAAATTAAGTACTAAGTTATGTTCATTATATTCATTTTTTAATTTTATCGTATTAATATTTTTTATATCAATTTATTCCTTTTTTATTATAGTAACTATTGAGTTTTTTGTTGTGGCTCGACATTTTGTAACTGATAAATATTTTTGTTACCGTACATAATTTAATAAAATTGTTTCTCTTAAATAAACCTCTAAAATCATGTATCATATTTGATAAAATTATATTTCCAAACAAATCCTGAAACACTTATAATTTGGCCCATCTTTACATAAAAACTGTCTAAACCCATAGACCTAAACATTTTCAAACCAACGACTACTCTATAGAGTTTCCTACTATCTGAATATTCTAACTATGAGTACATATCAGTTAAATAAATTACTTGTATATGACAGACGGGTTCTGTTTAATTTAGTGTTATAGCTGCAATCGATCTTCCGTAATACGTTTATACGTATCGAACGCATATAATTCTGTTCTTGCATATTGTAAGTATAAAGTCAGTAATAATTTTAACTATGTAAATATATTAACCAATTTTTTAGACCAATTATTTAAATATATTTTAAAAGGTGAGTCGTACTTTATCGTTTTAAAGAGAAATACCTGTTTCTATTCCACATGGTTTTAATAGCACTTATATTTGGCCAACAGGGCATTTGGATATAAGGTAACTTTTTTCCTTATAAAGGGTGATTATATAAATTCGTAATGCATTGTGCGCAGCAGAATTATAAAATACACAAGCTCCACTCGACATCTTTCCCGCTGCCTCATCAAATATTAACCTCACAGCTTTACGCCACCGTTAAAAACGCTTCTTGTTCATGGTTACCTCTTTTTTGTACAGCTATTAAATAAAGTTGGCAAAGTTTCCTTGTTATACAACTTCCATAACCCTTTGAGCAGATTGTGAACCAACGAGCTAACATTAGTTCAGCGCAGTGATTGTCGTTATTAAGTCAGAACTTGTTCATATTCAAAGCTCAATGTTTAAAACTCGCACATTTATTATCACCAAACAATTTATTTGTATATCGCAAGTATGTATCATAAAAATAAATTAAAGTTATAAATTTTATTTTTTGCTTAATCGAATTTACTATTCACTCTAACCTATAAAGTTATTTACATACATAACAATTAGCAGATCGCTCAACAACTTCACTCTCACCATTCATTTTGTATGGTTTATATCGTAATATCATCAAATGTCTTATAAATTATCAACCCTAATTTAAAAATTATGTTCTAAATATCTAGATGGAGTAAGAATATAGAAAAGTGGTGATAGTAATAGAACTATGAATAAGTCATATTGATATGTAAATATTATTTCACATATAGCAATGAAGAGATATATATATTATAGGTATATTATTCTCTCCTATTAATCCATTATGACACACACATATACAACAGATATATATATATATATATATATATATATATATATATACTATATATATATATATATGTATATATATATACTATATGTATATATATATACTATTCACTACTATACACTTTTATAAAAATATTTAATAAAATATTTTAAAAATAAATATTTAATAAAATATTTTATACATTTGTATAAAATATTTCCAAATAATCACAGGATCTCACAAAATACAATCTTCACACGCCACAATACAAAAACCTCCATAAAGGTTATTCAAATATTACTTCATGAACTTAATTGTTGATCAGCTGATATTGCCAACCTTTGCAAAGAAAATATGACGATAAAAAGTGTTGAATAAATGATCAGCTGTTACTCACAACCTAAACATTAGTTAATATTTTATGCAGATAAGAATATGCATTTTTGTGCGTCTGTTTTATTTTTAAATAAAGCTAAATTTCAATACCTATTATTAATTTTTTTCCTAAGTAATTCACATGAATCTTTTCAGAATTAAATGTTCTACAATTCTGTTTAAGAAAAAAATGACCTTTATTTAAAATTTATGGAAGTAATCTTACGTTAAACACAAAAATGTGTTATTTCTTTGCACCAATTCTTGTGTTTTACGTAAGATATCTCTGAAAGTATTGCAGTTACATCTCTGGCACGAATTTTAATAAATTTTTCAGATATAAAAACATAAAAAACAATCGTATTTGTATCTTTGTAACTACCTTTACCATTTTTATACGGCCTGACTTCACCAAGGGTTCTGAAATCCGGGCGAAATCTTTCGCTAGGCGTAACTCGCTAACGAAGCGTTTCCGGGCATATGGTTATATGAACTTCTTTACTTGTTTTTAGCTATAGAATAAGCTCCCGAGAGATTGCCGTTTAGTTTTGAATCACCCTGTATATATATCTGTGTTGGCCTTTTTATAACACACGGGTTATAAAAAAAAACACACACACACACACACACACGTATATACCACTCGACCCATGCTTTAATTTAAGATTTCCATGTTTTCCTCTGTGGGACGTCCCGCCATGGTTGGCATGTCATGGTAATAGGCAAGGAAAAATAGTGTAAATAGCCATATGACACTGTGCCAAGTTTATAGATGTTATCTGCTATGGTTTGTAAAATATTAAGCCGTACCCAGACTTTTCAAACACCTTGTATATGATGTCCTATATTAATTGAATGATAAATTAAATGTCATAATTATAAAAAGGTTTTAACAATAAAGTGAGTGTAAATCATATATTACAGATGATACCATGTTAAGTATTAAATAAACAGCGATTATCAAAAATGATTTTTTTTTTATTACTAGAAAATGGTAATGACAGCAGCTATTATGAATGGACGCGCGCGCGCCATAATGGATTAATAGGAGAGAATAATATACCTATAATATATATTTCTCTTCATTGCTATATGTGAAATAATATTTACATATTAAAATATTAAACATATTTTTCAGTTTATAAAGAAACAAAAACGTAAATAGTGTTATTGTCATTCACATTAAACTGTACATTTTATCCAATATTAAGTATTAGATAAAAAATTAAAAGTTACTGTATAAAATGTTCTATAAATTTAAAGACTGTTATAAAACCTATATTAATTGTCTTTTGACGGATTTAGAATTCTGCTATACACATTTTTTTATAAATCGTGAAAAAAGCCTAAATCATCTATGAAACAAAAAATATTAAGAATAAATTTATTTTAAATGGCCATAAATATACACTTTTCGACGTATTTTCTTGATCGTAGTAGTAAGGCAAACTCAACACTGATTTTGGAATATAATTTACTCAAACCAGCAGTAATCATACACGTAAAACACCCACTCAACTGAGTGCAAAGCAGCAGGTAACAGCTAGCAGTGTGGACATAGAAGATAAAGTAATCCAACTGTTACTGTACATTAAAGACGTTATGAAACATGTCGTAGTTTTTTTTAACAGGAGTAGGCTTCTCAGACCTTAGTATGTATACATTTGTCCTTGATCAGTACAAAGATAAAGTCAATAATAGAACAAAAACTTTCTAGGCTAAATTACAATGACCATAAATATAAACTGTTTAACACATTTTCGTGTTCGTAGCTAGAAGGTAAACTCAACATTGGCGTCGAAAATATAATTCAGTCTAGCCAGAAGTTTAATGGCAAAAGACGAGAAGAAAAAATCATATAGCAATGAGACTTAATTACTTAATAAACATTCATAATCATAATGAATATCTTCTATCCGAAGTATGTGTTTATATTTTTATCACCTACCAATTAAAAATAGAACTGTAAATTTTAATCTATGTTTTCATACACGTTTAAAATTTATTCAAAGTGTACCTTAAAACGTTGATATCTGTAACAGAAACAAAATGACAATTTCCAATGATTTAAACAGCAGCAAGCACTAGAATATCAAAGTGGTCTTTTATTTTGTTAGAGATTTTCTTATGTTTTCATTTAGTAACTTATGAAATTAATGGCTTATGAAATTTTTTATTGTAGAACACATTTATAATAATGTACTAAAATGGTCTTTTATTCTGTTAGAGATTTTGTATATTGTTTTCATTTAATAACATATAAAATTATGAAACCTACCTACGCAACACACTAGTATCAGCGTCAAACAAAAGCCTCATAGACGCTCAAGCAGGAATGTATGAGTAAAATGTATATTTACTATTTCCTCTTTAATTATTTTTTTATTGTCATTGATTTTATGTAGCAAGAGTAGAGTTTTCCTTTTAGATAATTTAATAGAAAAAACTCATAAACTTTTAAGCCCGGTGTCTAATCAATAAACTCCTTTTCATTTAAAATCCAACAAATAGCTAACTGAATGTTTAGTAAATATTTCACTTACCACTAGAAAAGATTATTTCCTACACTTTTAGGGTGATGTGGAACTATAGCACTGAAATACAAAGGTCTGAACTTTTTAAAATGTTAAATGTAGAATAGTGTGAACGACAACACCTCACTACATGTTAGTACCTAATCGTTGTCCTCTCTGAAACGTTCGAAAGAGCCCGTTATCTGACATATGCTACCCGTCCACCTAAGTGTGTTTACTTTACTTATTGTTGATTGTTAGTATTGAAGTATTTACTGTGTTTATTCATTACAAAATTTTTAATTGGACAGCACAAACCAATGTACCAATGATAAACTCGCCATAGTTAAACAATTAACAACAGAATGAAATCTCCCTCAAAAATGCTGTTTATTTCAAAAATTTTTATTACATAACCATTCGATGTAGTTGATACGAATACTAAATAATATACGGCAATTCTTATAATACACGCATAATTCATATTTATTTTAGTAACTTATTCTACCATAAGGTCAAGTAATCAAAACTTCTTGAACACTTGATTTCTCGATAACATGTTGGAAAGAAACTTTTTATTAAATGTACAACAATGTTCCATACATAAATGAAGTATACAAAACGTTGGTATTACAGTTACAGATAGCAAGCGCCGTAATTTTCAGCATAGTTACGGCAATGTAGGATTATTAGACTCAAAATTTATATTTTCTACGTTTGATTTCATTCGCACTTAAGGATGTTTCCATTACCCGAGATTGCACTAACTGTACCGATTGTATTAAATTTTAATTCTGGGGTAACTGGATTACCGGTGGAAGGAGTAAGCCCAGAAGAATGATAAGGACTGGACAGTACAAAAGCAGCTTCTATCAGCGAGGCGCGCATCGCAGATGGGAGTGTTTGATAACGAAATTGAGAGGTGGGGTGAGGTAGACTTACCGTACCTCCCGTCTCAGTTGATCTGTAGAAGTAGTAGTAACGAGTATAGCCTTTGAAAGTGCTTAGAGTTATTCTTGCTAATTTTCACCGAACCTGCGGGTAAGTGAACTTTTTAACTGGAGTCCAGTCAATATTCATTCTTAATTATTTTGAATAATTTTGGGGAAAGAAATATTGTAAAAATTAAATTTAATGAGAATTTAGGAGCTTGTCCTTTTGATCTGTGCAATATAAAACTTGTTAGTACAGTGAGCACATATATATAAAATTTTATGTAAAAATACTAAAAGAGTTTTGTCGTTGTTACAGATGCTTTCAGCAATTTTAATTCTCTAACACTGAATAATTTTAAATTCTAACACTGAAAAAAGAAGTAATATTTAAAGTAAAGTAAAGAAAATCAGTAACAAAATAAAATCGAAATTGGAAGATAAATTAAAGTGAAGAATTGCCAGATCAGATTAGAGTGTGAAAGTTTTGAATTTTTAAAATTGAATAAAAGACAAGCTCTAAGAACTTTGTACATTTTGAGTCACGAATATATTGTAAGTTTGAATTTAAAAGTCATCAAGAAATTTTCATTCTAATTTTAATCCAGTAATTATTTTCAAGAAGAAGTTTTATTTTAGTTTGAACTTTATGTATTTCAGAAAATTTTCGTTTTCCTTTTTGAAAGCTAACCCCTCATGTGCCAGTAAAACGGTACATAATTATGAACGCAAGATGCTCAAGGAAATTCTCAAAGAGCCTAAAGTACTTCAATGGCGTTCTAAAAAGGGTAAAACACACACAAATAAGTAATTATGTTCAACAGTCAACCATACGTCTTATTTTTCTATCAGATTGTAAATTGGCTCCGCAAAAAATTAACATATTTTAAAGTTTCTATTTTCTTGTATTTATTATTATTATATGCCTCACTGAGACTAACATTTCGTCTGAAATTTCCAAAAATGAACTTAGTATTTCCTCCTACAGAGTCTACAGGATGGTCTGGTCTGCCCAAACTAGTACAAAACCTAGCGGTGGAGATGTTCTCATTGCAGTTTACTCCGAGGTAAAATCTCGTTATCCCTACTTCGTGTCTTGATATTGAGTGTGACTTCATTTCTGTGTAGCTTCTTCTTGTATTTCGTAGTATTGTGTATATTCTACCTAATATTGGTGTATGCGTACGTGTAAGACTGTGAATGAATGTTTAATAGTAAAAATTGTCGAAGAATTAATTTAACGCCGCAGTGCTTGAAGATTGCTCATCTGAAAATACAGGGACTCACTGAAGCATAGTTGGCAAGCCACTGGATCCAAAGCAATAGCACAGCAACTGTTGCATGTATATTTTTAAATATAATTCTGAATAGCACTCTCAAGACGGTATTACCAAATAGTTATTTTAGTTATAATCCATCTCACCAAATGTAAACTATGAATTATAGTTTTAAAACTGTCTCATAAGTCCAGGATAAAACGAAAATAATAGGGAGCGGGCTCGTGAGTGCGAGGAAAGAAGCCACTTACCGAGGCACGACAGACACATTATTAGGGACATTTTGTGCTGTTATGTTGGTAGCAACTCGCTTGTCAAGTTGTGACAGCTGACCAATACATTTAAAACTTTTCGCCGGAATTGGTGATTAACTTTTCGCCAAAACTTAATCACATATCGAGACATTATCACTATTCGGATACAGTTATTTTACTTTGTTACATTCAAAGTTCCCGTTCATGTTATATGATTGCAATATATTTATTTATCAGGACAATTTTTACCAGCATTATAATCTTATTTACATAGAAATTTCATATATTACCCTTACAAAATAACCTGATTTGTGTATAACTATATAATTACACAAACTACATAATAATTACTTGCATTTAATTATATACAAAGTACCACTTCCTTCTTTTAAATTTATATGTTGTTTCTTTGTACAAGTGTAAAATTCTATATTCTCAAAAATAACAATAATATTTGCCGCTAATGAGACAGGAAGTGGCAAACAAGTGAAACCTCCATTTTATTATTACATTCAATCTAATTTAAATCAAATGGAAACCATAAATGCCATTAATGCTGATTTTATGGGATGCTCAGAGGGCAGACGATGTGAAAATAAGTTTTTTGTTTATGTTTTATGCAGCTTTCATTTGTCAGAGTATTCGTGTTTAAATTAACTTTAAAAGTACACTTACGATTATATCTTATGTTACTGTTTTTATACAAGTCATTGTAAAAAGTGTCATGCGTAATTTCTTATTGAAGAAAGTGCTACAACATAAGTAAAAAGTCAGTTTATGGAATTAAGCTGGCACTAACTATATCGCAATTAAAACTAGTTTATTTAATGCCTGGTGAAATATAATTTTAATTTTATTTGGTTTATTTTATTTATGATATTAACATGTAAAAACGAACCGTGTACAGTAAGTTCGAAGCAAGTAACAAACTAACGTTATACAATTGTATTTCCTATTAGATAGTTTGACAAATAATACGAAAATATACTACATACAGGCAACCAGGCAGTACGGTACCGCGATATAGTGACAGTGAAATATATTAGTGAACATTAATAAAATCAGGACCAACGTCACCTAAGAATTTAATTAGACTTTCTTAAAATTTCAAGACAAAGTTAAGATAAGCTTGTTTTACCTATTTAATAAGAAGATTAACTAAACCACTACTACTGTATGTCGCACTTTAGATAATATTAATGATATTGAATTTTATTCTCTTTAAAAAAGTATATACAAATTTATTTGAAATTTATAAACTAATGAGAATGCGTTCATTAATTAAAATAACTTAGTGATTCTGGCAATACTGTTTGAAAAAATGTTTCATAACTCCAGTTTAAAAACAAATAAAAATTAAAAAGAATACGCTCGTGAGGGTAAGGGAAGAAGCTACTTATCGCGACATGACAGACACATTGTTAGGAACATTTTACGCTGTGACGTTGGCAGTAACTCACTTGTCAAACTGTAACAGCTGACCGATACCATTTAAAAGTTTTTGCTAAAGTAATATCACATACTGATCTATCAACATGATTTTGATACGTTATTCTGATTTGTTGGACGATCACATTAATTTTAAACCTTGTTTATTATCAAAATGGCTTATGTCACATTATTAAAAAGTAGTGGTAATTATTTTACTAATCAAAATATAGAGCTGAAATATGCGATTTCTCTATGGCAGAAACATTTTTTTTCTGATTACGTTTCCATCTGTTTTATGTCTAAGTTACGGTTCTTTTACTTGATTTGGAGGTGATCAAAAGAACTTATACATTTTTAAAACTAATCTACAGCTTCCAATCCAACCTATATGTTTTGCTGCCTGTATTATTTTTATGGAACACGTAAACGTAAATTTATACTATGATTATCATTAGGTTTTTTTCCAATTCAATTTTTGGAATACATCACCTCATTTTGGGGAGCCATTTTCATCCGATTGCTTTTAAACTTAAACTGGAGATGTCTCCTGATCGGAAAGGTGAATTATATTTTGCGAATTAAGATTTTATTGCTTAAGAATTGTTTCGGCGTGGTTAATACTTAATCAAACTAAGTCACCCTATAATATATTATTCATATACAGGTATCATATTCATAGATTTAAAATGTCTTCATAATTTGGAGCTACCATTAAAAAGAACAAAATAGTACTCAGTAATGATTCACGTGTGTTTCACTAAAAACTTACTATTTGTATTTCTTGTTAAGTAATTATTTGACTTATCGCTTTGATTTTATTATGTATGTCATAGTACAATATCAATTTAATTGTGACTTATAGTATTTATTATTATTAGTATTTACTATTATTTTGTGCATTATTTATAGTATTTACTAAACATTTTTATTATTAATGATTTTTTTATCTGGAACAGTTTTTCTATAATATATGGTTTACATGTAAATCTTATGATACTAAATAATATTTAATATTTTAGTTTTCACAAAATCTGCCTAATTCTTCCGATTGATCTGGAAGGAGTAATTTTCAAGCAATTGATTTAATCATGAAACAAGCTACATAAAGTCACAAAATTGATGTATAGAGCTTATTATTTACAAAACAGGACTGAAAGTAACAAATAATATCAGCAGCACATAAATCTCTCTACCAGTTGAGTAAAGTGCGGTTAAAGTAATCGCTTGAGTCCCCCGTTGTGACAGGCAGTGCATCTGTCGCAACCCCTTCCGACAGTGAAACATATTGTGTGAACCGTCTCCGTGGTAATAGTTTTTATTACCTAAATATTGAAAATAAATACAAATGTACTATTAAAGAAGTTTTTGCAGCATATTCTGCTTCATAAAATTGCTCGAAAATTTCCGGAATTTTACAAACAATTTACAAAATACAGGTCTTAACGTAGTTTTTACTCTCTTTTCGTTAGCAATCTTAAGACACGTATTGTAACCATCCCCTTCTTTACCAACAAATTTCACAACTCGTGAAAATTTAAATTATTGGACTCGGCAATGTTGTTTATTTTTTAATACGAGTACAAACATGCAAAGAATACACATTATTAATAGGTAACCAGAAGGGAAACAGTCACTGTGTGTAAGCGAACGTTGATAAAATCAGATTACTTTTATTATGCTCCAAATAGTTTTTCTTAGTTTTTTTCTTTTTTTTAATGAAATCATGGATAGGTTTATAGTAAAGAATAGTCACTGGAGGGGATATAAAGTTCATTGCTGTCTTCCTGTCTGCCAGCATGATATTTCTAAAGCGAACTAACCTATAGTCATTTTGCATGATCTTCATTAGTTTTATCACAAATAAAGTATATATGATATTTAACAATTATACATCGAATTTAATTTATACCTAAAAAGTGTGCTTTTGTCATGTAATCTTGTAGTTACTGGTTCGTTTCGGATATTTTTGAGAATACAAACAAGATATTTCATTAGCTTATGCATTAATACTAAAACGTGTATATTATAACATATTTTAGATAAAAGGCACATAACATTCGAGTGAAATATGTATATATTTTAAAAATAACTGTGGCTTGTTTATATAATTAGGTACACTAGCTTGAAGTTACAGATTTCTACTATGGATGCTGTTATCTAAATATTCACTGTATTTAGCTATTCAAAAAAACTTAAATTAAACACACGTACAACTTAAGTGTGTGTTTAATATTCTCGTATTCTATTTGTGAAGTAACAATCGATTTGTTAGAAATCCCAGTCATTCGTCCTCCCCTAGTTATTCGAAAAATTCCTTTAAACGTAACAAGAAGGGAGGTTCGTGGCAATATATTACAGACAATAAAGTGGAGATAAAAAATTGGAGAATGAACTGTGTCTCTTTACGCAAATTGGTGCACATCACTGTCGTATTGCTTCTGTAGACTGTAAGATTTTCCTTGAGTAAATCCATTTAGGTTCTTTGATTACAATATGTTTAAGCAGTACCGTTTGTAAAAGCGTACTGCTTCTTTACAAAGGGTATATTGTTTTACAGAGGATTTAAAATAATTCTGATGTAATTACACAGTTCAGTTAAATATGACGACTATTATGTTTTCTGTGACACAGAAAGTTAATTAACAATAAGCTTAGTTTCCTAATATATTAATAATATAACACCTAACCTGCAACGTTATTTCCATAACAAATTAACAGTAACGGACGTTTTTACTATATTATGTTGAGTTATATTATGAAAACATTGATGGATGAAGCATGGACTTCATGTGTAGTAGTTCAAAAGTTTATACTAATCTAATTTCTAATCTGTCTGTTAAGTAAAAATATGTTATAGATTTTAAACTAATTTGACGAAGATTTGTAATCTCGAATTTTTTTACGTATCCTACAAGTAGTTAACATTGCAATAATATTTACTCTTCTACTTTGAATGTTCCTAAGATTACACTATAGATACGTTCTGCCATTTTAAAATCAGTACATTTTTGTCAGTGAATAGTGCAGTTGTTATTTATTAACAAGGTTTGCAGACACAACTGAAATCTGTATCTTCTTTAAAACAGAAAATGTATGGAGAAATGTTATTATAAACGTATTTAGTGTAAAATATACCGTTGTATATCCATTTGATGATAAAAGCAGATTTCTGTCTGCCTGTGTGTCCGTCCGTGTACAGGATACCTCTCGAATGAGTGAAGTGGGTTGACTCCACATATGCCTAAATTTAAAATGGTAGATCCTGGTCCGCTGAGACTGACATTGCGGGCCAGGAGACTGTTCGCTTTGGGGCATTGGAGAATGCTCTCCATTGACCCGAAGACTATTAATATGTATTATAAGTAATTTAAAGTAAGTTTATTTTTATAATCTACAGATAACTAGTTTATTATTTTAATGACGGGATATATTCTCCTCTTTCTTAAACACCATATATTACATGTTATTTAATATATTATACAAGTTCTTATGTTACAAGTTTTTTTTGTGGATTCATTCTCACTTTACTGTATTTTACCAGTTTAATTATAATATTGTGTCTTTGACAATAAATACTACGTTATTTCTTTCCATATCTTTCGCAACCTATCCTCTATGAGTTCTTACCTTATATATCAGTACAGAAATGTGTAATATACCTAATTTGTGCAATCAAAACAGTTCTCTACTTCTAAAACCAAAATGGTGGGTAATATGAAAATAGTTATTACTGCGTTATAAACGTAACATTTAACATTCTATAATCAATGTAAAGTTGATACAATTCTAATAGTTCTGTTTAGTATTAATATAACAAAGAAGACAAACTTTTTACGAATTTTATTTAATTCTGTGGCTACGGATTAGGTTACATTTATAACACTTCAATGTATGCACCAGATGCTAGGCCTACTTAACTGTTTAATATCAATAAATTTATTAACATTATTATCTTTAATTGAATTTTAATTATTTAGCAAGATCCCTAAACATTGTTATTCAACCAAATTATATATTCCAAGATTTTATTGCGAAAAATCTTGAATTAATATGACGTTAAAATGATTTTGGAATGGAAAATATCAAATTGTTAACATTTCTTTAGTCCAATAAGTTATACATGCAAACTCTGATAACAAAATATTTAACCAATGGAAAACACTTCATTCAAGTCATAATTTTTCGGTATAACATTACAGATTCAAAAGTATTTTGTTCTTTAATGCTGTAACCTAATTTAAAGCTAGTCTATTTCTTTTCAATCTAACTGCAATAGACGCTTCATTTAAAGTACATTCTACAATTACATTGATGTCACAATACTTTGATTTTTAATTTAAACATGCTAAAACATCAGGTATTAACTGTAATTCTTTGTTTGCTGCTTGAATTTCCCAATACTTATTCCACAATTGACAATCTGACAAGAAAATTTGACAGCATTTCATATTTGTAACAACTTAAAATTAGAGGAGTGTGTTTGCTCAATCAAAGAAATTACAAGTTGCAGAGAAATATTTGCTTTGTGGTAAATTGTGAGGAGCTCTACTGTCTCAACATGACATGTAAATATTTGGCTGTCACTGTAAACGATGTCAAAGATGTATAAATTACCAATAACACATTTGTACCGTAATCACAATATTCTGTCATTCTAGTCCAGTTTTCTCAAATGACCATTGGCATAACCGTGATATTTGTAAATAATTTTATTTAATAATAATCTTTCTACGCCAAAAGTAATAGTATTTTAACATACTGTAACTAAAGATATAGAACATAATAATTATTTGAACTAAAACAACTGTTAATTCTAAACTATGTTATACTTAAATATACTGATCACACCTTCAATTAATTTAATGCATTCTTAAAATAATTAACGTTATAAACCAATATACCACAAAAACAGTATTCATATTTAGTAAATTTTGTGGATTGATTTCAAAGTCATGCTCTTTGAAACATCTCCGACTCCAGAAACAAGAACCATAACTTAGACATGACTAAGGGGTTTGGTGTTGACTTTGATAAAATGCTGCAGACTTCCTTAAGGACTCTATTATTTCAACTCCTCTATCAGCTTTTATTTCCAACAATATATGTTCTTATTTTCAACATCAAACTGACCAAAACGTTTAACATTTATACTATTATGTTGTCAAATAATTATATAATATCAGTTATTAAAATTATTAACGAAACCTGCACTCCCCAAACAAGAAAGTTTTCCGAACATGTTGAGGATAACATACGTTAATATTTATTTTCATCTCTTATAAGACATTTAATATTTTTAATACTTACTAAAAATAATAATGGCGATTCAATTATATTTTTATAGCAACAGATCGTGCAACGTTTTACATATACATCACAAAACACAATTACACCCCAAAAGAAATTAGTAATAAAAGTAATTAGTATTATTATTCCAAACAGGCTTAAGTAGCTTCTACACGTCGACTTTTATGAATGACTCGTTAAATATGTGATCATCATATGAGATATGAAATATAACGCATAATAAATTCATTATAACAAAGCTTCCTATTCTACCTTTCCTACACGTGCTTCTGATGAACTTATGTTTCTATAATGACTTGGATTATTGGTATTAATATACCAGAATATTATGATTAAAATTAGACATCCAAGACGATATAAAAATATGTTTTGATTAGTAAGCTCCGAGGGAATGTTCAGTACAATTTATTACTAAATTTTTAACTATTAAATATTATATTGTTTGTCTAAAATAAAAATCACAGTTCTAAATAAAAATAATGGATTTATTTTTAAAGTGGCAAATTAAAAAGTCCAATGTTTCAGAATTTTTATCACTCGATTTTCCACAAAGAATTGACAAACCTTTATACCGTAATATTAACAGGTCCTTTGGCAAGAAATAAAAATATCAGCCAAATATATCAAACTAAAAATCAGAGCTCTCTTTTAAAATAAAATAATAAAGTTTTCCAAATAAAAAATCAAATACCACTTGGAAATAACTAAAATAAAAATGTTCACTTCTAAATATAAAACTTCTCTTTCCACTATTTCTACCTTAACTTTCAAGTCGTTGCGATTCAGATACAACTCCCTCAAACAATTATTAAAGTTAAATTAATTTCCAATTAATACTTTACAATAAAACAGTTCAAATTAAATATTAATAAATTATTAAATTTCCAAATTGCGTTCTCTCATTGGCCCAGGCGTATCCAACTTGAGAACAATAGCCCTCTCAGATCTGACGTAACTGCAGTACACAAGACAAGTTCTGATCAATTCAAGGCAGTGAACCGCCTCCCAAATAATTCAAAATTACCAGCACTAACTTGCCAAATGATTACATATTCGTATTTATCCTAACTTCTCGCAATCTAATTAAAATTAAATCCCAATATGTCTTTCCCAAAACTTGTATTTAATTTAAGTTTTAATAAAAGAAAATCAACCAATGTAGCTTTAAAAACGCTACAGTTTCTTATCAATGTGGAAGGTGAAAGCATTCGAGCAGGACTATCACTATCTAATGATTAAAACCCATATAACAATGATGTGTAGTAAATCTTTTTGTGTACCTGGAGATGGATAATAACATAGCTTTTCTGATTCGGTTAGAAACGAATTCATTTCTATTACATTTTGTAAAAGAGTATACAGTTGTATTGTAGCAAAAAAGAGGAATATAATCTCTGTAAATAGTTTTAAACTAAATAATAATATTAATATTTACTCGGATATACAGTTAATTTTAGGTGTAATTTATGCTATGTTAAGTTAATTTTCATATAAATTATAAATAATTACAAGTAATTGAAATGATACGATAGCTTCTACGATCGTAATGTGTTATGTATACGTATTCAGTTTTAAACTTTATTTCCAAAATCGTGTTTAATGTTAAATTGATTGTACAACCAATAGTGAAATCAAATCATCACCTGTTTTAATATGCCTAATGTGGCTAATTTAATATCGAATATATGTTTTGATATGCAGGACGCATAACTTTACGAGTACATTTACATTAGTATATCTCTAAAACATTAATAATGACAGTATGATTACTGTAATTGGTAAGCAACAACAAACCCATTATATCAGTAATCCAAATTTACCTGTGTTACTTGTGTTGTTTGCTACAGTTCAATATTACCAAAAACACTGATTGAGGACTGCAGTTAATCATCTTTTTCAGGTGTAAAATCAATAGTAAATAACATTAAAACAGTAAAAATTATTTATTGTATTTGATATTGAAGAAAATCTTGGCAAAAAGACAATTTTTAATTGAAAACAAAGAAAAAGAAGAATAGAGTGACGTGCAGACACCTTCACCATTACGTTTATGTTGATGTTTATTTAATTATTACTAATATTAGTTTTATCTTTGCTATATATTATTATTTTAATATTGGGTTTTCAGTGAACCATTATAAATAAAAGTTTAACTTAGTACTAGGTACTTTAATTATATTTATAATGCCTCAAGTAATTGAGTCAAATAATTTCAAGAAGAGGGTAGTTTTCAGTCCATGAAGCTTACTGTTCTATTTTGTGTAACAAATAACTGTAGTAAATATCCGAAAACACGTTCCTATTTTAAACGACTTATCGTTAAAATCGAGCAACAAAAAGTACGGTTTTACTTTGATAGTAAACACAGTGTATTGCAATTGCATCTAAATATCTTGTAAATGACTGTTAACAAACCTCCACCGTTTTTATCGCAATTGTAATTTCAAATAACCCTTCAGACTAGGCCCCCACTGGTCCTTTAGGCTCAATCAGACGATAGTAAATGTGTTTAAATTTTTAAAGCCAGGGAAATTTAAACAGGTGATACTAAATGTTTGTTAATATCTTTTTGTCAACATTTACTACACTTTAAAAATGTCATATTACTTACCAAAGCTTTTCTTTGGCTGGGATTTTATATTGGGATTTTAATCAACTACAGTAGAATGCTAATATTTATTGTCATAAGTGTGTTGACTTAAAAGCTAAGTACTTTGACTTTAGTCTTTTAGGCTTAGGATTTGTCCACAATTGTCTAAATTAGTTCAATTGTTACTGAAATCGTTAGCCCTAATATTCAGGTTATACGACTTATTAACTTGCAATTCAATACGGTATCAATTTACACTGCAGGACTTAATTTTAAACCATCTTTACGTTATCGTCAACTAATTTTACAAGTAGATGAGTTAAAACTTAATTAGGGTTTTTACCGTTTTATTTGAAAAAATGATAAAATCTAAATTGTTTATTTAATTATAGTCTTTAATTAATCAGCGCATAAGTTCAAATTGAGAAAAATCTCTTTTAGTGATCCTCGATTTTGTTTGTCATAAAATTTGATTTGTACTTCTAAAAGCAATTTGAAGCCTAATATTTCTAGTTTATTACAATGCAAATCCACCACGTGTGCTTTAGGTATGCTATACCCGACTATGCTTTAGATCCTTAAGCACACATTGTCGTAATTAGGCTGAACCTTATTACGTTTTTAAATCTACGATTTCAGTAAAAAAATGTAGCTCCTTATTTATTTTATTAACTATTCTTTGGAAACTTTACTTTACAAATATACTACAGTAAATTTTATTCTTTTTAGTTCTCTCAAAATAGCAAAATGTGTAAGTTTATTTACTTAATAACAATGACCGTATACTTAGTATTAATAGTTCGTTTGTTTTTATTATAAAGGCAGTGTAACAAATTGCTAGTTCGATTCTAAAAAAAATTCGTACATTTCAATAATATCTTAGTTTATTTTGTTAAGTGTTTCAAATTAGAACTTTTTATAGGTGGGTCAAAAGTTATTACTAAAAATTAAAAAGTTTGTATCAGTTCTTTAAGAGAATGTTTCAACTTATCTTGAATTTCATTTAATTATTTTAGCATTTTTTATCATTCATGATGGTGACTTAATGAATGATATCAATTTCTTATAACTTTGTACGTGAATAGGTGTAGCCTCTCTGTTTGATAATGCTCGTTTCAAAGGGTTATTGTAATTATACCTAATTTGCAAAGGTATCAAAAAGCAAATAATTTGGTAAAATCGTACATAATATCCGTTATTCAAGTCCTTTATTTTTGAAAGCGTATCTAGAATATGTGTAGGTATTTGTAGATAGCGAACATAAGTTAATTTTCCTTTCAATTATTTACTTAAATTATATACTTATATAAATTATAACCGGCACCACAAACCTAAGTACAAATAAATGTTCTTCTTTTATTACGTCTCTTCAGCTATTTAGCTAACGTTTGGTAGACAAATCCTGGTATGTCTGTGAACATTCAGGAATATTTTACTTGAATTTATTAAGGTTTAGTAATTGTTGTTCCTGACTACTCCAGTCTAGAATATGGCTACCTCATGTATGCAAACAGAATTAAAAGAATAAACAACACAGTTAGTATACAACATATTGTTTGCTCAATTTTTAAAATTATTTGCAGAATATGTTGCACGTGTGAAACTAATAATGCGAAATATTTCATTAATAAAAAATATTAATACATATAATTTTATGATATATTATACTCATCGAGTTCCTTACATTAACGTATTCACCATTAAAGTGTAAAAACATATCGGTTCTGTGGTTGCATGTAATTTAATATGGTTCAATATCATTCAACTCCATGTTTAATAATAATAATTACAAGTTATTCATGAACGAAAAACCATTTATGGAATTGTATAAGTTATATGATGTGCAATATAAATATTTTATGAAAGATGTAAATATTAAGACAGTATTATTTATAGACAAATAAAATTGTTCTAACACTACTTATTTCGTTTATATTATTATTATTGTAAAAAGTGTTTTGAATGGCTATAAATTTATGGCGTAGCATAAATATTAAAGCATAGAAAATAATACCTTTAAGTACACTTTTTATACGCTCATGGATTTACATCTAGATAAACTTTTATATGCGCCCAATTATTAAAATCTAATCGACTTGGGCTAAATTTTAACAGCATATGCATTTATGTCAATACCTACATATTTAGCTGATATGTTGTTAAATTATAACTGCAGTCACCAGAGAGTACTAACGCGTTTTCATTATTCACTGTAGGTGCGACAGGAAGCAGCTGCACATTGTGTTGCGATTGCACGATAGTGTTATCACATGTTATCATCTCGTAGAACAACAAATGTATCGATAACAGCTTGTAGCACATAACAATAGGGTAAAGCCCTATTACCCTACGTCACAATGACCCATTATGTAATTGGCAAGATTTGTAATTTTTAAATTTTAACATCCTTTATATATATATATATATATATATATATATATATATATATATATGTATATATATATACTCGTATACAGTGTGAGTTACAATTATAGATACAATATGTTTAGTTTTTTATGGATAAATATGGACTGATGAAACTCCCAGAAGGTGAAGGCTTCAATAGATAATCACTTCCCTTACAAACCCAAACCTGTTTTACAGTTGTTTACCTATTGCAGGGCAGGCCTCGATTATATTATCAGTTTTGAGTATCCAGTCCAGTATCATTTTCAGTTTCTGGTTGGAATTAACAAAGTTAAGATTTGATTGTGATACTTTACTGAAATGGAGTGTTTAAATAGACAAAAGCGTATTATGATCCTGATGATGCGAGATTACGAAGACCGGGTGAGATCTTATGACGAAGTTAGGAATTTATTTCCTGACACTTATCCCAATCAAAACCCTGTATCTAAACTTGTTCAAAAAAACAATCCAACATTTTTAGGAAACAGGTCAGCGTTAAAGATCGCCCCTATTTAAAATCGTTAAACACGATTTAACTCATATAAGTAATGAATAATACTAACAATATTGTAATATTTACTCATTCATAATAATTAAATTGTACTATTAGGAGAAATGAACCTGATAGGCATTTTAAAGCCTAATACAACAACCTCCCGATTATCCTGTTATAAATTCTAACTAAGCAGAAATCAGTTCAAGGAAACTGCATTCTAACGGATAACTATGATCGATTCTGGTGATGGTAAAAGTAACAGGAACCTAACTATTGATTGACTGTTTGGTGTGATAAATGAAAAAAGTTAATAAATATCAGGCAGGCCATGGACAGAAAAATGTTTTTGTCTTTATTCTACTAAGCAAGAAATACCCTGTTATTTACATTTTGTCCGGATCTCAACAGGCTAGTCTCGTTGCGAAGTTTTCTTGCGTACTAGATATGCTTCAAGATAGAAAGAAAATTATCTTACAAAATAGAATTTTGAAACCTACATACAACAAGACCTCTAATGTTTTGTTATACATACAGACTCTTTGACTATTTCTGCTAGAACGCCCATCACTTAAACTTATATAATACTTATAAAAAATAATAGATCAACAAATCATTATTTTATTAATAGGTACATAAATAGACCGTACAAAATAATCTTTCTATATAAATAACTTAAAATCAGGGTTTAGTTACTTCGAGATTTGGTGCAACTTTAAATATTTCTAAATTAAGTACCGAGTACATTAATTGGATGCATATCCACATTTATTACATATTGTTACCGTTTATGTTAAAAGGCTAAGAAATAGGGAATTTTATTTAAAGGAAACTCATTGTTTAAAACTAATTTTGAATTATAGTAGAACAACTGTATCAAAATCCTGATGGTACCTAAATATGTGACATTACTACAGCGAAAAGTTTTAAATGGTGTCGGTCAGCTGTCACAGGCTGACAAGCAAGTTGATAGCAGCAACACAGAATAAAATATCCCTAACAATGTCTCGATAAGTGGCTTCTTCCCTTACCCTCACGAACCCGTTTCCTTTTATTCATAATTGCTTCTAACTGTATTTTATTTCTGGACTGGAATGACAATTTCCCTCAATATGAATTTAAATCATTGTTTGCAATTAATTAAAAATAGTTTTGGAATTATTGTTACAGGCGATAATATTTAATTAACATTTATTGTGTGTACATCATAGTCGTGGAATAATAAGGTAATGAAATGGGTGATCATTTTACATGGTAATGTCCGTAGAAATAAATGTAATTATCACCATTGAAACTAGCATCACCTATTTAATTTATTTCAAAATAGCATCATCTCTTAAAAATTTAAGTATAATGTAAGTATGAGTTCCTTTGTTATTGTTTCAAAAGCTGTATATCCTGAAAGTTTAAGGAAGACAAACATTAAAAGACTTTTACCAAATATTAACTTTGTCGTTGCAATGTTCATTACTGATTAAGCACTGTTTTTATAATATTTTCTAAAATTTAAATGTAAACAAATGTTTCTGCCTCTTTGATCAACTTCAGATTAAGTTTTTAACAGTTCATAGGTGTCTTTTTACATTAGATTACGTTCTATTGTACCCTATATCTATTCAAACCAAACATACGTATTCTATTCTTCAACTGACTTCAAAAATGATCAATTTAGGCTATACTTTTGGTTTCTTAGTTACCAATAAGGGAGAATTTACACTTTCATATTGAAACTTTTTCCTGGAATTAGTATGGTAAAACAAATTTCACTTAACAAGCAGAAGATTTGCTATACAAATTTTATTCAGGATCAAAATAATTCTTTATGTTTGTACCCAAATAAGAATCCTGAAACAAGGTTGACTATTATTCTGGTATGAGTTATGGTTTTACTTAAAAGATGTGAAGCACTAAAGGTGCAGTAGTGGGCCATAAGTCACTTGACAAAAATGCATTACGATAGTAAGTATTAATTTATTATAAAGTGTATGTAAAATATAAAGGTTTAATTTTAATTTGCAATATCAAATAACAAGACATACTTAAAGTAAACGTTCAAAGTGCCCTCCATTATTTTTTGTACACGTGTGACATCTTTTAAGCACAGAAGCCCATATGGTGTCAGTGACGGCTTTGGTAGGTAATTCTTCACTTTTGGTAGATTCAATACGTTCTCTTAATTGCTGTAGATCCGTTATTTTCTCTGAATAAACTGTGCCTTTAAAATTTCTCAAATTTAAAAGTCCATTGGGGTGATATCGGGTGAACGTGCAGGCCATTGAGTTGTACCTCGTCTTCCTATCCATTCTGCAAAACTCTCATTTAAGAAATCTCAGACATTGTTTCCAAAGTGAGGAGGTGCACCATCTTGCTGCCAAATTATTTATTCACGAATAGGTTGTAGTTGTTCGAATGCAGGACTGTCTTCCAATTCAACTGTTACCTCATGTAAGATATCAGGGTAATGAACAGCATAAACCGTTTGTTCAAAAACGAATAGTCCATTAGGTCCACCAGCAAAGATTCCAGCCCACACACATACTCCAGGGGCATTTAATTCAGTCTGTATTGACTAAATGTAGGTTTTCAGAATCCCAGTACACGCAATTATGTCTGTTCACTCGACCATTAAGTTTTAATGTTCCTCATCACTCCACAAAATGGATTTATAAAATTTGTATTGTCAGCTTCATGTCTTATTACGTACGACTCACAAAATTCCATTGCCCTGTCATAATCAGTTTCATTCAAACCCTGGAGTAAAAAAGGCCGATATGGTTTCATCCTTACCGTTTTTAACATTTTTGTAATCCTAGTTCTAGATATACCACGCTCTTCGGGTTGATTTTGATGGTGATTGGACAAAACTTTGCACTACAGTCATGACGTTTTCTTCTGTTGTAACAGATGTAGGCCTACCTGATCGTGGAAGATCAGTTACAGACCCAGTCACTTCAAACCTTTTATTGAAGCTATGAATGGCTTGTCGTGATAATGGTCTACTGTTTGGGAATTGATTCCCAAATGACTCTACTACGTCATTGTAATTATGATCATGTAACTACCACTGCTGAAGAATAAAAACACGTAACTTATTATTCATGGTTAACGTAATTCGTTAGCAAACTTAATTTACCAAAACCACTTCTAACAAGATGCTAACTTCAACATAATTCAAACTTAACCTAATACTGTCGTTTTCTTGTAACAGCTGACAGGTTACAACTAGAGTTAAATTGATACTGAGTGACTGGTAGTGTCAAGTGACTTATAGCCCACCCTGTATATTACAAATGTTGTATATTTTGTTAAAAACATGTTGGTTTTACCAAAGAACATAAACATATCAACAGAAAGTCTATTACATTTTGGCGTTTAAAATTATAGATATTCTGACTTAATACATTCGTAAGAATTTTTGGAGATTATTTGAGGGTACAAATACGTTACGTATTGGTTTCTATCTCTCTATGAAACGGCTTTCCTAAAATACCATGATAAAAGTTTCTTTTTAAATTATCACGATTGGTTGAACCAATGTTGGTGAGGTCATATAATGATTGTATTAAGAGAAGAACTGATTAGAACTTTTGTTAAAATAGTAATAAGTAATATATACAATAGTAAGATGACAAGGTGATAGACAGCCAAAAGCCAAAAATCGAACTCTTTAATGAATATGTATATACACATAATTATAATATTATATATATATATATATATATATATATATATATATATATATCATACATATTTATATCATATACATCAATCATTTTTATTAATGAATAATACAAGATGTAAAAAACATAAAAATTAAATGGCACATTAAGAGGTAAAAATTAAGGAGGAATAAACTTTAATTTTCTGAACTATAATAACTCAAATTTACACATCTTATAGACATTACATACAACGCACACACATGGAAAGCAACTCCATAGTAAACAGATTTTTATTACTTTCGTATCACTGGGCTATATCAAAAGCATACATGCAATATGTGTTTAAAAATTAGTATAACATTTTAGCAGTAACAAAAGTGTTAGTATTGTGGTTGTAATTGTAATATACTCTTATTAGCATAAACATATGTACATACTGGGTTATAAGAGTAAAAAGTAATGTATGTAACAAAAGGAAAATGATATCTAAATGTTGCTGATTTTATAATACTGCTGATATTCAGCTATTCTCTCTGCAGGTACTTGACAAAATGCTTAAACCGAACGTATATATTCTACAAATGTCTACTGGTGTTTTGGCCCTCCTGGTGTTAATGCTCTTAATTTATAAGCTACATTATCATATTTCAAGTGGTCTATTAAAATTTTTTTGAAAACATTTGTAACAAATTTGGTTTATAGTCAATTCATTTTTACCATTAAACACTACGAATTCAATTTTCATCACATAATTGTTTTTTTTTATTGCGACATACAAAATATTCAGCTTATACCAGTCTTTTGATATTATATTCTTTAGCGTTAAAAATTGTTAGTGCTATAGTTCAGCTACGTTATGGGCAAGGTGTTTTATATAATCACAACTTTTGTATTAAGTGAAAACATAACTCAATCTTACTTAACCACATTGTTAACACGTTCATTGCTGGCTAGTTACAGGAATTGCTCTACGTCATTCATCAATAGCAATCCTTTGAAATGTAAATTAAATATGCAACAGAACTCTTTAATGGTCAAGTAGTCACAGGAACTCATGAATAACATAGACACTGGTCATTGATTCGTCCACAGTTGATAAGAAAATGTGACACCATTTCTTTATGACAGCTGGAGAAATGTGTTTGTTTGGCCAGATAAATTACAAGTTGTTGAGAAATAATAACTAGGGCTGAGACGTAAAGAGTTTTTTCGTGTCTCTTTATGACGAGTAAATATGTATCTATCACTACAGATGTTTTGAAAAATATGTTAGTTGTATATTCGCAATATGTAACCCACCAAACCATTCCCAAATATGATTCACGATTGATTTTCTATTATTGACACCATAACCTAATTATTTACAGCCTTTATTTAAAGTATTTAATGTATTAAATAACAATATATGTATGCTTTTTTATGAAAATAATTTAATTAAGAATATTATAAATTAATATTTTTTCATTTAAATTACAAGAGAATTTTAATTAACACCAAAACAGTGTTCATGTTCTATTTAAAGATTTTATTGAATGATTTAGACATTCCAAACCGTTTAGGACCCTGGAATATTTCTTTTTAAACAATGTTACTCGTAAATGAAATAATTATAATATATCAATTGTAAGAAACTTGTATTCTGAAATACATTTTTATTGTATGGATTGTTATACAGGTATGCCTAATACCATTAATAAATTATAATTTTATAGATTTTTATACGACTATAAACACACAAAACAGTATAAATTAGGTAAGATAGAGTGGATTACATAGTTGGGATGAGTCATTAGTTTGTCTTAATAAAAATCATTTAGAGACCATTCACGATTTTTCATAACTTTTTAACTCAGCTATTTCTTATTAGACCCAAAATGACACTTTTTATGAGAAATATTAAGTATTTAAATATAATATTGTACTTTTTCGATATCCCTTAAGGGTATCTTCGTTCAATGTACAGAAAAGTGATGGTTTAATCTCAGTTACTTATCTTAAAGCAAAATGAAACTCTGTTTTATAATTATTAGATTATTGACAATGACGTTTGTTGTTATGTATTTTTATAATAACTGTATTAACTGTTCCGCAGTGTACACCATTACGTAAATAATTGTAAAGAAGATCAATGTGGCAATTTTTAATAGATAAAACTAAATTTGAAGTAGAGACCGCATTAGGACATAGCTTGAATAGGTTATTTAAACAGTTTTAACCTATGAAATATTTCAATATTGTGGAATTTATGTAAAAAGCTTCCAAAAAATTGCCCAATATAAACTTCCAAAAAATAACGTATATTAAACGTCGTTATAAACAAGCTTTATTAATACTACACATCTCTGAAGGTTTCGAGATAAAAGTCGTTCAACAACAATGAAAGTTTTTAGTTCAGTTAATATGCATTGCAAAGGTAAACAAAACAATATTTTATAATAATCAGGTTATTTTCTATAATGATTTTTCTTAAGTTTTGTTTTTTTATCTCTTGACGTTTTGCTGGTAGCAAAAATCAAATCAAATATACAAAAATAAGAACTTTTTAAATAACAAGGGGTTCTAATCAGTCTGCTTATCAGTCTCAGTGACGAGGAAGTCGAGGCCCTCATTGTGACCGGGTACAACAGGCGGACCTGACCTTGACCCCCCTCACCTACCCCTCAGTCATTGCGTCATGTATTGTTGCGTCCGGCTGCCCCTGGAAGGAAATAGTTGTATCCGACAGATATTAGATTGTAATGGTTTGATATATTTTTATTTATTTTTTTATTTTTTATTTTTAGCTTAAAGAGGTGGGTTTGTTGTCATCGTTAACTGATTGCTCCAAAACTATAAACATTAATGTATTGTATTTCTTTTATTGTTTACTATTTAATTTTTTCTTAATTACAAAATATTCTATCACATATAACTATTTTTTTTTTCTAAAAATCCGTTCCTATATCGTTGCCATAATGGCTCGGGTCTACGCACAGGCTACTTGCCCATGTAGACCCTATTTTTCCCTGATGGAATAGTATTATTGAATATTTGCAGCCGTTTTTTACCATATTTAGATGATTTTCTATTATGTTAATAATGGATGTAGGATTTATAGTAATATAGATACATTGTACGTGTTATTAATTTGTATTTGGGAAATAAATATTATTCATTCATTCATTCATTAATCATCTTCTAATATCTAACAGGAACCGTAACTTAAACATAACTAAGAGGTTTCCGCAGTTGGTGATGATAAAATTGTGCTCACATTCTCAATAACATTATTATTGTCACTCTTAAAACTCTATTTATTTGTACCTGGTTTTATATAATACATTACTGAAATAATATTGATATTCCGATACTATGACCAATCCATATATATATATATATATATATATATATATATATATATATATATATATATATATATATATATATCCCAGTTGTGGGTTTTTTATTCATGATATGAGTTTTAAACTTTGTGTAATAACTTTAATGACACCTACTGAACACATGCCCAACAAAACTTAAGGTTTAAATTTTAGTTTTATTCGATTACGACTTAGGGTTATTCGTCATCAGGCAATAATATGTTTTATTTATTTCTATTATAAGGTAGGAATAGGCCATATCACGTGTCGCGTGGCAGGCTTCATTGAAGTTGTATATAGCATATTTCACTTTTGAAATGTCCTGCTGTCAAATTGCCAGACAGACGACCCTTTAAAAATAATATGTTTAGATCCTCCAGACAATCAAATATGTCCAGATACCTTGCCACATTATTCATTTTCAATTCTGTCCATTAAATAGATTTTAATATTAATCTTTAGATAATAAACGTAAACTAACGAATCCAACATTACATGACAATGTGTCTGTTGGGATATTTAGGGACATGGAATAATATGCAACATGGTAAACTTTTTATGAGTGTTCTGAGTGTTTTTGCAAATTTATTTATTCTATTATTTTCTGTACCATCATAGCCACACTCCATGGAGTGGCATTTACCATCATCCAACCCAGTATTCCTGATAGAGAAATGGTGCTTCATGAAAAGTTTGTAGTTTATAGTTTAGTTTGTTTTTGTCTTTTGTTGAAAAATAAATATGATTCATAAATAGATCATGAGTCACTAATAATCATTGTTCTGTATAACTAAATTGAAATCAGAGTTTCTTAAAATTGCCCTGAGGTAAGCTCAAAATATTTTGAAAACTGCTACCCAGTAAGTTTAACGGATGCATCTTCACTTATGTAGGTATTGGGGCCATTACTATTCAACTATTATAACATAGTTATATTGCTGAAAGGAAAATGAATTTGAACTTTGAATTAACAAGTGAAATAAAGTAGAACAACTGAATTCCAATCGTGATGAAGTTCTAATATGTGTCATTACTCCAACGAGTTTTCATTGGTGTTGGTCAGTTGTCACAGAAAAATATTGTCCAACCACTTTTATCTTTTTATAATATGGGCTTAAGAATACAAGCAATCAATCAGACGTAGAGAAGATAGCGTTCAAACACTAAAAGAGTTTTAGAGTACCTATAAACACGTGAGATATATTGTGATGTATATTTGCTAAAGATAATTCTATAAATCTATATCTGATTTATTATTCATATTAAGACTTTTACTACGATCAAAACATATAAATATATTAAATGTACTCTAATGCTATGACCAATATGGTAGAAAATTCGTGATGTACTCTATTAATCGGAATTTTTATTGAATTTAAGTTCGCAGGTTAAAATCACAGCTTTCACCTTACTATAAAATCTCTCACGGTTGACAAAGCTAATTTCACGCACCATTGGTAAATTTTCCAAGTTTCCCCAACGAATATTTATTGCCGCAGTAAATCATCCAAGTAGACAAGTCACTAGCACAAGTCTCGTCTTGTGATTCATATCTCAAAATCCTACAATTCAACTTAACTATACACTTGAACACCTATTGTGTACTATGTGACTATATTGTTTTCAATAAGACGTGAAATAATTTCCACGCATGAAACAACTAACACTTCAAAGTAAAATTTTTCCCACAGTTTTCACTTTGCTATTTTTAAGTAAAGTTATTATAATCGCAAAGTGATGTTTGAGGTTGGTGGGACAGGATCAAACATTTCATATCAGTCATACTTAATGTTACTCTGAACCAGACAGTATTCCTAACGAGGTGCTACCGTTACCATATAAAATAAATTCTTAGTACCATAATTGAAATTACAAATGTAATTTATAAAAATTACTAGAAATAAGAAAATATTAGCAATTATGTATTACTATGGTGGGACTCGTAATGAAGGCCACCTACTACTATGAAAATAACATAAATACAATTTATAATATTAACATTTTTATTCTTAAATCTTGAAATTCTTTATTCAACAAAATTTCATTTATTGGTTATGTCGCTTTTTCAACAGATTTTAACCAATTATGAAGGTATTAGACAACAAAAATCCTACGAGAGTTGACTAGATAGAACGACAGATATTTAAACAAACTGGATGGTATTGCGACCCGTCAGATGTAAGTACTTTTCACTTCTTCTATTGGGCGGCCTATTGCCAACCACCTAAGTCTCAAGGGCCTTTTGCGCATCCCGGAAGCACACCATGAGGCCGAACAGTTTACATTTATAACAGTGCTACAAACCGCTGAAAACAACCGATCAGGTCCTCCTGGGGAAATTCGTCACCTTTGTCCAATCTATCAAAGATGGCGTACCGCTCCGTTGCTATTGCTGGGCAATCAAAGAGCAGGTACTCAGCAGTTTCCTCCTGCTCGTTACACTTTCTACAGAGCGCTTTAATCGTATACTTCTATAAATTTACTCGGTAACCATCTTGAATCCTTAATAATTCTCTAAAAAGAAGTAAGACGAATGAATTACGTGCAATATGTTCAATTTTCTGGCTATTCTTATACAAGCCATTTTTAACTAAAGATTTCCACTTTAGGTAGTTTTTATTTCTTTGTACTTACAAGAGACGTGTCGTTCTTTGTTTTCTTTGTTTTTCTTCAAACGTGCCTCATTGATTGGGTTGATGGGGAGGCATGGGTAAAGCTCGCTATCTTAATGCAATTATCTTAAAAAGGTGTAAGTATTTTTGAAACTGATTTCAAATTTAAACTTCTAGGCCTGAAAAACCTCTAGATACCGATTTTCATTTAAATTCGCCGAAAGATGGCCGAGATACGAAGGATAACCCCTTATTCCTCTTTCCAGATACCACTTGGAAATGAGTGGGTAATTTGGAAAGTGATGTAACGTATGTGTATTTTTGACCCGATAAACCCTTAAAAACCAAGATGCAAATCCATTTGTAAGTAGCTGAGAATCCTAATTCCCGCCGTTTATCGATCGCTGGGGGTTGCAACTTAATAATTTTGAATTAAGGTGCGAACTCCCGGGTGGATTATGGTTGTTTCGATATCTGGGGGCACGATCGGAAAAATCTCCAGGAAATTTCGCCTCTGAGGCGATTGCACAAGGCAGATATCTAGGATATCTATATAATAATTATTTATTTAAGTTGTAAATTTAATACTGTTGTTGCATTCATATAAATTATCTTAAAGGAATGTAAATTGTAATAAAAAACTCCAAGATCAACTGCACCATCTTAAATTGGAATGACGTAGATAGAGTGGTTTGCAAATTAATTCTAGACTACATGTCTAAGTAAATTCTGTCATCCAGCCAATTTTAAAATTAATTATTCAATTCAACCTAACAAAGAAAAGAGCCTTGCATAAAGTTAAATAATGACTGAACTAAATTATTTCTAGTATATAACAAACTAAAATCAACATGTGCATAATTAATTACACTATAACGAATGTACTGATGTCATAGACATTGTAGCATAATCCGTGCATTTTATGTGTAACATGTCACAAAGTAGATAACTGTGTTAATGATGCAGGACTAACATTATTAGCATTATATAATCTGGCAACGGGCTGTATAATCCATCACGGAATAAATGTACAATCTGTCCATTAACACGTGACAGTCATTTGCCATTGTACAGTAGTTCTGTGACGTAATAGCAGGGATTTGTTTGGCCCATTAGTCGAGATTAACACAACAGAACAGCGCAGTCATTTTCTTTCTTCACCAAATCCTCGTGACTTTTTCGCATAGATCTTTTTATCTAGAACTTTAACATTCTAAGTAGATACCACTCTCCTATAAGTTTGAAACATTTTGAAGGATTTGCTTGTTAAATAAAAGTTTTATATTAACATTTGTTTTATTTTATCATGGTGAAGTTTGAGTTTCTAATTCTATTAAACCAAATCTACAACATGTATATTTTATGCATATTTTTTGCTATTTATAATAATTTATTGTGTCTACCATAGATAAACTCTTATTTTTGCAAGCTTTTAATATAAATATAGCAAACTGTAGGAAAATTTTGTATTGTAACAACTGAAGGTGTTGTAGCAAAATTTTAATTATTTAAAGCAAATTGCACGAAAACCAACCATGTAAAGAAATTGTAATGTATATAAAAATAATCTCAAGTAGATATATTAAGAACCCAATTAAATAAAATAGATGTTTTATTAAAATTTCAACATAATTTTAAGTGAACTTAATACTAAATATATTTTATCACAAGTCATACACTCAGAACATTAAATATTAATGTTGAATCATCATCACGTTCAATCAACCTTTCCTACTATAGCTATATTATGTGAGAATATTATTTTTCTAATTTCTAATGTATTACTCTAAAAGAACTCATTTTCGAAAATTATTCTATCTCTTTTTTTACTTCTTCGATAGATACGGTATTAAATTATATAAAACCATACCCTAAATTAAAAGTTGCACACATCGTGTAAAATAATTAAATGCATTTAAATCTGTAAGGTATTCATGTAATTTAAATATAATTTAAGTGCATAAATAAAATTAAATTATTAAATCTTATATTTGTTTAAACATATGTTGGTCTGACTTTAGAAAAGAACTGTTGAGTAATACCTTCAAAAGAAAGTAAATCGGAAGTCAAAGTTTATAAATACACGCACCAGGTGTGCACTGAACCGTGAGAAATAAATGAAACACTGGGCCAATCCACTACTTTTGCTCAACCTGACTTATTTATCCCAATATTTTGTCAAAAGATGGAGTAAAATTAAAAATTATGTGATACCAATAATACAAAATTTCGAATTAAAAATGTAGTTTTGTTCTGTATTTTAAAATTATATTTAAAAAATAAAAAGCATTATTTTATTTTTCGGTGTTTTATTAACGTACTGCATTGCAGTTTATTCGAAATGAATCGGATGAATATTTAGAAAAATTGTGTTTACTATAAATTATAGTGATATTTGTTTACTATCGTGGATCTCGTTTTATGGAAACTGGTTGCTATCCTAACTGGACAAGACTCCAGTTATCAATCGTCATTGAATATCATTGCAGTGTATTTGTAATGTGAAGAGAACTCGTGGCGGTTCGTATGTAAAGTAAAGGAAGCTGTGATTCGGAGCATGGTTTTAATTGGTCGACTCAACTTTGCAACAAAAGTATACTGGCATATTGCAATATATTATCAACGTGTTATTTAAGTTTTCACTCCATGAGTAGTATTAGTAATCCGTTACAGCAAACCCGAGACAGTAGAAGTTATCACTGACTTAGTAAACATGTTAATTCAGCACTATTTACTATTATTAGATTTTATTATTATTTGTCACACAAATACCTCAAACCCTGTGACATCACCAGTATTTATGAAAAATGTTATCAATTATTGAAATGTCGTAACTATATGTAAGAAGACAATTCCAATTTTATTGATATTGCTATTTTACTATGTCTCTTAGTATAGTAAGCCATTGTCTACTTTGGACTGTGCTGCACTGAACCCTATTATTTACTTAAATACCATTATTGTAACATTGGTCAATGAATAATAAAAACAGTTTTTAAATTGTACTTAGTTTATAAATATAAAACCATGTTGCTATTTTGGTTGTTACATGAAACAGTGTAACTGTCAAACGTTGTAACTTACGTTAACGTGTAATGAATATGCCGCAATAACAACATATCTTTAATATAATAAGAAATTACGTCGCATTTATATACATACATTCATTAAAATGTATATGCATTATTAGGAACGTCTTTCAAATAGAATATACACATCGTGCATGATTGCTCTGTAATCTAAATGATGAATTAATAACTTTCTTTTCAAAAATGAGCCTTTTAAGAAAATATGTATATGCAAGTAAAAGTATCAAGTAAGCGTTTTACCATTATAATACTTACTGTAGTTAATCTGTAATGTTTATTGTATATGTTATGCTATATTAATTTGTTTTTATAGTGTCCTATGTTTACTTATTTTTAATAAAGTTTATTGCTGATATGAATGAACGTCCTCTCCATTTAGGGTTATCATTATATTTAGTTTAGATACAATGTCAATAACTGTTGCAACCGTCTACAAACTGCATGTATTAATCCAGAGAAGAAATAGCCAAAGAGCAGAATAAAGTCTGCTATTTCACTTTAGCTCATTAACAATAGCACTCCTGTCAGCCAATAGATAAACTAAGGAGTTGGTAAGAGGTATCGCACAGTTAACAGTAACTAGTAACACTGACACGATACAGCTAGAGATCGACAGTCGTTTAATAGCACTTCGGACAACTTTGCATGTCTCCACTACTTGTACTCCAAAACATTTTAAGTGTGCACATTGAAATTATATTAAGTATTACTAAGAGTGTATTACACCACCGGCTTTTGTTTGTTTAAAAATTGAAAGCAATGCAATAATTTGAATTATTTTTAAAATACTCCATATTTTCAAACCATTAAATCAATAAAATGTAATATTGCACATTTACTAAGCGTAAGTTTTAGTCATTTGTTAGAAAACATTAAAATAAGAATTTATATTAGAGGAATGTTACTGATCATGTTCAGCAAGAGAGTGTGGATAAAACCAGGATCGTGAGGGAGAGGGAAGAAGCCACTTAGTGAGACAGCTCAGACACATTGTTAGGAACATTTTGTGTTGTTATATTGGCAACAACTAACTTTTCTTAATTCTTTAGACTGACCAAAAGTTTAAACTTTGCTAGCTCTATAAATTTTTTCATATTCAAAACTCAAAGCAATTTAATTGATCTTTTACCAGTTATTATGATATTGAGCAATAATAATGTGAGTCACTTTGATTCTTCACACCATATGAAACGATCTGTCTACGGCAAATGTTGTACTTTAAAAGCACTAACAAATATCTTCTGTTGGATGTTTAGATCTTTTATTTTGGTGTTTAAGTTAAAGAGTATGCTTTAATAATATGAATTTCTTTTCAGTATATGATAATACGAATATAAACATTTAATTAAATAGTATTTCATATTGAGTTTTTGTGTTTACAAAGTTTACAAGGACTAATTTTTGAGGCACAAAATCATTTACTCTAAAGGTAACGCTAAATATATAGAGCAGGGCAACCGTTGCTCGGCTTTTTTTTAAGGAAGTCGATATTGTAGATTAAAGTTTTTATCAAGTTTGTCAATTTTCTAAAGTGGCTTTTTAGTTAACAATCGTTTTTATTCCACCAACATTTCGCACAACGTGCATAAATTCATTACACCCTATTGAAAGATTTTAGCAAAATATGTTTAGAGTAGTTTGTTTATTTCAAATCTTTCCCCGTTGATTAATTTGAGAGAACATAGCGCAATTTAAACAAAGTGTTCTTAGAGTTTTAACAACTGCATTCGGTGTTTATGTTTTGCACAATATTGTTATTTCTTTTTCCATTATCTTAACTAATAATATGTATTTGTAAATATTTTCATTTACATATTATTTTATAGGAAATTGATTGCAAATTGTTATTTTTCCAGTTTTAATATTATCACTGGACTTTATATAAAATCAATGGTTTTGGGCCGCCATTATGTGGTAAAACTATTTTTGAAAACAAACTACAACAAATGTTTCTATGGATTAAATCTTTACAATAATGTGTAATATGACACAGTTTCCATTTGAACATTTTAAAAATCCAACCCGAGTTAGCCAGATTTTGGCATACCTACCTGGTTTGTTAGGTTCACTGAAAATCATTTAAATATATAAATATTATTTCTCTGTTGGTTTACCAGGTTTAGATTCTGTTACTTTGATTTAGCTCTAATCGTTTTCTTCATATACGTTTAGGACAGTTTAAATCCTTGCGTAAGTATGGAATTTAAAGCAATTTTAAAGATGCATTTTTACATATACTGTATATTACTTATATATTTATAACAAAAATAAACAAGTGTAGTTGTTATATTAGATTAATAAATAAAACTATTTATCATAAACAATAATAAAAATATGTTACTTACACAAGTATAATACTAATCCAGTATTCATTGATAAATATTATTATTATTATTTCACAATTAGTCATATCCTTTCATTAAAAATTAAATACTTATGTAATTTTTAACATGTTATAAGCATTGCACTTGTACGTTACATAATGCATTTATTGAATTTGATAGGCTTTATTCGTCTAATATGAAAGTATCACTTAAATTAATATTTTATTCAATCATATATAATAATACATTTCCAGTACCAATCTGAACTGCTATATTCTTTTGTATTTATATTTTTTTAATTATGATATTACAGTATATAATTATTTACATCACTTTCAAAATATCCAAAACTTGCAGTAACGTCATAATTATGTTATCGGCTCACATTCATGGAAACTGTAAACAATTTAACTAATAAATTTTCCATAATATAATAAAGGGCTTCAACACAAATGTTATTTTTAACCCAAATCACTAATAGTATCATTTTTAAACAGCAAACATTAGGATATTGGAATGTGATTGGTAATTAAATTAATTCGTTATCATATGCATATTAAATTATGTATAGAATAAAGAATCGTGAACTAAAACCCTTTTTGAAAATTAAAAACATACATTATGTAAGTATAACCAAGTGCAAAAGTAACGTTTATCGAACCATTGAACTCATAACAATGAAAATAATCTTATAAATAAAAATGAATCACAAAATGTGTTACTAAGAGCTAATATGGGGAATTCCTGACAAATTCGGTAATTTCGTTTTGTAAAATATAATTATTAAAATTTGAGAAATATTTACTCGTATATTAAGAGATATATATGAAAAATTACCTGAAATATTCTTTAATTCCGACAGTATAATAAATAATATTTATTTTTCATATCCCCAATTGAACTGATACTAAATAATTGTAAAACTTTCAGTTCAAGTTCTTCAAAGAGGCAAACGCATTTGTTTACAAACTAAATTATAGAGCAGTGCTTGATTAGAAGTGATGCAGGTAGCAAAGACAAGGCTATGTCTAACTTTTATTCCAGATTGTACCAGTGACGAATTCAATATATTTAAGAATTCAATACATTTATTGCATTGCAAATAATATATAAACACATTTATAAAACCTACATGAATAAACAAATCTGTGAATGTTTCTATTTAAGGTACTCGAAACTGCTGGACTTCCTTGTCATTTTGATTTGACATTTTAACAGTGGCTTGAGAAAAAACAGAGAAACCAACACTAACATGCCAAAATGATGTATTCTTACTCAAACTATAGTCCGAAAAACGACAAGACTTCTATCAAGTAAAACCTTACAAACTATTATTTTATAGGAACTTAATAAGGATTCCACACTTATTCCGGAAGTAGACATGGGTTTCGGCTATACCATAATAGGCTTTTCAGTCCTCCATATGAATATATATTTCCTTCATCGGTGCAACAAGGCAAACCCAGTTATGGTTTTGGAAATAATGCATAAGTAACTCGAACCAGAAGTGTTCTAGATTGAATTCAGGTCCTCTTAACCACTGCATCACAACTGTTTTTACTAAATAATATAAAGACTTTGATTTTTTAAATGGTTTGCGAAGGCGCAGGCAACGGCTAGTGCAAGCGTAATTATGCTGTAGTAATTTTACACAGAAATTCGAAATTCAACTCCAACTAAAGTTTAAATTTTACAGTATTATACGCGTGATCACCTAAATTTATGAAAGCAATTATTCGCTGATGAGGCGACAGGGATAGGGGCACATTGTGTTGTGATTTTAGGGATAATATTATCACATGTTAACATCTTGTAAAACAACAAATATAACGATAACCGTTCCCCACACACAACAATGTCCCTTCTATCCTCCGCTCACCACCAACCAGCTTTACTGGTGGTGTTAAAGGTGTGATAATGTTAACTACAGTACCCTTTGAGGATACTTTTGTGATATTTTAACCCTGTCACAGCTTTGTATAATAATATTCGTGTTTTATGGAAAACATTTAAAGAAATATGGTATAGCCGGGATGCCCTATGGCATCACACGCACGCACGCACGCACGCACGCACACACACACACACACACACACACACACACACACACAGATATACGTGAATATGAATTATTTGTTATTATTAGCTATATAATTATTAGCTTATAATTATATATAAGCTAGTTATATATAGCTTATATATAATTATATTATTATAAGTACAATTTTAAATAAACATGGGCTGCAAAAATAAAAGACATTTACATTAATACTCAGTTTAAATGCTGGCACTATCACAGATGAATTACTTCGTATGATTAATTGGGTCACTTCTAATAACCACACATATATAAAATCCATGTTATCCAAACTAATAAAAATTAATTTCTATAATTTCTTGTGCCTTCACACAGATTCATATCCCAAAACAAATTTTGCTTAGAACATTAATAGTGAGTTTTAATATATATATATATATATATATATATATATATATATATTTATTTATTTATTTATAGACGGGAGCAGCACATCACGACGTACGATATTCAGTCAAGTAACCTAAAATTAAAAGATCCATAAAAATGTATAACTAGTTGATTCAATATTACAATATGTTTTATTGTAATAGGCTTCTCAGTCCTCAATATATAGGTATATTTCCTTCAAAGGTGTGACAAGCTTTAGTTTTGGAAATAATGGATAATTAAACCAGAAGTGCTCTAACACGAGGAAACATGATTTAGGATTTATGTATACTTGGGATATATATACAGGAAACATCTATAGAATATTTTTAATTGTTTAAACAAATTTTATCTGATCTCAGAACACCTTCATGTTGAACTCTTCTGAACACCTCTCTAAGGCGACTGTGATCTACTGCTGACTTGATGATTTATTTTAGAAAATTGTTTGTCACAAAATATGCTTTACAGGATATAGTATCCTTGTATAACCTCAAAATGTTTTGTACTGTGACCGGAAATAAAATGGCACAGAGAGCGGAAGCTGTATGTTTTATGAGGAAGTTTACTGTTATACCAGGTGTCTCCTTACAACGGCCGCGGTCTGTATCAGACTTAACTGTCAGTCCCTCTATAAAGCCTAAATGTTCCTACACTTGAGGCTCTTAGAGAACGTATCCAAGGCAACTTCCCCAAGACACACTGTCAAGCAATTTTATTAATTTTTTAAACTATTGCTGTCAGCCACCACTGTTCTTGGATATTATTCGAACTACACCCTAGATATCTGTTAATTGCTGCTTACGATAGAAAACAACAATCTTTTCCTCAACTTCAGGAATACTACAATTAAAATCCTAATGTCACCGACATATAGTCACCGGCCTAGATCTTGATTTAGATTACTGTTTCAGTCCCCAAATATCTAATATTTTAGTTTGCTATGTATATAGAAAATTATCTAACATACACAAGTAAGAACCTTGGACCAATTAAAAAAGAAAAATGTTATACAATTGGTAATGATCACATAATTTTTTACTCAACGATTGTATCTCCAGGTGACTTTAAAATCGCAGAAAGGCTTCGCACAAAAAATAAAGAACTTTTTTCTTTGAAGTTTATTTTTGACAATGCAAGCAAGGATTGTCAAGGAAACAGGATTTTTCCGAACACTTTCCATCTTTCAGTGATTCTATTCCACGCACACTAATTCTATAACATGTACTTAATAAAAAGTAAACACTAATTATTAAAACTGAACTACAGTATACAGGTAACAATAGGTCTGCAGTCACCGGCCGATTAAAAAAACGTAGTACATGTTTTTAGAGTTAGTGTACATGGAATATACAAACAACATGTCTGTTGTGGTTCCTAACTTATGCGTGTTGAAACCGTACATCGCCGCTCGCACACCCACAGCAAACCATCAGGGAAGCGCGCGCCCATGGTGGCGAACGGGATGCCGGATCAAAACAAAACTAGGTAAAAAGAACACCGTGGTCAGTATACTCAGGTTCATTTACTAAGACACAGCATAGGCCTATCCAGTCAATATAAAAATATATATATATACTATAAATAAAAAAAAATAAAAAGTGCCTGCAGTAGTATACCTCAAACAATCCTTGTCAGGTGCACCTGCATACAAAAATTAGAAACGCCATAATTTGAAACAAGAAATGCCAATTCCACCCGGTATCCTTCGGCTAAGGGCGGGCTCCTAATGAAATCCAAGAAATAACTAAATAATATCTAAAACTACTTAAAATTAAATAACAAAATATAAACTATATAAATGGCAACAATAACAATAACAAATAAATAAAGAATATGATCAGGGTATCACAGATGTTGACTAGTAGAAATGTCCATCATGGTGGCCGTCCTTCAGCAGAGCGCAAAAGCGAAGGTTCTCTGCGACCACGCATGATGGAGAGATGACAGCAGAAAATCAACTCATCTCCTGGACCTCATCAGTGAGGGGCCGTAAACTTAGCCGCACATGTCAGAAGGAGAACAGCTCAGCAAAACTAACAAACACTTAATTAAACAAAAAATTAAACTGGAGCTACTCCTAACTTGTACACCACGGCTCGGAGTCTCTACCACTCTACCACTCTACCGGAAAGGCCAAACGCCTTCAAAAGGTCAGTGGGCTCTGCAGCCAATAAACCACACACACATACACTATATAAAACACACATGAGCCGGGGAGATATAGGTATTGAACCGGCTCAGACTCCCCCCCCCCCCCCCCAAAAGGAGGAACTCCCCTCTGTTAATTTCTTCAAAATGAAGAACCAAACGAAATGCCTCTCCCCCCCAATGGTTGAAGAATTATAAACCGGAAACCCTGAAGTCTGCAGAAGGGAAAACCAAGAAAATCCAGTTGGAGGCAAGAAATCACTCCAAGAGTTGCGTGGGTACAAAGAAGAAAACAGGAACCTTGATCAGGAAGAAAGAGCAGAGGTGATCAGGCCTCTGGACCTAAAACCCTCCCGCACAGACTAAAGAGAAATCACGGATGACTCCGGCAAGGCTTCAGATGGGATATGTGCGCCTTCCTGAAAATCTTCCCGGACTGAGGATCTCCCAGTCGGGCAGTCACCGGAGTCAGAAACTTCAAGATGCGGTGGGGACCAGTCCACCTGTAGCAAAGTTTAGCAGCTCTTTTATCCACAGCCGAACTGACTGGGTGAGCCTTGCAGTAAACTAGATCCCCCACCTGGAAGGGATTGGCAATACGACCTCGGTTGTACTTCCTCCTTACTAACTCCCTAGCCCGAATGAGATTCCGCCTGGCTGCCTCCCAAGTGGCTTTCACATTGGGAGTACCAGGAGGTGGCAGAAGATCGCTAATTTTCCAAAGGTTCGCCAAAGGGTTGTTTGGCGGAAAGCCAAATAATAACTCGAAAGGTACCGCCTTGTGACTTTCATGCTGGGCCGTATTAAAGGCAAATTGGATCCAAGGTAGTTGTTGATCCCAGGTGGTCTGATTTTCCGCATGAAAGGCAATGAGAGCAGATCGAAGATTGCGATTAAACCGTTCGGCGTGAGAAGGCTGAGGATAGAAAGGGGAAGTAGTCACATGGCGGATTCCGTGCCCAAAGCACATTCTTTTAAAGATATTGGAGACAAACTGTGAACCATTATCGGAAACTAAGGTGGCGGGGATTCCAAAGTGTTGAAAAAAATGGTTACGAAGTGCTTGCACCGTGAGCTGCGCGGTAGCACTCCGCAATGGGAACAACCAAACAAACTTGGAGAAGGCATCCACACAAACAAGTAGGAACTTATTTCCGGACTTGCTACGCGGGAGAGGCCCAACATAGTCAATGAAAACCTTCTCCAAAGGTTTTTCCGCCACCTCAGATGACAAAAGACCCAACTTGGTATTTTGAGCGGGTTTGCTTAGCGAGCACAGTTCACAAGAACGTACTCGAGCTGCAATATCCCGGTCCATACCTTTCCAGATGAACTGATCCCTAATCTTCGCGATGGTCTTATGAATTCCTAGATGTCCGCCCACAGGAGAAGAATGAAAGTACTGAAAGACCATCGGTACAAGAAAGCTTGGCAGCACTAACTTAGGTTTTCTCCGCTGCTTGTCACGGCAGCATAGAGCACCTCGGTACAGAAAATAAGGAGGGTGGGCACCTCCGTTTTTAAGCTCATTGATGATAGCAGTCAGCTCGGGATCCTTAAGTTGGTGTGGAACAATGTCCGAAAATGCCAGAGGAAAGTCTAGGAGCACGCCACAACATGGCGGCTCTGATAAATTCTGGTGGTCGTTGGGTAAGTGATACATGCGTGACAGAGTGTCCGCTATGATATTTTGGGTGCCTCGCACGTGCTGCACTGTGAACTTAAGGGCAGAAATTTGGACTACCCAGCGACCAATCTTCCCGAGCTGACGGGGGTGGGCAAGGAGCCAAGAAAGTGCCTGGTTGTCGGTTTCCAACAAAAATTCTTTATGTTCTAGGTAACGCCTGAACTTATTAATTCCAAACACGACAGCCAAACATTCCAGCTCATAAACAGAACAACTCTTCTTCTCACAAGGGGTTAACGTGCGTGAAGCATAAGCTATGGGCTGCCGGATACCATCTACTTCTTGCGATAAAACAGCAGCAACGGCTAAGGAGGAAGCATCAGTTTGCAAGACGAACTTACGACTGAAATCAGGCATAGCCAAGACTGGAGGCTGCATCACTGCCTCTTTCAGCTGCTCAAAAGCAGTCTGTTGCGCTTCACCCCACTCAAACTTGGCACCCTTTTTCCTAAGAGAGTTCAGAGGGGCCGCCACTTCAGCAACATTGGGGATGAAACGACGATAAAAATTTATCATTCCCACAAAACGGGCAATCCCCTTGGCATCCTTAGGAGGAGGAAACTCCCTGATTGCCTGGGTTCTCTCTGGATCAATACAAACACCTCGAGAAGAGACAAGATGACCCAGAAACGATATTTCAGGCTGAGCAAAACTCACCTTTTCAGGATTGACGGTAAGGCCAGACTCTCGCAGCCTAGTTAGAACTTCCTCTAGATGAGTCAAGTGCTCCTCATAACTCTCACTGTACACAAGCAGGTCATCCAGATAGTTGAACACGAACTTAAATTTGACATCATGAAAGATAGAATCCAGGAGTCTGGTGAGTGTTTGGGCCCCCACAGCCAAGCCCATTGGCACTCGGGTGAACTGGTACAAATTCCAAGGCACACAAAAGGCAGTGAGAGGTCGAGACTCGTGTTTTAGAGGAATCTGATGATATGCCTGATTAAGATCAAAAATGGAGAAATACTTGGCCTTACCAAACCAGTCGAAAGCAGAATGCAAATCGGGGAGAGGCACGGAGTCAATTTCTATCTGAGCATTGAGCTTTCGATAATCCAGGACCAATCTGGACTTCCCATTAGGTTTCGGCACTAGAAACGCTGGACTGGAAAAATTTGAGCAAGACGGCTCGATTACCCCACTCTTAAGTAAATCATCAATCATATTTCTCAGAATTTCCATCTTGGGCGGAGCAAGCTTATATGGATGGGAACGTACAGGACGGGTGTCTGTAAGACGAATCTCGTATTCCAAGAGATTGGTCGTGCCCAGTTTGTCAGTTAGGACTTCAGGAAAACTGGAACAAATCTGCCTTATGTCCTCAGCCTCTTTCGGCGTAAGATGTCCTAGTTGGTCAGGAGGAGTCAAGCTCTTATCTTCCATCTCTAAGGCAGCAGTCCCACGAGACTCGACATCTGAAAAGGGAACGAGCACCCGCCTGGCGAAAGCAAAGAAAACATGACTGGAGGCCAAATCCAAAATCATGCCAGTTTTTCCGATAAAATCTGCTCCCAAGATGAAAGGAAAAGTCAGGTCCTTAGCCACCAAAAAGCTCCAATCCCAAGAGAAATAATTAATTTTGATGTGAATCTGGGCACTACAGATAATAGGTAAAGGTGTGCGTGAAGCAGTCCAGCAGATAAGTGAACTAGGCTCAACCTGCCGTATTAGCCCAGAGGATTTTAGATCTTCAAAAAACGACAAAGAAATCAGGCTGCGTGCTGACCCAGAATCAACCAGGGCCTTCTGCACCACATTCCCCACAAGTACATCCAGTTGTGGGCAGGTTGAGCGGGCAGCCCTTACTCCCTGCGCAGCCAGAGCAGCAACCTCCCCTCTCGGCCAACGATGATAACTGTCCCCAAGTCTATTTCTTTTTGTTTTCTTTCTGTTCTGTATTAAACCAGCTACCCTTTTACCATCAAAATCAGGTACATATTTGCCCTCAAAATTACCTTTACGGCACGAGTCGGGCTTACTCGTCCGCAAGCTTACTAGTTTTTTTTTATTAAGTGGACAAAACGGTCTAATATGTCCCACTTGCTTGCAGCCATAACAGGTAGGAGGCTGCCTACGGGAAGGAGCAGCTGCTGCCTCAGACTGCACCGGAGCATGGACCGGCCCCGGAGGCAAGTGAGGAAGATGCCTCGACATGGCCTCCCTTTGATCATCCGCATCCTGAACCTCTCTAGAGATGATGGAGAGGCGGTCCAAATCCGCAAAAGATGCGGGACGGCTACAAAAAATCAAACGGGAGCGTTCTTCAGGTTTAATGCCCTCCAAAATAAGGCTCACCAACTCCGTTTCGCTCAAGCTCAAGCGCAACACCCGGGCTACATCCCGTATCTCCCCGACAAAATGGCTCAACGTCTCGTCTGGTGCCTGAGGACGATAAACGCGTTCCACCCGCAAGCGCTCCCTAACCCGAGCAGGTACAAAGAACTCCAAGATCTCGGCGTGGAACTGGTCAAAGGTGGCACCTCTCTTAAGGCAGTCTAGAAGGCGATCAAAAAGCGGCCTTAAGGAAAACTGCGCTAAAATCTGCATAAGCATGGCATCTGTCATACCAGGAAATTCTCTTAGCTTAAAAACTTCCAGAAGGAAATGGATAAGTAAATTAGTGTCAAGCCCATCAACTCTGGGGAAGTGTTGTAAAACACTCCCCAAAGGATGGGGCAGTTTGCCAAAGCTAGAAAAGGAAGGCACAACTATAGATGATGCCTCACCAGCCGCTTCAGGAGGGCCACTACCCATCGGAGACATAGTAACTCTGGGAGGCTCGAAAGAAAGAGCCGGTGGATGGTTAGCAAAAGTAATGGTAGTGGGAACCTCCGTTGGAGTGACAGCGGTAAATAGTACCCCCTTCTCTTTCACCGAGCGCACCTCACTCAAACCATCTAAGGCTTGTTTTAATTTGTTACTGGCCGAAATAGCCCAACTTTTAATATCAGAGTCTAAACTAGGAGCTGACATAAGTAAAACTATTCTGTCACGCCAATGTAAAAGCTGAGATGCCAATCTAGCCTTTGCTGACCCGGACATGGGAAGTGACTCAAAATTAATATCGTCTTCTAATTCCTCCATTCGGGTTTTACAAAACTCAAATTCTGTGTTAATTTGGAACTCTGCATTCCAGCTGCGGTCCAACGCTATACAAGCCCGTAATTGAGCTCTTAATGCCCTCACATCTCCCTCGGGATTCTGTCCTCTCGCCAGGACCTCAAAAACCAACTCGGGCTTGCGTAGATGTTCAGGCACCAGGGAAAACGCTATACCAAACAATTAAGACAAATAAATACAACAATAAACAACAAAGCGTACGCAACAATTACTTAGTAACCTAAGTGGACTCAACTCACAAAAGGCTTACACTGACGAGGTCCAAGTGAAGAACTTAATACCTGCTACCTAATAGAAGGATACCCTGCAAATATACACTAACCACAACCTACAAACACAGAAGCAATAAATATAACAAAACAACACATTGATAGGGGAGAAGTAGAGTACAGTTAGATAAATTTAGCGGTTAAGCAATTTAGAGTCCCTTGCTCCCTGCAAAGGGTAAGTCTGCAGGAAGCAAGACACTAAACCAATTCCACCCGGTATCCTGTGCTAGGGCGAGCTCCTAATGAAAAAAAAATTGTGTACTCTAACCTCCCCCTACCTAACACTAACCTACACCAACAAACAAAACCAGAACTGAGAGACAGCTGAGAGAGCAGCTAACCACGCTCTGCTACCATTGAAACCGTACATCGCCGCTCGCACACCCACAGCAAACCATCAGGGAAGCGCGCGCCCATGGTGGCGAACGGGATGCCGGATCAAAACAAAACTAGGTAAAAAGAACACCGTGGTCAGTATACTCAGGTTCATTTACTAAGACACAGCATAGGCCTATCCAGTCAATATAAAAAAATATATATATATATATATATATATATATATATATATATATATATACTATAAATTAAAAAAAAATAAAAAGTGCCTGCAGTAGTATACCTCAAACAATCCTTGTCAGGTGCACCTGCATACAAAAATTAGAAACGCCATAATTTGAAACAAGAAATGCCAATTCCACCCGGTATCCTTCGGCTAAGGGCGGGCTCCTAATGAAATCCAAGAAATAACTAAATAATATCTAAAACTACTTAAAATTAAATAACAAAATATAAACTATATAAATGGCAACAATAACAATAACAAATAAATAAAGAATATGATCAGGGTATCACAGATGTTGACTAGTAGAAATGTCCATCATGGTGGCCGTCCTTCAGCAGAGCGCAAAAGCGAAGGTTCTCTGCGACCACGCATGATGGAGAGATGACAGCAGAAAATCAACTCATCTCCTGGACCTCATCAGTGAGGGGCCGTAAACTTAGCCGCACATGTCAGAAGGAGAACAGCTCAGCAAAACTAACAAACACTTAATTAAACAAAAAATTAAACTGGAGCTACTCCTAACTTGTACACCACGGCTCGGAGTCTCTACCACTCTACCACTCTACCGGAAAGGCCAAACGCCTTCAAAAGGTCAGTGGGCTCTGCAGCCAATAAACCACACACACATACACTATATAAAACACACATGAGCCGGGGAGATATAGGTATTGAACCGGCTCAGAGTCACAGCTCTTTAGTATGTTTTTTTTACTTTAACCTAGATTTTATTAATGCATTAGTTTAGTAATTTACCTGAAGAAGAGATCAGATTGCAGATCTGGAAACGTAGTGCTAATGATTGTGTTGTATCACTGAACAATGGCAAATGTCAAGAAAATCATGTTTCCCTTACAAAATAACAATAGAACATAGTGTGATCATTACTAATTGTATTAAAAGAAAAGTCTGGTTAGTTTGCTAACAAATAATAAATGAACTTGCAATCAATACAAGTCAATCAACTGAACTTGTAATATGAATACAATCATATGACAGTCTAAGATCACACAGTAACACAACATTTAGCTACAGAATTGAATTCATATGCAACTCTACGAAGCCTGTTACACAACACGTGGTTTAGCGTACTTCTACCTTGTTTACTATGTAATTTTCTCATTGCAACTACAATTACCCATAAGTGATTTGAAAATGTTCGCAAACTCTCAGCCAAATCCCAAATCATCGTACAGATTTACTTATATAGAAATTTAATTCCATACAAATATTCAGGTCTATACGATAGTTTACGCGATATTGTGAGGACAGACATGTTGATAGAAAGACACACAAACATGAAATATTTTCTATATAAAAAATAGGTCGGAGTGTACGCGACAAGAAGCGGCTGCACATTGTATTGCCATAGTACAATAATTTAATCACCTGTTATTTTATCGTGCAACATCGAATGAATCGATAGAGAATTGACTTGAATTTGGACTACTGTAAACATTTTAGAGTCATTAGTTTTTTAGTCACAATTCTGAGAAAACTGTCATCTAATGATCACGGAACAAATCCTCCTTTTTTCATCACTAAAATTTAATAAATAAGCAAGATTAAATTTAACGTAGCTTTGGTGGAAAGGTTAGCTACGTTATGTGTAGACGGTTGAGTTGCTTAGCTGTAATTTTGGGTCTTGTCTAAAATTTAATAAATTCATTTGACAACTGAAACATCTTACCTAATCGCACCAGACAGACTCTTTTATAGTCTAGGCTTATCTGATTCCGAACGATGCAAAGAGTTTATTTTGAACGTCATCGTCGCCGATTTTCTTAGGACCTCTTTAAAAGGACATAGACTCCAGACTTTAAGAATCAGATCTGTGAAAGCGTCAGATTTCTGACGCTGAAAAGTCAGTGTTATATATCGTTGACAATATATGATTTTAGCATACTATTCATTTGTAGTATCCTCCCTATGTCGCTGAAACTTTTATTATATGAATATTGCTTTAAAAAGTAACTTAAAAAAACGACAATTTGAATGTTTCATGTGCAAGATATCTCAAGAAAGTTTTCTTCCATAGACTTTGTCTTGAAATTTCATTTCTACATACACAAGAATTTCTTCAATAATAGTTCATATCAGACGATGGAATTTGGCTGAACGTAACATTTGGGTCAACTTATTTTCTATCTGTCTCTCTGCCCGCTGGAAATCTCGTGCATTAAATGAGTTATATATTATAAATTATGCACGAAATCTCAGTGAAGCCTGGTACTTTGTGTTGGCATACTCATACCTTTTATATTATCTTTCAAAGTTAAAGATAAGTTTTACATACGCTAAAATTAGTAAGGAATGACACGATCCAAGGAATTCGGAAACAGGTCCGTATACCAATAAACAGTGTGGGATAAGTTTATTTGTCTTCATTTACTCTAGGATACTAATAAAAATAGCAGCTATTTGGAGGTCATTGACTGTTTGCATTGTAATTTAAGTTGATCTTACTTTCTAGACAAAATTATCTCAAAGCGTTACACTTATAATTTAATCCAAAAAAACTTATTTAAACTTTTGTGAAAGTGGTGTTGAGCATAGTAAGAAGATACATATATTTTTCAACACAATCAAAATAAATTAGAAAATTGCTTCAGCCTAAAAGGAATTTACCATTTAGAGCCAAACCCCAATCAAAACACCAATCTGATAAATTTAAGAAATGTTGAAATCGCACATCAATTAATTTTAAAATCAAGGCAACCAGATGGGTTGAACCTAAGATGAATCTCTTTTCCTTTTTATTAAAAAAATTTTTAGTTCTATGTGAACATTTACAAATATTCTACACACAGCTGATTGGAATCTTGTTGTCTATGGTATTGATTTGTTAAAATTTTTTGGTTATGTCTTTTGTTCTTGGTTTGAGTTCTGTTTATATGTTTTAATTCAGTATGGTTCTGATGAAGGGTTCTGTGAACTCGAAAATTAAACATGAGCACTGAATTTTTGTTTCTGTTTTTGTGTACACTTTAAAGTACTTAGAAGAGTCTATATATAAATCAGGGAATATATATATATATATATATATATATATATATATATATATATATATATATATATTAAAACATAAAAGAGTGTGGATAACTTAGAATGATAAACAATGTCACAATCAATATTAAGACTGGAATAAACTAAAATGGCCATAAATATTCATCTTTTTAACATATTCTTTTTTATCGTGCCAACAAGGCAGATTCTACATTGGCGTCGGAATATAAGACGCGGGTAACTGTTAGGATATAATAAACCTTCATTTTAATCATCTATTATAATTTACCAATCTAATATTACGATTGTATTTAAAACTAAATCAGAAGTTCATTCCTCAACAAGTTTTACAGTAACAGCTCTATATAAACGTCGACTGTAATATACCACCCGTGTTTTTTATGTCCTGAACGTGAACTTGTTGAGAGTCGTTAGAATTCCACAGTTTTGCACAAATTGCACTGACTGCTAACAAATCTCTGCATTTATAAATTGGCTCATACCCTATAAAATGTTTGAATATTATGGGTCAGCTTAGTTGTGACTTTGTACAAGCAAGTACTTAATTTAACTCTATAAAATAGTGAACGTTTTGAACGCATTATTTTTTTCTCCCTCCTCCTCCGCTAACGAACTTTAAAGTAACTCACAGGTCGATCTTTAATTGCCTGAGCGTCAGTTTAGCCTATTACTAAAAGGGGTTAGGAAAATATAATTTTTTTCTGCCTGTGTGTTTATCTGTGTTTCTAAAGGCAGGGTATCTTGAGAATTTTGCATTATACATCATTGCTATTTAGGCAAAATCGAGTTTTATGAAGATTCATGTCACTATATGTGATATTGCTGATCGGTAATGGACATTTTTACGTTGGTCTCCATAATGGAATAGTTATTTTCTGAAGAAAAATGTTCCAAGGTGAATAAATTACTTAGCTTTCATTTAGCTATTTAAGTTAACGCGTGTATTAAAACAAAAGCTAAATTTATTTAGAATATTAACAACTCGTGCTGTTTCATTTTAAGTATCCAATGTAAGTAAAATAGGTGTGGAAGTTATAGGCAATAAATCAGGGAAGTTGAAATTAATCTTTACAAATTTATGATAAAAGAGGTTGAGCTTAATGAAGTTGCGATATAACTGTCCAAAGCTTTAAGAAGAACGACGACTGCTACTGAAGTGTCAGAGCGCGTTTGTCAGAGCAAAATAAATAATGAGTACCATAAGATTTAAAACTTTAATGAGGATGGATAGTCCTTTGTGATTACAAATACAAATCTCTTAAAAACTGAATTAAACAGTTTCGTTCAAAGTGTTAGGTGTGTAGTTTATTACTTTTTTACTTAAAATAAGTAACTCCTTACAGCTAAAATAAGAGAATGAGGATCGTATTGATTTCAAGTTAAGTGACAAAAGTGTCCAATTATTATTTAAAGAGCTTGGCTTCAACTGGAGGAAAATGAGAAACAATTGGGATATATAAATATACAATTCATGTACAAGAGAAAAGAGATCAATTATATCTCGTGTTAAGGCTATTAACACAACGAATTGGTCCCAATGTGCTTACGGACGAAACATATATTTCATTCTCACTGTTAGTGACAAAAAGTCGTCGGACGAATCTTATAAAGGAATCTATGCCCCAATTTCAAAAGGTAATCGCATGATAATAATTCGTGATGGAGGAGAGAAAGGTTTTATTCCTTTCACTTGTGGAAAGCCTCTACCTCAGGAGCGGGAAACTGCTTTTGTTATAAATAATGCTGCTTATCACACATACTGGTGGAAAATCCGCCAAATGAGAACGTTAAAAAATAGTACATGAAGTTATGATTACAGAGGAAAGGTATTGCCCACTCAGATTACATGATAAAAACTCAACTATGCAAACAAATCTATCTGCATAAGAGATAGATGAAACAAGAAGTACGTTATAACGAACTTCCAGAAAATGAAGAATATGACACGTTGCTCTTGCCTCCTTATCACCGCGATTTCAAACCCTTCCAAAATATTTGGGCGGACGTGAAAGGTTTTTCGCTAATGTTTGTGAGCAAAACTTCAGTGAAATGGGTCGAGAATCATTACATACATCGGGCCGAACATCGAAGACTCCATAGACTCATGTTATAGATTTTAATTAAATTTATTCAGACAGTAAAAGTGACAGTAATAATGACAGTGAGTTAGAGGGGATTTATCCAATATTAAAATCAGAAAATCACTCAACCTATAAACAGGGAGACAAAGACCAATTTTATTTTATAAAAATATTCCTAGTAATGTATGCATGTCTATATCAAGTAGATTGTCTTAGTTAAAAATGTAATATTAAAAAGTAGACAGGTTTAATCACACATTTTTCACTCAAGACTTAAAGTTTCAAATTATTAATGGTTTACCTTAAATTTGTTAAAAAATATTCTTATTAATTTTTGTTATATTCTTGTTATTAGATCTTAACATGACTAAAAACCAAAGTCAGTATAACAACCGTCAGACAGGTAAAAATGTATAATCAAAATCAACTACATCACTCTAACTGGTACTATTAGTTTATCGGAAAAGATTAAAACCACTATGAAAGTTTTTTTTTACTTTTTTCCGTGTTTTTTCCTCCATTGCGTGTTCTTGGGTTACATCATCCAAGACGTTACGCGAAATGAGAATATAACAGTTATATTCCAACTTTCATCTGAACCATTTTAGCAGTTTCCTAACATAACATTCTTTGATCACAATAAGTAAGCCTACGCAATCCAATACATTACTACAAACAGATTTGCACAAAGGTTGTTCACACAATATGTTTCGTCGCCGAGAAAGGCCACGACTGATGCACTGCCTGCCAGAATGGAGACTCGAGCCATTACTTTGACCGCACTTTATTCAACTGGCAAAGAGGTTTACACGCTGCTGTGGTTACGTGCTACACAACTTCCGCTGCTTCACTTATATTGTTATTGGTTGGTAAAGGGGCTGAATGAAAAAACTCATTTCTATCTGTCAGTCTATTTGAAAACAAACTTATACACCTGAAATTTTTGCTTCAAGTCTCTCTATTTCTATTTAGGACACATCAAGTTCGATGATAGTGCATGTCATTTCATTAGCTTTGGCTGAGCATTAAGGAATATGTTTTTTACTTTAATCTTATGGGTATCCATGAAAGTGACAGGAAGTACGCAGAATAAAAAATGTTGAGTCATAATATGAGGTGGCAATATTTGTGGTATTGAATATATATAATAATAGACTTTAAATTCTGTATGCATCCTTAACGAAGTATGTTACGCGACACGTGATGTAGCGTACTTCCATGTTGTTTTTAACGTTATAGGAACGATTTTTTCTCATTACTTAGATTTCAAATGGCAATTACGCATTTCTTAGTATATATAACTTTCACTGTAATCAGGCAAGTCACTAGTACAGTAATTTAAAAGGCTATGCCGATGTTACCGCACACATTTTTGAAGTTAATAAATTTTTGATGGGCTATGGATGTACCTGTATGTTTTGCAGGGGGGGGGAATTTAATTCTGGAAGAAAATTAGTCTTTCTATATATTATAAGTATAAAAATTACATTGACCCTGACACTCACTTAAAAAATAAATTACGTAAAAACAGATTTTAATACAAATTATATTCTTGAGGGATATGACGTTTTTGTTTCCTGATTTACATTCATTAATAGGCAGGAGAACTCTAAGTGTTGTATACTTGAATATTAGGTAATTGAAAAAATATTTGGACAATTTACTAATTGGAATCAATATTAAAAGAGAATTAGACTTTTTGATAAAACTATTCTGTCATAAATATTTTTTAAACAAACTGAAGTATATTTGTTTAATTTAGATCTTTGAATACAGAAAAATTATAAATTAAGGCTCTGGAAAGAAGGAAGTGGTCTAATGTATTCATGACTCACACAAAATACAGCACACACCAACTGACAAATATTCACATTCATGTGAGTCTATTACAGTAGACTTGGAAACTTAAGGGTAAAGTCATCAGCAAAATTTTGTACTTGTGCGGTTGACAGACCTCAAACCCTAGTTCTCTTGTCACGATAAATGTAATGTTAGTTATTATTTATTGTACTGTTTGGTGAAGTAGTGCCGATTGATTGATATTTATTACTATTTTATGCATGTTTTTTTACATTGCTTTTTAAGCTTAACTTTAGTATTGTGTCATAGTTTATATTTTGTCGTTTGTTACTATTATTATTATTGTTTTGCATTGGTATTATTTAATTTAGAGTTTATTATTGTTAATATATGTGTATAGTCTGTATTTAATATTGATTTATTTTGGAAAACAATTGTTGGGTATTTGTATAATATGTTTTTTTTTCTTTTTATTTATTAACTGCCACTCATTATTATGTTAGGTATGTTTGACAAAACCACTAAAATAATGTAATCACTGTCAATAACTTAAAGTATAATATAAATGTAAATTTATCTTGAGCACTGTGTCCTCACCGATACGTTATGTTGAATTTTTGAGGCTCTAATTTAATATTCTGTTATCAATAAATTCAATTCAATTCCCCAGATATGCAACTTAAAACTAACCACGCTCACTGGATTTTTGATCAATTTTATTCGTTTATATCATTGCACGCAGAAACTTGAAAATTTGCAGTATATTTTAACATTATTGACTATAAAGGTTATTGACAAACACATTAGCTTGAATATAAAGTATTACATTGTATAAATTATAATCACCTATGAGTATATTTTCTTTTTAATATGTTTACCTTTTGTGTTGAATTGTTTTGTTATTTAAAATTTGAGTTCAGTGACTATATTTAAAAACTGCATGTAATCATACGAGGCATAAAAGTATAAACAGATAAAAAAAATAAAGAGCAAGCTATTTTTATAACGCAAATGTACAATATTCAACAGAACATTTGCTACAATGTTTTGTTATAATTTAATTTTTAGTTTAAACATGATTGTGTGTAAGCATAATAAAAGTTATAATATCTAACGTCATATGAAACAAACGAATAAATCAACCCTGTTGCGGACGGGGACTCGAATGGTCCTCTGTTCCTTTTATTTCTCCCTGTTTAGTTTCCACCTGGTGCATATAAAGGTGAACTATTTTAAATTTATTATTTAATTTATATTAAAATATCGGAAGTAAAGTGGAAAATTATAGTGACCTAATATATTTATACTACAATAGCATTATATTATTTACGAATTGAAATTACATAATATCGGTAAATTTTCCTTATCAAATAATTTGTCATATATTAATTAGTGCACTCTTTTATTGTGATTAATTTATTGTGTCATGAACAACAATATTGACTCATTCACACAGAAAGCCTACTTTATTAGGGTTGTGTTCATTATTGTTCTGAGTTACCGCTTCATTGTTTTTAGGTTTTTGAATAGGCTTTTAAGTAGCACCTTTTAATATAACTTCCCAAAAAAGACAGAAAAAACGGAAAAAAAACTTTTTATTACTATGCATTTTAAATAATACAATTTGCAATTCCTCGTCAGTCGAAATAAATAAGGGCATAATTTGTATACCCTTATTTAAAACTTTTTTTAACATTTTGGTAATTATCTATTACCATTTTACAAGGAAAGATAATCAAAGAAAACAGTATATTACAATTATTCATAAAAGAACTTTCGAAAATGTATGTCTTAAAATAAAATTAAGTTGTACTTAACATGTATTTACATGTATAAACATGTATTTAATTCTTTATTTTACGTTGGCTTACAAAATAATAAACTTTTTCCACTATTTGTGATTGTACATTAATAGGAATCTTCAATAGAATGATTAATACTTGGAATAATCATATTTTTAAATTTTTTACGTATTTGTAGATACAATTTGCTCTCACACTATTCATATACTGATTTCTACTTAAGTTGATTGTTTTCATTATTTTCCTATCATTGTATAAAGTAATCCATGACATAAATAACCTCTACTGTCATGGTTCTTGTTTATTTGATGCGGTATCGTCTAGATTTTATTCATGTTATATTTGAGTTGCTGCTTGTATGTATGAACTAGTGAATACAAACACATACTTGACCTAGTGTGGTGCTGTCTGTTTGCTCTCAGGACATTTGCACTGACTGGATTACATCTACTGATCTTAGTTAACCAATCCGATATCACCATTTAATAATTCAATTTGATAGTATAGTCACGTATTAATATGTAGTTACAGTTCTCAAAATTAACCGATATAAAGTCTTATCTTCGATAATTTTAAAGACTTTTTTCGACTGGTCCCGAAACACTACTTGCCTCGTAGAATGTAAGAAGGTTCCTCCCCCATGTCTCCAGGACCGACAACACGCTCTGATGCCTTGGATAATTCGCTCCAGGCCACAAAGCCGGGAACGTCGGAAGGAAATTTTACAAACGATTGTCATTATTTACAGTTGACGTAGAGTTCGATTCCAAGCAGCTTGCTGTACTTGCTAGGGGTTTATTCCCTGCTTTCATGATTTATTATATTTTTTACTAATATAAATAATAACGTGTCTGTCAACAATACATTTGCTGTTCTATAGGTGTAATATGTGTGTACTCGTTGATTATTACGTTATTATTAACAAAATATACCAAAATTTAGCTCTCAATATTAAATTTATCAAACTACATGGAACAAAAATTCTCCTTATGAGTTGCCATACATTTTGAAATAGTAAGTTGAGTAGAAAATATTGAGATTTGAAAATTATCCGTCAGCATAATTCATAGGGTTAATATTAATTTAGTTATGTGATACATCAATTTTAAAATTTACTGTATATTGATGTTAATCAAATTAGTACAATATTTGGTATTAAATTATTATATTTGTGTTATAAAACACATGTTGGGTTTCAAGGCGATATTCAATTAATTAGATGAATCGTGATGTAATCAACCTTTGGCCAAGATTATATGCACGCTTTTTAATATGCCTGACTGGGTTAATCCTATATCCGGGATTCCATGAATTATCTATCGGCAATGAGTCGATGAAACCATACAAGCGCATTTTTAAGCTCTCATTTGAACTTTGGGTTGGTTTTACTTAAACAAAGTATGTAATAAATTTACTTTTATACATATATTTAAGATATTTCTATTTACTCTGTTATTTTTAAAAGGGGAAAAATGTTTGAATAAGCGAAAAGAGCAACAATTGTTGTTCATCAAATTGTTCTTAAACTTGCTAACCTTTAGCATGAATAAATAAATGTACAGCTATGTCGCAACCTAAATATTGACCAGTTAGTTACAACGAAAAGTGAGCTTGAGCACGTGTTTCAAGAAGGTTATACTCGACACAGCGTTAGACCTCTTTATTATTATCACTATTGAGATTACTTGGATTATTGTACTCACAAATTCACCTTGTTAAAACAGCGTGTTTTATCCAGGTGTCACAATTTAAACTCATTATTTGTACTGTTTGAATTCGGTAAATGAACATCTTTCTAAAATAAATACCGTTAGGGTGTATACAACGAGATATGTATGTATGTAACAAAAGTTATTACAATATGGATTAAGTGTTTCTTTAAGATATGAACAATTATCGTTAATAATACTTGCAAAGAATAACGTTACAAGTGAATCAGCAATTTGTAAGCAGAACGTTTTGTAGTACATAAATATCCAGTTGAGCAAAGTGCGGTTAGAGTAATCGCTTGAAACCTCCGGTCTGACAGGCTGTGCATCTGTCGTGGCCTTTCTAGACGATGGAACATATTGTGTGAATACTCTTTGTCGAAATCTGTTTGTAGTAATGTATTGAAGTGCGTATGCTTGCTTATTGTGAAAAGAGTACTTTATGTTACACAATGGTTAGATTGATTGATTTGAACAAACCTAAACATAATATTATAGTACGTGTGTGTGTGTGCGCGCACGTACAATATAATTGTATGCTACAACACTATGCGCCGCTAGCATTTCCTCATAAAGTTAAATATTAATAAGTATAAAATTTTATTAAATCAGCTAAATCAGTGCATTGTAAATTGTAGTTATACAGTGGTAAGTAGGAAATATTTTTAATTGTTTGGGGCTGAAAACAAGGATAATCAGTTGCTACAGTTTGTTGGCAACATTGTGTTTATAACCTGCAAATATGCGATTATCATTGGTTCTGTCTACTACCCTTGAACTGGAAAGGTCGCGGAGCAACTACAGTGAAAACTAGACACGTTTGGTTATAGGCTTCCCAGCATATTGTGACTTTCTAGCCTTTAGTAGCTCTAGTTTAGTATGATTAACCAGCTTTTACTCATGTGATATTATCAAGTAATATGGACAACAAGTATCAAACAGTTTCACAGAACATTTTAAATTTTGTATTATGATATTGTTCATATATGATTTTTAACAAATCTATTAGCAGGTCGATTATATTATTGATGTGGTTAATAGCAATCGTCATTAACATTATGTACCTGACAGTCCAGTATTCCTATATAACACTTCAGCCCCAAGCGTATATATTAAACATTATTACCATTAATATTCACGTACAGGTGAGTGTTTTAATTATAATTTTTAATACACTAACACTCAATATTTGATATGAATATCGCAAACTTTAATGCTAACTGTATTGCCTATAATATTTATAATTAAATTGATTTAAGTGAGTATGTTACCACTTGATGTAGTACTATTGTTGTTAACAACAGTTACAGTATGTCTCGAATTTTACTTTTTTAGACCAAATTTTGAGCTTTCTTATTATAGCAATGTTTACATAAACCTAATTTTTATATCAATAATTTTGCACAATAGTAACAACGTGTAAAATAATAATAATAAAACCAATTTTTTTATATATTTCATTGTCTTCCTTTCATTTGAGAGGACATAGAGAGACAAATGCCGAAAATTACAATCAATCTGCACGAGAGACTTTACTTATGCTCAGCCAACAAAGAAAGTAATAATGGATCTTAATTTAACCGAGGGCTAATTAAGTAGGCTATAAACGACTGTCTATGAAAATTATAAGTAAGATTTCATGATTGTTTCTACGATTCAATATGTTGAAAGTATATTGTCTAAGCCAATGCACGGTTAAGGTTCCCCAGAGATACAACCCACACAGTTTCATGCATTCCTGAATAAGAGGAGGGTTTTCTCAATCAACGTATTCTCTGAAGTGATTTTAAAGTTATCTATAGTGCGCATTAACATTTGGAGCTTATTTGATTGCTTATAAAAATTAAAATTACTTGTCTGGCCAAAGCAAAATAAGATCACATTTTTCATACAATTTGTATGTTTTTGATCATAGGAAATCTAAATTCTAACAATAACCTTTCATGTACTCGTATATTCTTGAACGATAACCAATTTTTTTATACATATCACAAGCATTCCTGGAATTGAAATTCATATTTGAAGATATCCATCCCTCCAGAGAAACTTCCGAATGGAAAATCTGGATAAAATGTCAGAGAACCTTACAGTGACAGCGAAAAAAACAAAAATCTTAGAAAGAACAGAAACTGCTTGTTGGCTATGCGGTATTTTGCGTTTAACCTTATGGCTTATACGGTCATTTATTTCATAACTTCATTCATCGGATAATTTAATTCTGTTATTTTTGAACATTTACATTATTGACCTGAGCCTTACGTCATATATATTTAATTACGTTAATTTATTTTATAACATAATTCATCAGATGTTTTCTATTACTTTTAAACTTTTACATTATTGATCTGAGCCATAGGTAATATATATTTACAAATCTGACAGTAATCATCCATGGTTAACTTTGACTTAATCTAACTAAGTTTATTTTTACCTAATCTGGTATCTAATCTTATAATAATTTCGCACTAAATTTATTTGTTGGAAATTTCAAGCAACATTTATTCTTACTAATTTATCGATAACTCTATTCAAGGCGGTGCCTATTTAAAGTTGGAGAAGCAAACAAATCAACAGTTATAAGTGAACATTAGTTATAATTTCAAGTTTTACAAAGGAATGTATACACTTGTAACAAGTTTTGTCTTGTGAGGTTTCAAGATTATGCCATTTCTAAATGTTGGAAAGTGTTACAATGATATTACCATGCCGCGTTGAGAGCTATTATCCAATAATTGTTGTGCACATTAATTTCTAAACTAATAATGCATCTTCAGTTTGACATTTCCAGATGAGAGCCTCATGTGAAATCTACATGACCAAACTGTGCTGAAACTGATATTTTATAGTTACGTTTTATTTGCATATGTTAGATTATAGATGAATTATTTGCAGAACTGTATTTCAATAATTTCTTATTTATACAAGTCCATGGGGTTTTTATGAAAAAATTATGATAGTTAACCATATCACCGTATAAAGTACAATTACTACATCGACTCGTAAAACTGTGTTGGTGTAACAATTTGTTTTTATTAGGATACAGGCAGGTAAGACCATTTCGCTGCAGACAGGCATAGCGGTAATCCTGGTTGTATGACTGGGGATTTCGTCAACTTGTTCTTTACTGTACATAATACACTAATTATGTATTCAGGCATTATCGAACGTGTCTTTACTCAAAATTATTATTGGAAATTATAACTCTGATCAAGACCTCAGTACTGACAGAAAGCCACGATAACCCATCGGATCAGTCTAAAAAATTAAATTTCAATCACCAAATTCTTAAGTATTTCAAAATTTAAAGTTCAAGTAAATTTAAATAGAAGTTGATCCTGAAATAAAACCAGTGCTTACTTGCAATTTAAATACTTCATTTGTGTTTATGAAGAATATTATAATAATGACAGTAAACCTTCGCATAAAGTTAGGTGGCAAAATAAATGTCAATTTTACAGTAAAATATCCGTCTCGAAAATAAATATATTTTTAAATTGGCTTCGATAAAGAATTGTTGCATGACATTACCATATTTAATTTCACGGCTTGTAACACAAATTACACTATTTATTTTAACTTTGTGCTTTGCTACTATAAATACAGAAAAATACATTTTGTATTATAATTCACTTAATAGGTTCAAATTGTTTTTGGATACCGTTTGGATTAGTGAAAGAGGTTTAATTATTTTCAAGTAGTGTATATAGAAAAATATGGTTACTTTATATTTTAAAGGTTTCTCAAAATGTCCAAAGCATGAGCTTCGTATATCAGTGAAATAAACTCAGCCAAGTACAATGGTTTACAATGTAACATTTACGCCACCAGCTGGGTAGTAGCGGGCTATTGTTCTTTGTCCAAGCGGTTATCGACATTTGTTGTTCTACGTGATGATTATCAGGTGACAACAATGTCATTGTGATTACAACTCAATCTTCCATTACTCCCCACCATAATTAACAATAAACACATGATAATTTAGTCTGATGGCCGTGGTTTTTGTGTATTTGGTATTGAATTTTAGATCATGATCCACTCACTAATTAAAATATATATGAGTTCCTAGTTTATTTTCACCTGATATCTCGAAACTTAATTAAGGTCTAGACTAAAAATGTTTTACGACGCTTCATTTACATGTAGGCCACGTCAAATTTAACGGTCCATGTCACTATCATCCCTCCTTGGGATTTAATCCGTGGGAACATTGACGAACTTTTCCAACAAAAATTAATAATATATAATGTATATTTATATGCATATGACAAAAATGTTTCTACCAATGGGCTGTGATTTGTTTTAAGTGGTTTTTATTTAGCTGTAGTATGTTAATTGTTTTGTGCCTCGGAGTATTAAGTACAGTTATTATTTAGTGTAGTTAGACTTTAAGTATTCTTGTCGTTTTAAGACCAAAGTTGATCTAAATAATAGTTTGTACTGAGAATAGGCTTGGAAAATAAAGACATTTCATAATTATTATTACCACGATGGTAACTATAAAAAACTTAGTATAACTAAATCTGGAAACAAACAGTACAAGTATATGACATTTTAACATTTGACATAGTGAAATATGTTTAGGGAAAATTAAATGAGCCATGGAATTGAAATTTCGCAAGCATATTTCGGTAAAGTCTGAAACGCGACGTGTGAACTTACGTATTCCCACCTTGTAAATAAAAGTGATAAATGATCTACTCTGAAGCAACTCATAAATTATACGCACATTGAATTCAAATAATCTAAATGGCTTTTTACTAGCTACTATTAACCGTTCACTGACATAATAACTTACATCTCCTCCGTTAGGTCGTTTGGTCCGATTAGATAGTGCTTCTTTTCTATCTTTATAACCAACTATGAGCCATCCTCAATACCAACGCTTCAATAACTGTTTCACATAAAGTAGGAAATGTATTAACCAAATATACCACTCAGTCCAAACTGAGAAAAAGTGAGTTACCCGTTCAATAGTTACGAAATCCCGAAGAGCCACATATAACATATATCAGAGTTTTATTCCTAATTATAATTCAGTTATACACAATTATCCAACAAATAATTCTAGACAAATAAGTTTATTTCATATTTATGACACCAGACTCTTCATAAATAGTGAAGCATTTTTGAGAAATCAATTTATTTAGAATAGAAGTAAAAAAATAAGAATTTCCTATTCAAAACTATTTCATGTACTTGTTATGGAGTAAAACCCTATGTGATAGCTCAAACAAGATTAACATATTATTATTTTTTAATATCCTTAGTAATTAATATTTGGGTAGTTCTTGATCCTGAAAATGTTACCCTCGTATTTAACAACATTTAATTATATTGGAAAAGAAAAGCTATAATTGATAACAAAGCCTCTCATATTTTGCAATAGAAGAACATTTTTGCATGGGTTGTAGCCCGAAAATACTGGCTAAATAAATAATAACAAAAATTGTCTTTGTTTATAAGTATTTTATTGCATTAATTGATCAATATTTAATAAATTTGCATGCTACATTCATGATTTAGACGTATAAAATCTGATGCACTTATAATAGTACATTTTATAAATCCACAATACGAGGTAAAATTGTAGTGGCTGTTAGCGATTGTGAATAGAAAGATAATGATTTCTGATATTATTATCTCTCTAAACTAGATCAGTGATCAGTGATCAACACATCCCCGAAGTGCATCAAAGGATTGGCCACAAAGAAACGTTTCAATGCTGTATTAAGAGATATTTTTGTGTTGAATGCGTTTTCTTCCACTGATGAGGTCACAATCACATATCGCTGAGAACAATACAACTTTTTTATTAACTCTGTTAACGGAATGAATTAAATTTTAATGTTGATTGTAAAAGATATATTAATGTAATATGTAATGCAATTGTAAAATATAATCTACTGCAATAAAAAAAATAAATTTGTATTTGAAAAATTACGTCAAAAATTAATGTTTTTGTTTAATTTAACTATTTTATGATTGTCAAAACTGATGAACTGCTCAGTGCGACAATAAGTAAAAAACTCTTTGAGTTTGTCTCAACTTTGTATCTTTCTTAAATGGATTACCATCAAGTCGAGTTATGATTTCTACCACTAATTTCAAGCTTAATATCGCGTGCTGATTACAATGCAAATCCACCACGTGTGCTTTATGTAGGCTATACCCGACAATGCTTTTGAGCCTCATAAGTCTATATTGCTGTAATTAGGCTGAGCCTTCTTGCGCTTGTAAATCTACGATTGTATTATAAATGGCCATAAACATTTTATATCCCTTTTTATTTACTTTACAAAGCATCCTGTTCATCAATTGTAAAACTTATATTACAAATGTACTGTAATAAAATTTCATTTCATTTGTAATCTGTAATCTGTAATCAAGCAAATTCAAGTGTATATCATGAGTTCTAATAGTAACCGCTTACTCTGTAATATACGACCGTCCACTGTTTTCAAGCTATGAAACTTTAAATGGTCTTACGAAATTGGTGTCGAAAATTTATTCAAAATAGAGCTCTGTGATGGGCAACCTCGATGTTTCAAAATATCCGATTACAAGAATTTTCATGCTGTTACCTTACATAATTACTCACATAAATTGTCAATTTTAACCCAATGATATTTTTTTATTATTCGTCGTTTATATTCATTCATAAGGAATTCATCGTTAAATAATTTTGTCAAGTGTAAATTTAATATCGTAAATAAGATTTATATATTAAGTTTTAATTAATCTTTACGTGTTAGAAGAATAATTGGAAAGTTTCATAAGAACAACTTTATAACTCTTGGATTATTGGTTACTTTTAAAACAATAGGAAAACTTATTATGTTTTACACATTTTGTTTCACAGATTAAAAAATCTTGGACACAGATTGTTTTAATTATAGTGTAAAATCACACAGGACACATGCTGTGATTTCAGTTATTTCAAGCATTTAGATCGTGTTTAAATATATTTTTATACTAATTTTTCTTTTTTCTCTACATTTGTATTTATTATTTACAATATGGCTATTCTCATCTAAATGATGCTCACCCTAATAAATTCAAAAGTAAATATCTGGAAATAAGCTTTACTATGTTTTTTTCATATATCACGTATCTCAGCATTGTCAACTTTTGAATGTAGTACAATATTTGAGCTTTAACTTCAGTGGAAACTATTAAACTTTTAGTTTTAAGAACTCCTACATTTTTACAGCTTTCAAAGCTAGAAATCTATATTTTTTTTAACAATTTCATATCTGTAATTGGACTTATTCACAAGAAATATTATAGATTTTATAGCCACTCACTATTATTTATTAAATAAAAGTAGTTCTAGACAGTGGTTTAACTGAAATCGTTCATAATGTAAATTATTTGCAACAAGATATAGTAGGAGTGACTAATTCAAAATTCACTTAATTGAAATTATACAAAACTATTGAAACCTCACTACTCTCACCAGTTGAGTTTTCATACAAGTAGGGGATTACTATAACTGTGTTTCAGTTTCTAATATACATCCTAGTGGTCTAGTGCTCATGACACAGTCCTAGAGTTGGACCTTAGAAGTAACTGAACTTATTTCCCGGACCTGAGCATACCATACTTGTCCTACTGTTCAAGTTCTAAAATTTAACTATTTTTTTATTTATCTTTTCTGTGACTTTTTCGTTGCCATGGTGGTTATGTATAAGGCCTGTAAGATGATCTACCATTTACGATTGTAGATATATTCTTACTATACAAAATATGATTTTATTACTCACCAAATACGCAAGGCTTAGCTGTTTAGGCTTGGTTTCAACTCCAAGAACTTTACTAAATTATAAATGTATAAATGTAGAACTTTACTAAATTTATTTTCTAATGCACATTTACAATAAGTTTGCCAGTATTCTTATTTATTGTATAATCAGTTTAAATAGAAAAATTAAATTATTTCTAATTAAATTTATTAAGCACCGTGTCGGAAATTAAAAGATTTTTATATGTTTTTACATTTATTATGTTTAAAGTATACTGTTCCCAAACATTATGTTATATAATTTTTTATTACTGGAAAATAGGAAAGAAGATATCGTAGCTGGAGATATAGAAGAGCAATCTTAGCGACAATTATACCTGGCATGCAAAGGGAGTTGGATGGATATTGGATTAGCAGCTCCCAGTCTATCCTTCACATCTATACATTCCTTGTTGTTACTAAAAGTTTTGCAAAAAATCTAAAATAACGAGTTACATTTTCCTCGCCCATTTTATCTCTGTGCTAGAAACACATAGTCCATTAGGTTAAGTTATGAAACCGATAAATTTCAATAAAGTCCACTAACCATTTTGTGTTACTCTGGGTTGTGCTATGTACGTGTATGAAAAGGATATACTTTTAAATTTAAAATCACTAAATCATGCCAAACAACTTATAACTTACAAGTAGAATGCTTAACACTTAATTAACAATTAATTTTTGTCAATTGGTTCATTGGTAAAACTGGCTGCATAATATATGCGATATTCTGTAAGGTGCCCTGTATGAAGTATTGAAATCATTACAAACTTTAGATGTGTATTAATGACGTATAAAACATTTACCTCACTACTTACTCCACCCAATCATAATTTATATAATTAAATTTATTATCCAATTAAGAATATCTTTCTATAATTTGTGTTTAAGAATATATATAAATATATATATATATATTATATGTATATAATAGTTTTTAGTATATATATATATAATATATATATATATATATATATATATATATATATATATATATGTGTGTGTGTGTGTGTGTGTGTGATAATCATTGAGACGCGTATTTGGTATAGCTAATTCTATAATCCTACATTTAATGTATTATTTATATTAAGACTTTTACTACGATCCAAACATACACATATACCACATGGACTACTGAACACACACACAACTGTGAACATTATCCTAACAAAGTGGTGATGAACTCTATTAACCGGAATTTTGATTGTTTTATTTAATAACATAAATTAAAATTTGCTAGGTGAAAAGCACAGCTTTCACATTACTATAACATTTCCCACGGTTGGAAAAGCTCATTTCACGCACCATTGGGAAGTTTTCCAAGTTTCCCCAACGAATATTTATTGCCACAGTAAAACGTCCTACACAAGCAAACGCCTCGTTTTGTGATCCACATCCAAGTAGACACGTCAATAGAACAAGTTAGGTCTTGTGATCCACATCCAAATAGACACGTCATTAGCACAACTCTCATTTTCAAATTTTTCAAATAGTACTTTTTGAACTAGACCATAAAATTAAACTTATGTTGTGTATTATGTAGCAATATTGTTTTTAAACAAAACATTAAATGATTTCCACGCATGAAAAAGCTAATACTCTTTTGCCACAATTAATTTCAAAGTGGAATTTTTTTCCGCAGTTTTTACTTTACTATATTTAGGTTACGTTATTATAATCGTAAAGTGTGGTATGAGGTCAGTGTAACAGAACCAATAATTCCTATCTATCATATCGAATGTTACTCTGAAACAGACAATATTCGTAACGTGATGCTACCGTTATTGTACATAAGCAGTTCTTTTGTTCCATAATTTAAACTAACTATTTAATTTATAATATTATTGGGAATAAAAAAATATTTGTAATTATGCATTGGTATGATGAAACTCGTAATGGAGGCCACCTACTACTTTGAAACAAATATGTATATACTATTTATAACATCAAAGGTTTAATCAGAACTCAACAAAGATTTTCGTTTATTATTTATATTGATTTTCAACAGATTTTAGCCAATTTTAAAGCTATTAGAATCCAAAAAGTCTATGAGTGTTGACTGACTACACCAATAGAATAGATATAGAATAGATAGATATTCAAATAACCTGGATGGTATTACGAACCGGCAGATACGAGTACTCTCTACTTCCCAATTATGTTTAGGAAGTTTTTCGGCAGTTAAAATAGTCTAGAACTCACCCAAGATGAGCTCTTCACTAGTATCAAGTTGGTCTCAGTTAATAATTTACAATCAGTGTTTATCTTAACTTGGAGTTAATATAATGATTTAGGGTTCCAACAGTAATTTGTTGATATTATATTCATAGTCCATGAATAAACTTCTATAAATATAAAAAAACTAAAAATATTCGGTCAATTTACATCAAATATACAGTTATGAAACCAAGGTCAAATAAATACGGCTGACGATAAAAATTAGAACATTTTATAGTAAGTCCATGAGTTAGCTTCAGGTTGACACCTTTTCTTTGTTTGTACAGAATTAAATTAATTTTTTTAAGAAAAACCTTTTTACAACATGCCTTTTCTTAAGCAATTTTAAAACTCCTTTCGGCTCATTAGTTAAAATTAATTCCAAAATATGTCAACATATACACTTATGACGGTTTAATTATATACTTATATAACTTTACTCGGCCACTATCTTCAATCCTTAAGAATTTTCTAAAAATAAGTAAGACAGATGAAATACATTCAATTTTCTGACTGTAAGGCCGAATGGTGGGGTGGTGCTCGCAGTTACCAAGGTGAGCAATTTTTTTGTGAAACTAAACATTTTCCTCTTCAGATATCTTTTCTGTTTCTTTTTCTCCTTTCTTTTCCAAAAAAATACTAAGAGACGAAAGATAAAACTTATTTTCTCATACCACTATCCTGGAAATAAGCGGGTAATTTGTAAACTGAAATATTGAATGCTTTTTTGACCCAATACACCCCCAAAAACCAAATTGAAAACTTAATTGTCCACTAATTATCTGTCGCTATCTTAGAACGGTGATAGATAGCGACTTCTCGTTTATGCCAAAATATTTCTTCTTTTATTCCGTTCCAAACAATGTGTCACATCCTTTTGAAGTGTGACCTTTTGTGTGCGTCCTACAGGGTGGATTAAGGTGGTTTCGATTGCTGGGCGCATGATTGGAGATAACTTAAGCAATCTCCCGGAAATTCGATCATGAAGACGCAAGAAGCATATTTCTATAAAATATATCTAATAAGAATTTTCTTAAGTCGTAAATTAAATAGTTTTGTTATATACATGGAATTTATCCTAAAGTGGTGTAAATTTAAATAAACATGTTTTAAAAACCCAAATTTAACTGCACCCTGTTAATTTGGCAACCACGTAGATAGAATAGTTCATAAATAAATGTAAGACTACATAATTTATAAATAAATCCTATCATCCAGCCACGTCCAATATTAATTATTTAATTTAAGGTAACAGAGAGTGAAACCTTGTGTACATTTATATAATGACCGAACTAAATTGGTGTTCAAGGATATAACAAACTAAAATCAACTTATGCATAATTAATTAAATTTCAACACATTTTCTGATGTCACAGGCATTGTAGGATAACATTGTAGGTGCATTTTATTGTGTGTGTTACATGGTCACAAAGTAGATAACTATGTTAATGATACAGGACTTACAATATGAGCATGATATAATCTGGCAACGGACTATATAACCCATAACAGAATAAATGCACAATCTGTCCATTAACATGTGACAGTCATTTACCATTGTACAGTAGTTCTGTGACGTAATAGCACGGATTTGTTTGGCCCATTAGTCGAGATTAACACAACAGAACAGCGCAGTTATTTTCTTTCTTCGCCACATTCTCATTTCTTTCTGGCACAGAACGTTTTTATCTAGAACTTTATCATTCTAAGTATATTCCACACTCTTGTATTATGTTTTAATTTGAGGGATTTTCTTCATATATATATATATATATATATATATATATATATATATTATATATATATATACTCTTCTAAGTACTTTAAAGTGTACACAAAAACAGAAACAAAAATTAAGTGCTCATGTTTAATTTTCGAGTTCACAGAACCCTTCATCAGAACTACACTGAAGTAAAACATACAAACAGAAATCAAACCAAGAACAAAAGACATAACCCAAAATTTTAACAAATAAATACCATAAAAAACAAGATTCCAATCAGCTGTGCGTAGAATATTTCTAAATGTTTACATAGAACTAAAAATGTTATTAAAAGGAAAAGAGAATCATCTTAGGTTCAACCCATCTGGTTGCCTTGATTTTTAAATTAATTGATGTGCGATTTCAACATTTCTTAAATTTCTCAGATTGGTATTTTGATTGGGGTTTGGCTCTAAATGGTAAATTCATTTTAGGCTGAAGCAATTTTCTAATTTATTTTGATTGTGTTGAATCGCATGAGCAGATAATGGTCTCTCATAATTTTGATGAACAACATCAAATCGATGATTCGTCATTCTCACTCTTAATGGAGTGATGGTTTTTCCACTATAGTCTTTGGGACAGAATTTACAGGTTAGTTGATTTTATATATATATATATATATATATATATATATATATATATACAGTATTATATCTAATTTGTCTATGAAACATTTATTTGGTTTTAACATGCTCAAGTTTAAGTTTTTAATATTATTACGCTAAGTCTACATTTTTAAATATGCATATCTAATGTATATTACGTTTAATTAATTATTTATATCATATATAAACTTTTAATCGGAATATTATTAACTTTCATGATTACAAACCAATTTTGTAAAAACTCAGGAAAAATCTATAATATGAAAACTGAACGTCGAATAACTATATTTAAATTAAGTTAGACAAGTTAAACAAATAAATTTGTTACTCGAAAATTAATGTAAGGAAAATAAGTAGACATATTTAATTGGGTAAATTGTAATGTATATGAAAATAATGTTATGTAGATATATCAAGAACTTAGTTTAATAAATGGATGTTTTACGAATGTTTATGTAATTTTAAGTAAACTAAATAATAAATATATTTTATCATATGTTCATTAAGTCCTACCCTAAGGTTGCTTAGCTACACAATTCAGTTAAAGGTTGAGGTTTCCTTCATTGGTATAATCTTTTTAGGTTTCCTAGTTAGTTTTTTTGTACCCAACGTGGTGTAAACCTAACCGAACTTAGCGGTTGGTCTGCTAGTTTTATGTATGAAGCCTATAATAGTTTTCTTTTAAAATATTCTCGCAAAAAAATAACCCTAAAAGATTATACAAATTAAAAAAATCTCAACCAACAAAATTCGTACACACAGTAAAGTCTAGCATCAAAACATTGGGCCGGAAGCGGCTTGCCTTTACCCTATCATCCTTTCGACCATCACCTTGTCAGCTCTTTATTCTGCTGTGCTAAATAAAGAGCTTACATCGACTTCTCTGTTAGTATAACACTTTCATACGTGCCGGTGTGATATGTGATTGTGTTTCTCCTACTCGAGACCTGTGCTCGGGACTTGCATTTTTTGAAGTGACAACACTTGGACTAGACTCCAAGCAGCTTTTGGGTATGTTTAAACCCTTTCTTTCCCTTCTTTTATTCTTTATGTTCTTTATTTTTGTATGTACTAATACCTCCCCCACCTGACAAAGAGGATATATTCCTATCCTCGAAATTTTGTTTTATACCTTTCGTAACCATAACTGTGGCATATGTCCGAAATCCTGTTATCCTGTCAAACCTTCCATCGTTAATAATTTTTAATGACTAACAATTATTCCATTTTGTTACATTTTAAATAGGAAAAATATTTAATTACAGAATACAATACCCTACATTAAAAGGTGTGTACGTCGTGTAAAATAATAAATTAAATTCAATAACTAAAATCTGTACGTTAGAAAAGAACTCTTAAGCAATAGCTTCAACAAAGAAAGCGAATCTGAAGTCAAAGTTTATAGATACACGCACCAGGTGGGCACTAAACCGGGAGAAATAAATGAAACACTGGGCCAATCCACTCCTTCTCCTCAATCTGACTTATTTATCCCCTTGCTTTACAATTGATTGAGTAAAACTATAAATTATAAATTTATGTGACAATATACTTTGATAATATTAATGAACAATTCTGAGTGAACTACATTACTTAATTTTGTATAAAATTGTGTGTTTATCAGAAAAATAAACCAGCCTTGTTTTATTTTTGTATCTCTTATAAACGTACCTTTTTACAATTTATTCCACAATAGTTCAGATGAATATTTAAAAAAGTTATGTTTTCTTTTTGCATTATTGTTTACTATCGTGGATCTCGTTTTCATGAAAATTGGTTTTTATCTCATCGGACAAGACTTTATGCTACAAATCTTCATTGTATTGAGTATTTTTATTCTGAAGACAAGTTGCGGCGGTTCGTATACAAAGTTTGTAAAATAACTGAAGCTGTGATTCGGAGCACAGTTTACTTTGTTGAATAAACCTTACAAAAACGAATGATTGCATTCTAAAATACTGTAATTAATTATGTGTTAGTTAAGCTTTCACTCTATGAGTAGTATTAATAGTCCCATACACCAACCTTCAGGCAGTAGAAGTTATCATCGACTTAGTAGACACGTTCGGTTAGCAGTTTTACTATTAATAGATTTTATTATAATTTGTCATACAAATTCCTCAATCTTCTAAGATCACAATTATTTATGACACGTTTGATCAATTGTTGAAATGTTATAATTGTACGTGAGGGGCTACTCCAATTGCCTTGATGTTACTATTTTTACCATGTATCTTAGTATAATAAACCATTGGCTATTTTAGACTGTACTGTACTGAATTTGATTCATTAATAACTTGTATACCATTTGTATCATTAAACAGTACAAAGAATGAAAGTTACTTTGAAATTTTAATTAATCTAAAAAAGGTTATACATACAAAAGAGTGATACAATCAGAGTAACTGTCAAACCTTGTAAGTTAAAATTACTGTGAGAAATATGCCACAATAACAAAGATGAGTTTAATACTAAGAAATTAAGTGCATTATGCCAATATTTTATTAACATTTATCATTTATAGTATGGAACTTATTTCACGTGCAATATATATTTCATATATGGTTATTCTGCAATAGAAACCACGAATAAATTATTTTTCTTTCGAAAACTAGACTTTAAAACAAAAGTATCAAGCAAACATTATATAATTATAATAATTGATATAATTAACCTTCTATGTTTTGCTATATAACTTTTATTATATATTTTATGCTACAGGAATTTATTTTCATGGTGACTTATGTTTACTTATGTTGGAATAAAGGTTATTTCTGAATGCATTAAGGCACCATTACCGTCCCTCCACTCTTCCATTGGGGATTATCATTACATTTGGTTTTGATATAATGCAAATAATTACTGCAAACTTTTGTAAACTTTATACATTCATTTACAGGAGACAACGTCAAAGAGCAGAGTATGGTCTGCTATTTGGCTTTAGCATAGTAATCGTGCTCGTGTCAGCCAAAAGATAAAGCCAGGGGTTGGTAAGAAGTCTTGCATAAGTAACACCAAATAGCAGAGTATGGTCTGCTATTTAGTTTTAGCATAGTAATCGTGCTCGTGTCAGCCAAAAGATAAAGCCAGGGGTTGGTAAGAAGTCTTGCATAAGTAACACCAAATAGCAGAGTATGGTCTGCTATTTAGCTTTAGCATAGTAATCGTGCTCGTGTCAGCCAAAAGATAAAGCCAGGGGTTGGTAAGAAGTCTTGCATAAGTAACACCAAATAGCAGAGTATGGTCTGCTATTTAGCTTTAGCATAGTAATCGTGCTCGTGTCAGCCAAAAGATAAAGCCAGGGGTTGGTAAGAAGTCTTGCATAAGTAACACCAAATAGTAACATTGACACTTTACTACTACAGGTCGGCAGTCATGTAACTACATTCCTGAGAACAATGCATGACACTATTACTAACGAAGTTTTAGGTTTGCACACTGTAATTATATTAAGAATTAATAAAAGTGTATTACATCGTCAACAGCTTCCAAAATGGTAAGCAATGCAACAACTGGAATTATAATCACAATATCCTACATTCAAACTATTCTATCAATTTAATTTAATATTGATATATTACTATCAATTTATATTTATATAACTTGAAATTTATGATTCCCTCAATAGTTTTCCAATAATTAATATTAAATCAATTTTTGCTATCGTATTTTTAGATCGTAAATAAAATTTAATTATAAACATTTTAATGACGAATTTATATTTGATGAAGTGTTACAGATCGCGTCTAGTACGAGAGTGTGGACAATAACCAGGATCGTGAGGGAGAGGGAAGAAGCCACTTAGTGAAAAAGCTAAGACACGTTGTTAGGAACCTTTTGTGTTGTTATGTTGGCAACCAGTAACTTTTCGTAATTCTTTTGGCTGACCACAAGTTTAAACTTTACCAGCCCTATTAATTATTTCGTGTTCAAAACACAGCACTGTGATTTATATTTTAACAGTTATTATTCTTTTTTGATAATTCGTTCTTATACTTCCTTGTTTATAATTTTAGTACGGTACCATATGAAACTATCTGTGTTCGGCAAATCCCATACTTAAAATTATCAACAGACATATTCGGATGGATTTTTATGTATGTTATTTAGGATTTGTCCTTGTTATGGTATGTAGGGTATTAACATGGTCTAAAATTACAAATTTTCCTTTAGTATATAATAATACAAATATATATATATATATATATATATATATATATATATATTTCAAATTAAATATTTTTAAGTTAGAGGTGTTATGGGGAAAAAATTACATGGACTATTTTCTGAGGCACAACATTATTTACTCTAATAGCTAAAGTTTAATATATACAACATGCTATTGGAAGTTGATATCGTAACTATAACTATAAACTGTAAAAAATTGTTAATACCTATTCCATATTTAAAGTAAAAGGTTTAAACGTAATGTTTTGTTACTTTTCAATCAAGAACACTAACAGTATTACTAATTCACAGCAAGCATGTTTTATTCTAATTAGTAATGGTTTTAATTCGTTATCATATACATATTATGTTGTAATCTTTTAGTGGCCAAGCCCAAAAAGTAACATTTATCCAACCATTTAAACCCATAAACGTGAAAATAATACTTACATCATTATCCTGCAGTAACACCACAGGCCAATTCCAATTTCCATACCAACCATAGCACTAATTTACAACATAATACACGTGATCACCTAAATTTATGAAAGCAATAATTCTCTGTAGAGGCGACAGGAAGTAGCGGAATATTGTGTTGTGATTTCAGGGATAATGTTATCACACGTTATCATCTTATAACAACAAATATAACGATAACCGTTCCCCACACACAACAATGTCCCCCACCCTCCGTTCACTACCAGCCAGCGTTACTGCTGATGTTAAAGGTTTGATATTGTTAACTATAGTACCCTTTTGAGACTATTTTTGTATTATGTTAACTCTGTAACAGCTTCGTATACTATGCCTGTTTTAGGGATTTGTTATAAGAACGTGAAGCAAATATAGCCATTACGTCCTATGCCGTGCTTAATATGGCCCATCGAACTATATAACAAAACATTGTATATAAAATTTTAAAATAAATATGGTCTACTACAGTTAAGCTCCTAAATATTTAGTGTATTATTGATATTCAGTGTTGATAGTGGTACCGTTATATTTACATAAGTTACTTTGCATTATAAATAGGGCTACTTATAATGACCACAAATGGTTTTCCACATCTTCATCTTCTTCTAATGCCTTTTCTACGACCTTCCTCTTCAATCATGGCTCACCTTTTTGCTCAAGGGCTCACTCAGCCTCAATCTACTTGAAGTAATCGGTTTGGTTCGGTTTAAAGGTAGTTTAATACCCCTTCGATTAGTTTTCCTAATCTAGCCATTTTAGAAATCTAAAATATTGCAACAGTTCACAAAGTAACACTCAAATTAACTTGTTCACAGTTTATTGAAACTCGCAGCATGGGATACAAAATAAAAGTTTGTTTCACAACTTCAACGCTTATTTATAAATAAAAAATAATAATGAACTAACCTCAAATATTCTACAAAAACAGCTGGAAGGAACAACAACCTTTCAAATTTGGGGTATGCATGAAAACACAACCAAATGAGTACTATAGCAAGTGCTTGGTTATTGGTTCAAATGCTTGGAATTTGGTTGCAATGTCATTGGTTGACACTATTTGTGTGCAGTTGCTTGAATGAAGTATAATTTTGAGCTTTTAATCTAAAAGAAAGCATTAAATTTTGAATATCAAATAAACAAAATAATGAATCCATACAAATATATTAACTTCTCAAAGTCTATTTTTAGGGTGACCTCTCTTAATATATTCTTGGTACTGAATTTTAAACAATTCATAACAATACACAAGGTAATATCTCTCGCAATATTCCGCAGTACTACATCCGATCTCAGCAGAAATTCACGATGAGCTCAGCTCCACCCTCTCAAAGACTGTAATCTACTGACTGTAGGATTTCTTTAAGTATATAAAAACTTCTCAAAAGACATATAACAACCTTTTTTTTAGATTAAAAGGCGTTGAACTCTTAAATTATAATCGATGTTACTATAATCTTGAGTTTTATATTTAAAATATTCTGAGTGCTTTAAGTATTTTACTTAATCCTTTATAGAGACCACTACGTACAATAGTTGTGTAATTATTGTGTGTCTTATTATTTCAGAAGTGAAGGTATTACAAGATATATCATGAAGTCAAGAAAATTGGTAAACCACATCATACATATTTAAAGATCTCCATGGGTGGAAGTATAATATAGTAAACAATATGCTTTACTAATATTATGTATAATCTCAAAGAGCAGTTATGTTTTGTAGTTCGACTGGAAGTAAAATCGCACATAGAGCCGAAGCTGTAGGTTTTATGAGGAATTTTACTGTTATACCAGGTGTCACCTTACAACCACGGCGGTCTGTATCAGACTTAACTTTCAGCCCCTGCATAAAGCCTAAATGTTTCCACATTTGAAGCTGCTAAATGTCGGATCCAAGAAAACTTACCCAAGACACACTTTCAAGCAATTTTATTAATTTTCTTAAATTTTTTACCTAGTGCTATATTTTAGTACTTGTGGAGCACAAGAGCAACAAACACATCATGTTCTTTATTGTCTAGAAGTTAATTTTGTAAGTACTTATTGTACTACCTCTGATGCAGATTAAATTATTTGCATAAGTGGGATTTTAAAATGGCGTCTAAGTAACCAATAACTTTCGTCTATAATCATAACTTCATGTCCTCTGTTGTAACGTTCGAATTTAGGGAATTTCCCACCAGCACAATGATATAAGGAGCATTATCTATAACATGAACAATTTCGGGCTCTATGATTATTAGCGGTTTGCCATTAATACATTTTTTATAGTTTGTTTTGCTCATATTTTGCTGGTATCAGCTGATGAGGTGAAGGCTTTCCACGTAGTGAAAGGAATAAAACCTTTCTCTCGTCCAGCATGAATTATTATCAAGCGATTACCTTAGGAAATCGGGGCATACATTCCTTTATAAGATTCATCCAACCAAGGTTTGTCACTAACCGAAAAGATGAAATGTTTCATCCATAAGCACTTTCGTTGCAATATATTTTAAATGCAATTTGACAAACACGTTCTGAAAATTCAGTCTCTGCCGTTACTCTTTCTATAGCTTGGAGAGTGGAACTAACCGTAGCTTCATTCAACTCAGACTCTTTTATCATACATTTGAAAAATTGCTTTCAATTTCCATTCTTTGATTGCCTACAACTTTCCCACCTACTTTACTTACACTGGCTATTTAGGAAACAACTCGAGTTGTACAGATGGACAAATAGATTATATATAACTGCCCAGGGTTATCAGCAAAACTTCTTAGGGTTACATGCACCTTCATCAAACATGATGTTACGTATATAGCAATGTATATTAATGCAAAATTTCAAGTCTGTAGGTCAGTTTGTTCTTGAGATAATCTCCGTTCGGACACGCAAATAAACATACAGACAAAAAGAAATTATATTTTAACAAGCTTTAGTTAGTTTACCGCTGTTAATTATTATTAATCTAATAAACTTCGATAGCCGATTCATGTATAGCAGACGTACCCCGTAAGTTTAATGCCCGTTAGTGGTGTAAAATAAAGAAGTAAGAAGTAGTTTTATAGAGTTAAATGGCATACTTGCATGTAACTAAGCTGTCCCATAAAATTCAACCATTTCGCAGCGTACGACTCAATTAAGAAATGTAGAGATTTGTTAGCAGTCAGTGCAATTTTTGCAAAACTGTGGAGTTCTAACGACTTTCAACAAGTTCACGTTCAGGACATAAAGAACACGGGTGGTATATTACAGTTGACGTTTATATAGAGCTGTTACTGTGAAACTTGTTGAGAAATAAACTTCTGATTTAGTTATAAGTACAATCCTAGTGTAAGCTTGGTTGAAGGATTATAATGATGGTTTATTACATATTATCAGTTACCCGCTGTTTCGCATGCTGTTTCGTAGGCTTTCTACGAGTACGAGCACTTTTGATTCGAGTGAATTAAATTTCCAACGCTAATGTTGAACTTGCCTTGTTGGCATGATCAAAACCAATATGTCAAAAATGAATGTACTGTATATGGCCATTGTAGTCTAATTCAGTCTTAATATTTGTTATGCCATAGTTTATTTTTCCTTCATCCCCGATCAAGAAAATAATACATAAACATTTATGAAAAGCCTACCTCTGTCAAAATACAACTAAGGTAAGATTTATATCAGTATTTTAATTTAGAGTAAAAGGTAGATAGTAACTCTGTGATTGATACACGCACTAAAATATTCACCAAATACTGAATACGTATTATTATATATGTAAAGATTAAAATATATTTTTACTAAAACTTTTGATTTTTTTATCTAGATGTTATCTTGCTGTGCTCAACAGCGTTTGCACAGAAAGTTAAAATAAGAAATGTTGATAGCATATAATTTAAATATTTAAACTACAAGTGTAAAGATTTGAAAATTATTAGAAGCCAATTATGTTGAAATTAAGATCAACATATGTTAGAATGTAAACCATCAATGACATCCAAATATTAGTTATATTTCGTTCAATCTCCTGGAATAAATCAATAAATATATTTTTGAAATAAATTTTATTTTTATTTTTAATAAATATTCTGAATACACTGTCTGAAAGTGTATTCCATAAGACCGGGAAATACCAAAGGCCATGGCTTCCCATTGGCCGAATGTTCTCATAAACCCAAAACTTTCAGACACCACTGGCAAAGACAGACTAAATAAAATTGAATAGTTCACACGTCCTTAGTTACAAACCACAAATTGAAGTATCTTAACAAAAAAGAGAATTTAACAGCAAATAGCTTATAATTAGTTAAATATCACTCAGTATAATATAATTCTTACCCTTTCAAAGACTTGTTACCTTATTAACACTAAATTAGTTTCATGCTCCAAATACTTGTACGCAAAAGAAAACGATGAATTGAAATCAATAATTTCAGTACAGTACTTATAAATAGTATGAATTTTAGACTATGAAACGTTCAAAACTGAATTACGGTTAAACACAATCAGTTTTTTTCCATTTAAGCATTCTACTTACATGAGTAATATTTTACATGAAAAAACGCATATAACATAGACTATTACATGATATTTAAATGTGACGTTGAGTATCTGAGATAAAAACATTAAACAACTTGTGATTTCTTACGTAAGTTTCAGATACTAATGATCTTAGATGTTTGTAAGGGTTGTGTAGACTAAAATCGTTGGGGATAAAATCTAATATTTTACTCAAATCTCGTGTTTTGTTTCCCCTCATATCGCAAAAGTAACGTTATAAAACAGTATCATGTGTTGTTTTCAAACAAACAAACCAGTGAGACCAGTGTATGTCCATGTTCAGCCATCATGTTTGTTTTTGTGTTCATACTTTTAACATTGTTATGGTGTTACAAAGTTCATGGCGTGATAGTGGCATCACTCATACCTTGGAACACACATTATTTAACAGTTGGAAACCAGCAAACCATACTAATTAATAACGCTATTTCCAGAGTACAAAATTGAAATCCATCTTCCACATTATAATTGTTTAGAGCACTTTTATGTATAGTATATTTAGTGAGATATTTACGTTGCTAGGACTAGGGATAAACATAAATGTTCAGAAGAATCATCCTTTTTTTGGAAATTATGTTTAACAGCTCCTGCACAAGACAACCTATGACAGTAAATAAAATTAATTAATTAGTTAATTAAATTTTAATATGAACAATACGTGTAATTAGTTTCGGCCGTGTTTCATCATTTCTTACAAAACGATTAAAACTTTCTATTATTTTTTGTCTCCAGAGAAAATATCTTAATTGATTGCGATTAAAAAGTAACAGAATAGTTCAATAAAAGGATCCATACTTGTAGCGATCATATTTCCTGAATATTTTATGTTTTATATTTTATGTATTTTAATTCAATTTCACTACTTAGTAGAATGTGCTTTATCACTATTCATATATTGGTTTCCAATTAAGTATATTAATTTTATTATTTTGTAAATTATTGCATAAAGTAATCTATGACATCAATAACCTCTACTATTATGGTCTTGTTTGATTGATGCGGTATCATTTAATTTTTATTCATGTTATATGTAAGTTTCTGCTTCAATGTATATACTAGTGAATACAAACATATACTTGACCTAATGTGGTAGTGTCTGTTAACCCCGGCTATTTGTACTGACGGGATTACATCTACTGATGTCTCGTCTCAGTTAGCTAATTCAATGGCATCATTTAATATCTCAAATTTGGCAGTATACTCTTATATTAAAGTTTTTGTTACAGTACTAAATGTAATTTCTAAATATGATCTAAATATAATTTACTCATATTAAGACTTTATTTCTCTTCGACTGGTAGCTAAAGAGTGCTTGCCTCGTAGAATGAAGTAAGGTTTCTCACTCATGTCCCCAGGACCGACAACTCGCTCTGATGCCTCGGATAATTCGCTCCAGGTCACAAAGCCGGGAACGTCGGAAGGAAGTTTCACAAACGATTGTCATTATTTACAGTTGATATAGAGTTCGATGACAAGTCGCTTGCTTTTTTTGCTAGGGTTTCATTCTCTGCCTACATTATTAAAAGTAGAACGCACATTTTTAAATATGCCAATCAAAGAGTTAAAAAACGTTAATAGTATGGTAAATTTTCTATTAATATACACAAAATGTGTTTTCACATTATTATTTTTACTTTTGTGTACATGTAATATGATTGTACTCACTGATTATACTTAAATCTCAATACTAAATTGATCAAACTAAATCAACCCACAAATTCTCGTGATTACTTACAATATATTTGTGTGTAGTAAGTTGTGTACCCTAATAGAAAATGAGATTTGAAAATTATCCGTCAGTAAAATCCATAGAGTTAATATAAATTTAGTTTTTATGTGTTGTATTTTCCCAATAAATACAGTTTATTAATTATAAAATATTACTGTATATTGTTGTTAAGTAAATTAGTAAAGTAATGTGATTTAATTATTTTCCTTACAAAATGTTAAAACATCTGTTTGGTTTTAAAGCGATATAATTCTCAATATTTCCAAGTTTTCAATATATTTGAGGAATAGTGATGCAATCAACCATTGACTGAGATTATATGCACGCCGTTTAAATATGTCTGCCTGGGTTCATCCTAGATCCTGGATACCACGAACTATCGTGAATCAAATAAAACCAAACAAGCGCATTTTTTAAGCCCTTATTTCAAACTGAGGGTTGATTTTACACAAAGAAGGTTTATAATAAATGTACTTCTATAGACATGTTTCATATATTTCTATTTACTACATTATTTTAAAAACGGGAAACATTTCTTAATAAGGAAACATTTCAAGAAATTTAGTTCATCCAATGGTTCTTCTGTTTCTTTGTTACATTTGGCATGAATAAATGCACAGTTATATCATAGCCTAAATATTAACCAATTAGTTACGACACAAAGTGAGCATCAGCACGTGTGCCTGATATAGTTTATACTTGACACAGCTTTAGGCTTCGTTAAAGCTTGTATTGTTGTTATTAGCATTCGCATTATTGTACTTACAGATTTCGCCTTGTTACTACAGCGTGTTTGCTCTGAATGTCATAATTTTGACTTGTAATTTGCACTGCTCGGATCCTGTTAATGAACGTTTTTATAAACAAAAACACTGAAACGGATTTATTATATATCAATGGGCTTAAATACCAACAAATATAAAAGCACTTACGTTACTGCCGAGCGTTAGCCAAGACTGACACTCATGGGGCTGGAAAACATTCATTTCTGTCTGTTGTCTATCTGTATGTATTTTCGCACAATACCTCTAAATGTGACAGACCTATAGACTTCAAAATAGTGCATTAAGTCTCATTTATATATATATATATATATATATATATATATATATATATATATATATATATATATGCTAATATATATATTAGCAACACAGTGATGGTATATGGCACTCTATGGAATTTTGGTTCACTTTAGCAAATATTTGTATATTAGTCCTATAGGTAACCATGATGGGAACAACAAATTAGCAGAATAAATACAAATTTTGTTCACTTTCCTAGTTCTCTATCTATTTAGCTGACTAAAATTATCGGTGTAAATTATTAATACTTTATAAAAAGAAAATAATAGAATAAAAGTCCATGTTAAAATCTGGTGACATTAAAAGCGTTGATTTCAGCGCAGTCCTTCGTTGTAGTGAACTCCCTACCTTCGTTGTAGTGAACTCCCTACCTTCGTTGTAGTGAACTCCCGACCTTCGTTGTAGTGAACTCCCTACCTTCGTTGTAGTGAACTCCCGACCTTCGTTGTAGTGAACTCCCGACCTTCGTTGTAGTGAACTCCCTACCTTCGTTGTAGTGAACTCCCTACCTTCGTTGTAGTGAACTCCCTACCACTCCGAAACATTTATTATTCAAACACTGCTATGCAATCTAACCCAATGAACAAAAACTTTTATTTATCGTGTGGTAAGATATCTCGATAAATATTATCTACAGAATTTAAGTTTTGCAAGAAACTTCATTTTTACATAGACAAGACTGGAGTGTGTGATAGTACATTTCTAACCATGGATTGTGGCAGAGCGTCAATGAAGCCTCATAATAATTAGGTTGTCATAATTTTCTTTTCTGTATGATATCTATCTGACCACAGAACGTCTCAAAAATAAGATGATGTAAAGGCTTGAAATTTTTCATGCTACCTTAACGAAGGTTATTGCTCAACACGTGGTGTGGCGTAGCGCTACCATTGTTAATTGATTAATCACTTTCTACATACAAAATGCAATTTTGATTAACAACTAACCCTGTCAAAAGTCATATGCTTCATAAGCACATAAGACTTCTGCATAATTTCTAAATATATATTAGTCTCATCGATATAAAACTTTCGTTTCTTATTCTCCAGATCGTTTTTATTTATTTTATTTTATTTTATTTTTTTTTTTTTTTTTGAAGCGAACTACTTTATTCGATCACGAATATTTATCTTTAAGTATTGAAAAAAGAATTATGAGACATATTCAAATAACATTTTCACAACGTTTTTATTTCTCAACTCAGGAGAAACTTGTCTATGAGTTTCAGGCACCCGTGTTACACAATGAAAGCGTTCTCATTAAAAACGTTGGAATCACTAGAAGGTGATGAGTATTAAACATTATCCTTCACGTACATTTAAGTATTAATAGCCAATTCAAGCTAATAATTAAATGTATTAAATTGTTATTACTAATACTCTTGTAAAGAATATCGTTATAAGTGAATAAGCGATTGTTGAGCAGAATGTTTTTCAGCACATAAATATCTATGCCAGTTGAGCGAAGTGCGGTTAGAGTAATCGCTAGAATTCTCCGGTCTGACAGGCTGTGAATCTGTCGTGGCCTTTCTAGTCGATGGAACATATTGTGTGAATACTCTTTGTCGAAATCTGTTTGTAGTAATGTATGGAAGTGTGTATGCTTGCTTATTGTGATCAGAGTAATTTATGTTATCCAATAGTTAGATTGCTTCAATGGAAAACAACTGTAATATAATATTTATACTTAAAATAATAAATGTATGCTACAATATTATGCGCCTGTATCATTTCCTCATAACCAACATGGTTAAGTGTAAAGATTTATTAAATCAGATCATTATCAATGAAACTGTATAGTGGTACTTAGAACAATGTTTATTTGTGTAGGACTGAAAACAAGGATAATCAGTTGGTACAATTTTGATAGCAGCTTTGTATTTATAATCTATCCATATGAGATTATCATTTATTCTGTCTACTACACTTCGCGTAGTACCTAAAGTTCGCGGAGTACCTAAAGTCAAAACTAGACACTTTCTTTTTCATATCTTTGCCAGTAAAGTGTGCATTTCTAGCCTCTTAGTGGTTTTGATCAACCTTTATACCTTCACTTCGTAGATAACTTATGATTCTTAATTATAGCCTACTTATTTGAACATCCCTACTGAATCGTTATGTAACTATAAAGTCATTATTGCTGTTTTAAATCAGCATCCATTTCATGGCGGTGTTTGGTAATTAAAATAACAAGGAATAATTTATAATAGTTTCAGTTCTTTTCCGCTTCTTTTGCACTTACCAACTATCTACAAAATAATTAAAAACCATTAAAAATACAACTGAATTCACCTTCCAAATAAATTATAACACAAAGTTGAAATAAACTTCATGTTTTTTTTTTGTGAAATTCTAGTCTAGACCACTATTAGCCACGTTATCAAGATTATTAAGTAATATGCATAACAAATTCAAGCAGTTTCGAAGATAATTTATGATTTTGTATCTATTTAAGTACCTATACTTGTACCATATGTGATATGCGCTATAAATGGGTACAAATCTATTAGCAGATCAATTATTGATGTGGTTAATAGTAATCGTTCTTGAAATTATGCACTTGACCTAGTCTAGTATCGCTATATAACCTTTTGAGCCCTAGGCGACTATTTTACCCTGCATTAATTTTAAATCTTCATATTCATAATACGCTACCACTCAAACTTTGGTATTTTTTGTTAATGAGTATCGCAAATTCTATCCTTTCGGTACTGCGTACAATATTTATAGTAAAAGACTAAGTGAGTATGTCATTCATTTATTATAGTTCTAGTACTGTTAACAACAGTTACTGTAAATCTCGAAATTTACTCTCTCTTTTTTAAATAAAACTTTTGTCCGTTCCCCTTAGAATAACATTTACCTTAGCCTAATGTATATATCTGGTATGTTGGTACAACAATAACAATGTGTAAATTTTGATAACGAAACTATAATGATTTTTTTCATTTATTTGCCCTATATTTCAATTCTCTTTCATTTGTATCGTGGGGACAGACAACCTCAGAATATTCCTATCAATCTGTGTGAGAAATTCTTCTTACGCTCAGCCAACAATTAAAGTTAAATACGATCTCAACTAGTTCATCTTTGCAATGACCGACTGTCTTACAATTAATAAGATTTCAAGACTTTTATACAATATTAAATGTTGAAATTATATTCTCTTAAACAATTGCAAGGTTAAGGTTCCCCAGAGAGACCACCCACATAGTTGCATGCATTCCTGAATACGAGGAGGGTTTTTTTCAATCAGCTTATTCCCTGAACTGGTGTTATAGTTATCTATAGTAAAATGAGATTTTTAGCTTGTTTGATAGTTTAGTAAAATTACAATTAATTGTCTAACCGAAACAAGAAAAACCATTTTTTTACATAAAATTAGTAAGTAGTAACAGCAGCATGTTTAACAAATCTGATATATAATATTTTTAAAGTGTGCACTAAGTATTACATCCGATATAGGGTTTCTACAGCCTTATGTGGGTTCAGGCAGGACATGGATATTTCTGATATCAACAGACAAATCAATGATGTTATATCTAATAACTTGCTCATTATTTTAATATTTCTTATTTTAGGAATGCCTTTGATAGCATTGATAGAAATAGGTTACTTCTAAAATTGGATGCCACTGGAGTTCGGGGTAATGCGCTTTCATGGTTCTCGACCTACCTTACAAGTAGGCTGCAGACCGTGTCTGCCTGTGAGAACGAGAGCGACGCGCTTCCGGCGACGTCAGTGTCACTCAAAATTATTCCCATCTTGCTCTTATCATAATTTTCAATATTACAATAATTTTCTAGTTTAAAAAAGAACAAATCCAACTCACTGTCAAAGGTACGGTGTAGGGAAGTATCTAAGAGGTTTTATTTCAGTAATTGAATTCTAAGTTAATGCCGTAGACGACCCCAAGTGTTACTTGTGAGTGATTAGCCGATAAACGTTTATTTAATTAAATGATAACACCGTCATTTCTATTGCGTAGCTTGTTCGTCAGTTCAATGCCAAACCTCCTAAACCCTCCCTCCCCCCCCCCCCCCCCCATTCTCTCAACCAACATGTTCCAGTAAGGACAACTATGTCCTAGCGTGGAATATCATTCAGATAAACTAAAAGTTCGTTAAAACTTTTACAATCCCTACGGATATTACAGTGAAATATTTTAGACTGTCATATCATGGCATTCCTGACCATGAAAAATGACTAATTATTTTTATATTATACAATTCTAAACATTTTTACTGAAAGTCGTCTTTTTCCCCATTAATAAGCTGAACCCTCGGCACAGACCACCCTCCTAGTTGAGGACTCATTAACCGTTAAAAAGTATTATACATAAAAGAAATAAAAAGGAATTATTATAATAATAATAAATAGTTATGATATGAATGTGCGATCAATAAAATGGTAGTCTGATTGTTCAACTGAACAATTTTAACCAAAATTGATGCTATAATCAAGCTTGCAGATCTGGTTGTCGAGGGGTTTGATAGACGAGAGTATTCATTTAGTGTCTTCTTGGACCTGTCCAAGGCCTTCAACCGCGTCTATTCATACTACACTCATGCGTGAGCTTGAATATTGCGGTTTTAGGGGACGACCATACATGTGAATTAAGGTCTTTTCTAGAAGGATTGCGGGATCCCTCAGGCATCCAATTTTACCCTACTCTCTTTTTAATTCATTTTAGGAATTTCAAAAATAATATTCAAAGTAGGGTACGCAAAAAAATACTTGGAAACCGTAACTTACATGGCAATTAATACATGCATTCAATTCTTTGTCGAAAAAACCTTAAATTCAAAAATAAACTTTATCCATTTTAGACGGCATTAACCATGAAAATTTATCAGTAGTCATAGTGAACGATTCCCTTATAGAGGAACTCGAAACTACATTCCTAGGAATGCACCTCGATTTGACGCCTGACTAAGAGTTATCACATCGACGTCCTATGTTCCAGAGATGCCTTATGATATGTTTTTCTGTGTAAGGCCTGTTTATAGGTTAACACGACCACTCTTTTATTTGAATTCACTAGGAATTATACAACTTTTTTTTTTAACTCTGTTGCTAAAATTAATCAGAGTTTAATGTTGATAATTGTAAAAAAATTTAATTTAACACTATTTGAAATGGATATTTTATACTTAGTGCAAATATGTATAATTTTATTAATATAAGTTATATTACTGATTTATACAGTACAGTTATAAAACCGTGTATTACTAATGCGCCCAAAATAAATATTTATAATATCTTTAAATATAGTACAGTTTATAGGAAAACAAATCAATGTTTTTAAAATAAGTACGCAATCCTCCAATTATTTTTAACTTCTTGCACAAGGTTTTTCACCATATAGTGCATACTAATTGCCAAAACTGCTAACCTGCTAAGTGCGGACAATAAGTATAACAGTTCTTGGAGTCAACTTGTATATTATAAAAAGGATACATCAACTCAATGATTTCTACACATAATTTCAAGAATAATACTGATTACAATGCAAATCCACCACGTGTGTTTATGTATATATACCTTACAATGCCTTTGAGCCGCACAAGCCTTATTGTGCTTGTAAATGTACGACCGTAGTATATAATTAATGGCTATCAACTTCATATATTGCTTTATTTACCTTTCTGAGCGTTCAGTTCATTTAACTGTACAAATTACAATACACATATACTATAATTAAATATTATTTAATGTAAAACTTTGTTTTAAAATAAGCATAAAATACAAGTGTATAACATAAGTTCTAATAACGACCGTATAATGCGTAATATACAGCCGTATACTGTTCTAAAAGCTTTCAATATTTAAATTATTTTACGAAATAGGTTTTTTGAATTTTTATATCAAAATGGTGATTTATGATGGGCAACTACGATGTTTCTAATTTTTCCGAAAACAAGTATTGTCATACTATATCCTTACTTAAAGTCAATTTTAACCAAATTAAAAATCTACGTTATGAATAAAAGCATTTATCCCCTACAGAGTTTTTACACGTGCGAACTTAATGTCGTCATTATTATTTCTATTTTAAGGTTTTTCTTACTTTTTATGTTGTTACTAGAATGTTCAAGATAAACGGACAAGCTTCCGCTACAATGGAATGTGAAAGAACACTCGAGATCCCTTACATCAACAAAAAGAATAATATTTGAATATCGCCGTTGGAAAGAAAAGCGCTCAGTAGGATGGGCCAGTTTCTTTGATCCGGCCCGTCCTTAATTAGCGGTGGGTAGGCACTGTGACTCTTGTCCACTTGTCTAGTAAGTTCTGAAATTGTAATGTTCTAGAAGCGCCATAACTTTATAAGGAGGTGTAGCGACGCGGTGAGCCAGGGTAGTTTTTAGAAATGAACTTGTGAAGTGAAAAATATTTATTGGATTCTATATTCAATATAGTGGAGTATTTCATTTAGCTAACCCGTTAAAATATGCTATAAAAAATTTAATAGGATTTAGAAATTTTTCATAAAAAACACCTTTTAAAATCTTTAGATTACAGATAACTTTTAAAACAGCAGAGGAACTGTTTATGTTTTACAGGTTTTATTCCACAGGTTATAAAACATTACACAATCCATTTTAACAGTTAATATTTTAAAAAGCATAATTCACGAAAACGGATGCTGTTATTCTATGCATGTTGTAGATCTTGCTTAAACGTTATTTTAAAATAAGTTTGTTTTTTCACTACAATTTTATGCTTCTCATGTGTTTATTTACAGTATTTCTATTGTTATCTAAATTATCCTTAATCTAAAAAAGAACTTTTGTAAAATATATGTCAATAAGCTTTACTACGTTTATTTCCCTTTTGAAGCGTTCCACAATTATCAAACTTTTAAACTCAATATAATATTTCAGTGTTAACTATAAGTGAGAACTATTAAACTTTAAATTTAATAATTCATACAATTTTCAGCTTTTAAAAGTAAAACAATACTCATTCTTAACAATACCATACCTGCAGGAAGAAGCAATCGTTAGAAATATAATAAGTTTATAGTCAAACACTTCTATTTAATGATTAGTGTTCCAGACAGTGGTCGTCCTAAAATTGTTGATAATGTAAATTTTATTCGTTAATGTAATTTGAGCGATTAATTCAAAAGTCACCCCGCTACTCCCTCGATTTGTAATAAACGTAGGACCAATAAAAACTCTGTGTCGGTCCCAAAAGTAACACCTTGGTGCTCCAGTGCTCATGACACAGTCCTAGAGTTGGACCTCAGCGTACCTAATCCTTGTGAGTAATTTATCTCCTGTGTAACTAATACTATCAAATATACTACCCTACAATTAAGTTCTAGAATCGGCTTATGATCTCGCTGTTCATAGTTCTTGGCTCACTGGTTATTTATTGATATCTCATTCAAATGAAAGAAATGAAATTGAGTTCAACATTATTATTCAGTTTACATCATCAGTACTCACTGAGACAACGGTTTCGCTCTGCACCTTTACATATTCTACATACTATAAAAAGTAATTAAATGTATTGAAGGATAACATTGAGGAAATGAATGGTAATTTTCATTACAATGCTATAGTATTTGACAGCGGTTTCGTATAACGTCCCTATTGTACTACAAAGTAGTCTCTCGTTTGATAATTCATTCCCGTCACGTTGAGCGGTTACAGTTTCACATCTGTTATTTATATATTTTAAATATAATATTATTCTACGCAGTCAACCCTCATGTATAATCTTTATTTTCAATGTTTTCTTAAGGACTTAACGTATTAAACAAATTTCACATTTTTATGAAACACGGTGTAATTTATATACTAAAATGAATTAAATCTTTTAGTAAAGTATTAAAAATCCTTCAAAAACAATTATTTGATATCATTTTATAAAAATATCAACAAAACACACGAAAAAATCAAGGCACTTATATTTATACAACCCACTTAATCTAAACACATGTTTATAAAACACTTAAAATCATGACGTTTTATTAACTAATACCCCAATGAATAGAAAGCATTTTTATTATTTTTATTACATATAAAAACCATTTTACACTTTTCATAAAAGGTTAAGCTTACCATTAGTTAACATAAAAAAGTAAATCTACGCTACATCGCGTGACAACATAACACGCTTCACTTAGGCTGAATGCAAATTTTAAGTAAATTGCTTATTACATGTGTTACTATGTTATATTTTAATGTATCACATTTTTGTAATTAATTTGTTTTGAATTTATTTACTCTGCGATTTAATTGCTGGCATGGTTTTTACCCATAAAGCCAATGTAAAAGTTTTTTCAACGCTCTTCCAAATTTCATGAAATTACAAGCACTATCAAAAACACTCGATGTTACTTATACAGTATTCATGCTGAATTTCAACTCTGTGGGTAAGTTGGTCCCTGAGATATAGAATTCATGTAAAATTTAAGTCTGTGGGTATTTAATTCTTGCTCATTCTTTAAATATTGTGAGGACACATAAGGCATTTTAAGTTTCTAATTTTATTAATTTAATTCTGTTACAACAAAGTTTTAGAAATGATCTGAAGATAATAAATTATTTTAAATGAGTAAAACGTGAAACTGTTGTTTACTAACAATAATATAAAAATGTTAACTATTTTTCAATTAAATCTATCATCCACCGTGACAAAAAATCGATTTTTATGTTTTCACATTTATTGTGTTGTATATAAGCATACTCAAACAGTCTTTTATAATATTTTATCATTATCAATGGAAAAAGCAGGAATGAAGATAATGCAGCGAGAGATATAGGAGTACAATCTTGGTAGCAATTATACCTGGCGAGCAAAGGGAGTGGGATGGATATTGGATTTACAACGCCCTCGTCTATTCTTTATATCTATACAACTCGTTGTTATTAAGGGGAATTAAACGACAAAAATATAACTGTTTACTTTATTTATTTAATTTTCATTTGACATTTTTATTTTCTGACTAAAGAAATTCTATTTTTGGCTCCAAATTGTCACTACAACCCTCATAGAAAGTTTTAAAGTTGCATCTGTACCCTCCTGGCTTTTTAGTAACTTTTATTATAGTGTCACTATCCACTTTGTAAAACTAATTTGAAAGGCTTTGGCTTTTTCGGGTAAAGGAAGGTAGTCTATAAGCTGGTAAGAAAATCAAAAGGTTAGAGTGTGTGGAACATGTAATGAAAAGAATGGGAACGCGATTGCGGAATCTAAAGTCAAAAATAGGCAACACGCCTCTATCCGATGGTAAATCGGTAATAGGAGCAGGTAGACTCACTGACAAAATTATTAATGAATTACAATGCTATTACGGCAAAGCAATTAGAGATAACACCAAAAACCTGGGTGATATGAAGAAGACAGTGTGGTCTTCTCATTTTCATCCATTGGCAACAGACAACAACCCATGTCACCAATTGCGAACCCACCCAGAAATCTGGTGCGAATTCGAACAAGGTAAAGTTGAAAATAAGGATTACAGTCACAAACAATCTATCCCTGGACCTATGATGACGGTCGTCAAGCCTATTCATCAAGCTCGCACACATCCTGACCTGTTCACAAAATGTTTACACGGATGGACACAAAATGTAAAAGCACTAGCCATTTTGTGTTACAGTGTTAGTGTTATATATGAGAAGCATATACTTTTAAAAGTTTAAATCCATGAGTCCTACCAAATAACTTGTAATTTATAAATACTTTTCTGTAAGATACCTTGGATGTTATATTGCAATGAATATGATCTTAAGGGGTGTTTGATTATCTATAAAACGTTCATCTATAATCACACTTTTACTTACTGTACCCAATCACAATTTATGTAAATTTTTAATTATGTAGGTAAAGATATTGTCCTACCACGTATGTTTTTCTATAATATGGGCTTAAGAATTCTACCAACGTTTAATCAGACGTGAAGATAGCATTTTAGCACTATAACAGTTTTATTGTGAGAATCTTTGAAACATTTATTTGGTATAGCTAACTCAAAAATCTGCATGTAGTTTATTCATAATTTTAAGACTTTAACTGACTAGCAAAGTCATAATGTACTCTATTATCCAGTAATTTGATTGATTTCTTTAAAAAGAAACAGTTTAAGTTCCCAGGTTAAAATCACAGCTTTCACCTTACTATAAAATCTATCACGGTTGACAAAGCTCATTGCACACACCACTGGTAAGTTTTCTAAGTTTCCCCAACGAATATTTATTTGCCGCAGTAAATCATCCAAGTAAATACGTCACTAGCACAAGTCATGTCTTGTGATCCATATTTTAAAATCCTACATTTTGAACCAAACCATACACTTGAGTATTTATTTTGAACTATGTAGCCTTATTATATTTCAAAAAGACGTCAAATCATTAAATCATTTCCACGTATGGATCACATTACATACACTCTTTTGCTACCATTAGTTTAAAGTAACGTTTTCCCAGAGTTTTCACTTACTATTTTCAAGTAAAGTTATTATAATCGTACAGTGTTGTATAAGGTTGGCAGAACAGAATCGAACATTCCAGTCTAACATACCGAATGTTATTCTAAAACAGAGAGTATTTATAACGTGATTCTAATTGTTGCAATACGTAAACAATTCTTTTGTCCAATAATTAAAATTAATAATTTAATTTATAAAATTATGATAGAGAAAATATTAGCAACTACGCAATAGTATGATACATAATATAATGGAGACAACCTACTACTCTGAAACTAATAAGTAAATACAATTTACATCAAAAGTTTTTGTTCTTAATTTTGTTCAACAGAATTTCATTTATTAGTTTTCTAGATTTTTAGCAGATTTAACCTATTTTGAGGTTATTAGAATATAAATCGCCAATTAGCTTTGACTGAGTAGACCGATAGAAACCATTTTTGAAGACCAATTTCAAAATTCATGCCCCTCTGCCTAAAAAGTCTATAGATAATTATTTGCATTCTTCTCCACCAAAACATTACCGGGATGCGAAGGATAACCCCTTTTTTCTCTTTTTGAATTTTTTTCTCTTCTCCCTTATTATTGAAATGAATGGTTAATTTGTAAACTGACATAATGTATGTGCTTTTGACTCCCAAGAACGAAGGTTTATGCAAATCCGATTGTAAGTAGTATTAACAGTAGCTGAAAACCCTAATTTATGCAATGTATCGGCCCCCGTATTGTAACTGTAATAGATAGCGCCTTCCGGTTTGTGCCTTAATCTCTATATTTCTTATCTAATTCAACCGTCCAACTAAATTCAGAATTAATTATTTAATTCAAGGTAACAAAGAGTAAGACCTTCCATAAAAATTTGTAATGACAAGACTAAATTGGAGCTCAACGATATAACAAACGTAATCATAATACAAAAATAATTATATTATAACATTTGTGCTGAGGCATTGTAGAGTAACCCTTGCATTGAATGTGTAACATGTCACAAAGTAGATAATTATTATGTTAATGATGCAGGACTAACATTATGAGTATTATATAATCTGGCAACGGGCTGTATAATCCATCACGGAATAAATGTACAATCTGTCCATTAACATGTGGCAGACATTTGCCATTGTAAAGTAGTTATGTGACGTAATAGCAGGGATTTGTTTGGCCCATTAGTCGAGATTAACACAACAGAACAGGGCAGTAGTTTTCTTTCTTCGCACATTCTCATTTCTCTCTGACACAGAACGTATTATTTAGAACTTTATCATTCTAAGTATATTCCACACTTTTCCATAATTTTGAATTATTTCCAGGGTTTTGCTTTTGATATATAATTATCATATTAAACATTTACAATTGATTTTAATATGATCAAACTAAAGTTTCTAATATCGTTAAACGAAATCTACATATCACATTATGTACATTTAATGTATATTATTTGTAATTTTTAATAATGTTTTTACCATAGATAAACTCAATTGGCAACGATTAACTTACATTACAATGAATCTAAATTTTTTAAACTTAGAAAAAAAATCTGTAATGTAACAATTGAAGCTGTATAATAACGACAGTTTAATAAAATGCATGTTTTATGAATGTTTACATTATTTTAATTAAACTAAATTATAAATATATGTATCATATGTTTAGTACGTTCTACCCTCAGGTCGTTTGGGTGCACAATTCAGTTAAAGGTGTAATTTTTATACCCGCGGAGAACAAATTCATTGTAAGTACCAACTGGCATTTCAAAAACTCGATTATGAATTATAAGAGGTAAGTTTTAGACATAAATTATTTCAATATGTGCATACGTACTTTAGTTGAATGATAAGAATTGAGTATTTCACATTGGCTTCTATAAATGGAAGTGCTTTCTGGAATATAATAATAAGTTATCCTCACCCCTACTTTGATATCTCCTCTTTCATTAGCACTGAATCATATAATGCTCTGTTTCATCTCAAGAGCATAATTTACATTTCAATAACATTATTTTGTGTTGATTGAAACATAAACTATAAGTCCTATAATATACTGGCGTTTAGGTTTAATAAATTAGGTGATTTCTAGTCATTGCACCAAACTCCAGAAGGTAGGTTTTAAAATAAGCTAAATGTTTCTGAAAACAGGTGTACCAAAATTCATATGTTTAGTTATTTTTAGCTATTTTTTTACAAAATAATCTGCAAAACTCATGAAAGTTTAAATTATGTTAGGTGCACTATTATTTTGCATGCATGTGTTCCTTTAGACCTTACGGACTAAAAGCTGAAAAGAAAGGAAATAGTTTGATTAATTGAATAATGGTAGCTGTTTGAAATTTAAAACGTCTAATTGCAAAAAACCCAACACGACAGCGAGAAAATTACCAGATGCATAACATTTAGACGATACAAAGCCAAATTTTGTCCTTTTTACCTTAGTAATTAAAATTACAAAACAGTTAATACCATTTTCTGATCACGAGTGTTTTATGCGTTAATACTTCATAACAGTAGTCGTTGCTATTCCAACCATAAAAATAAATTTTGAATAATCAATAACATTGAATCAACCCTTCCTAACATAGCTACGTTATTTGTTATAAATATTATTTTCCTATTCTCTAATTTACTGTAGTAAAACAATAAATTCTTAATGATTTGCAACTATGCAATTATTCCGTCTTTAAATCTTCTGGAGATAAAGTATGCAACTGCGGAATACGAGAGCTTAAATTAAGAGGTGTATACGTTGTATAAAATAATAAACTGAATGCAATAACTACAATTTATAAGTTATTTTTGTAATTAAAATCTATTATACACTCATAGCTCACTACTAATTTTATATTGATTGTAAAAATATTTTAGTCTCTTATTTTAGAAAATAACTGTTGAGCAATAGCTTCAACAAAGAGAGTGACTCTGAAGTCAAAGTTTGTAGATATAAGCACCAGGTGGGCCAATCCACTCCTTCTCCTCACCCTGACTTATTTATCCCCTTGTTTTACAACCTATGGAGTAAAATTTATAATTATAAATCTATGTGATGACAATAATAAATAATTCAGAATGAACTATATAATTTTGTTTTGTATTTAAAAATTGTGCGTTTTTTACAAAAATAACCCCTAATATTTTATTTTTGTGTTTTCTATAAACATACTTTTTTCTAGTTTACTCCATATAATTTGGATAAATATTTTCACTCCATAAGTGGTATTGCTGGTTCATTGTATCAAAATATTATAAATTATTTTGTATAGTATAAGTTGTTACCGACTTAGTAGACATGTTCGGTTAGCACAGTTTTAACACTAATAGATTTTATTAGTATCTGCCATAAAAATTACTCAATCTCTTTTAGATTACCAGTATTTATAATAAATGTTATCAATTTTTAAAACAGAACTGTAGTTGAAAAGACACCTCCAATTTGATTTTTATTACAAACTTGGTTCCTGTTCCTATTCCTATTCTCGTAGTACACTAAACCATTGGCTGTTTTGGACTGTGCAGTATTTTGAACTTGATTCATTAATAAATTATATGCCATTTGTATAATCGGGCTATGAAAAATGAAAGCTACTTTAATATTTTAATTCATCTCAGCAAAGTTCTAAACACAAACTATGTTGGTGGTTTGATTGTTCTACAATACAGTCAGTGTAACTGCCAAACCTTGTAAATTTGCAGTACTGAGAGAAATATGCCACAATAACAAAATATTAATATATATATATATTAATATATAATAATAAATATAATATATGGCTTTATTACTAAAATATTAAGTACATTATTCCTATATTTTATTATGCATTACTTGGATCGATTGCGATAGTATTTTTCGGAAATGAGCATTTAAACAAAAAGGTGTAAATACTAACTATCAAGTGGTCTTTCTATGATTATAATACTTAATATAATAAACCTTCTATGTTTGGCATTATAATTTTTATTGTGTCTTTCATGCTATAGGGATTCGTTTTGTGGTGACTTATGACTACTTATTTTGTAATAAAGGTTATTGCTGAATGCATTTAGGCACCAACACAGACCCCACACTCGTGCATTTGGGGTTATCATTATATTTAGTTTTGATATAATGCAAATAAATATTGCTAATTTTTGAAAATGTCATGTATTATTTCAGAGAAGAAGAGCCAATGATCAGATTATGGTCTGCTATTTAACTTTAGCACAGTATCAATCGCACTCTATCAGCCAATACATAAAGCAAGGAGTCGGTTAGAGGCCTCGCATTAGTAACGCCAACTAGTAACACTGACACGATACTGCCAGGGGTAGGCAGTCATTTTAATGGCACTTCGGACAACTTTGCATATATTCACTACTTATAAAGTTTTAAGCTTGCACATTCGAATTATATTAAGTATTACTAAGAGTGTATTACATTGTCGGCTTTTCCTTAATGGAAAGCAATGCAACAAATTAAACCATCTTTACAGTACCCTATATTCAAACCGTTTTATCAATACAATCTATTATATAAGTTTATAATTCATGATTCCTTTAATAATTTACCAAAAATTAATGGTAAATTGTAGCCATTGGTCAAAAATTTAAATGACGAATTTATATTTGAGGAAGTGTTCCAGATTGTGTCCAGTAAAGGGTGTGGTCAATAACCAGGATCGTGAGGGAGAGAGAAGAAGCCACTTAGTGAAACAGTTCAGACACGTTGTTAGGAACCTTTTGTGTTTTTATGTTGGCAACAACTCACTTTTCTTAATTCTATTGGCTGACCACAAGTTTAAACTTTACTATCCCTATTGATTATTTCATGTTCAAATCTCAAAACAGTTTTATTTATCTTTTACCAATTATTGTACTTTTGATAAACAGTTTGATAAAAATGCCCTTCTTTATAATTTTAGTGTCTTACGAAACGACATTTTTTCAACAAATCCTGTTCTTTAACATCACCAAAAGATATCTTCTACTGGATTTTTAGATCTGCTGTTCAGAATTTTCTCTTTTTAGCGTTTAGAATAAAGGATATGATTAAAAAATAGGACTTTCTCTTTAGTAGGGTTACCAATAGCTTAATGAAATCAACTATTTTTCAAATAAGTTTTATGTGGAAAAATATTGCATGGACTAATTTCTGAACCACAAAGGTTAAAGCTACATTTATAGAACAAGCTACTCCGTTACTCTGTTTTTCTATTTTCCCAAAACGTAGATAACTTAATCACACGTTCGTAATCTATATAAAAATGAGACTGTGTGAAAAAATATGATTTGAATAGTTTTTGCACCAATTTGTTTATTTAAATTGTTCCTACCTTTTTATACATTGTATAATATAAACTGTTTATATGTATTCTTAAGTTTTGACATAAATCATTTAACGTTTATTTTGATTAAATATTGCTATTCCATCTCCACTATCTAAACTGATATTTGTAAATAGGTTCATCTGACATTCATCTTATAGAAAATGTATTGATAATTCTTAGTTTGCCAGTTTTAATATTTTATTTTTAATTTGTATAAAACACTGGGCTTTATATAAAAATCCATATCTTGTTTTATTTTGGCCCTCCATTATAAAACGAATTTAAAAGGTTTAGACTTTGTTTCTTTGATAAAGCTGTACAGTAATCGTTCTCCTAATACATGTTTAAGACATTAGCTCCTTGTATAGGTATGGAATTACAATTATTTTTAATGAGGCTTTATTACAGATATTCATATTTATTTATGATATACAAATCAGTAACTGGAGTTGATCTATTGGATTAATAAGGAAAATTAATTATAATCAATAAAATGAAAATAATTTATTTATTCTAGTATAATAGCATACTAATTCAGTGTTCGTGTCAAATATTACTCTCATTAGTTCACAATTAATCATTCCCTTTCATTAAAAATTAATTACCGGTACGTAAGTAATTTTCAACCTGTTATAGGCATTACACTAATACGCTACGTAATGCATTAATCAAATTCGGTAGACTATATGATGTCTAATATGAAACCATCACTTAAATTATTAATTTATTTAATTACATATAGTAATACATATCCAACACCATCTGAACTGCTATACTCTTTTATATTATTTTTTTAAATAACAATATTAGAGATGGCTACATAATGATATATTCACTTTCAAAATATCAAAAATCTACAATAATGTCTTATTTACGCTATCAACTCACCTTCATTTAAACTGTGAAAAAGTTAATAACTATTCCATACATAAGCTATAGAGTTTGAACATAATTTTCTGTTACATTTTAACCAATAACACTAATTGTATTACTAATATACAGCAAACATTAAAATATTTTAATCTAATTGGAATGACTTTCATTCTTTATTATACATCTATTGCATTATATATGTTAATGGCCAATTCCCATGACATGTTATTTTAGGATATTAATGATCCTGAAACTCATTACATTAAAAAACTTGTAATAATAAAAATTAAATTCAATCTGTGTTAATAAGCGCCAATATCGAGAACGGCTTAATTTTTTCAGCTAATTCATTTTGTTAAATATTCGTTGAAGTTGAAGTAACATTAAATTTATATAAAGTACATGAACACTTGTATATGAGTATGAAAACTTACATGGAATATTCTATAATTCGGGCAAAATTGTAATAATAAGTTTTAATACTGCTTTGTACGGCTTTTTAAGTTTTTTTCGGCTTTAAACAGCTGTAAATCTTCATTGTGAAGTTAATCCAAACAAAAACATCCATTTAGAGTTTGATGCAGGTACAAAAGACAAATATAATATATTTTATTCCAGATTACACCAATGACAAATCCAATACATTTTAAATTATTTTAATACTATTATAAAATCAACCTTAATGAATGAAGCTGTGAATGTTTCAATTTTCAACTGTGAGCTTCCTTGGCATTGATATAACATCTTAAAATTGGCTTAGAAAAAACAAAGAAATTAACACTAACATGCCTGAACGATACATTCTTATACAGACTTTATCCTGAAAAACAAGAAGACTTCTAACATTCAAATTCTTATAAACGATTTAAAGTTGTTGAATGTTGCAAGAGCTTAATAAGAATTCCACTCTTATTCAGGAAGTAGATATAAGTTTTTGTGAGTCCGTGATATGCTTCTCGGTCCTCCACATGTACGTATGTTTCCATACAACGAGGCAAACCCGGCTATGGTTTTGGAAATCCTGTATTTACTGGACATAATTCAAACCAGAAGTGCCCCAACATGAGGAAAACATTCTTTAGGAGTCAGATTAAGCTCTGATCTTCTTAATCATGAACTCTTCAATAATATGTACCTGATTTATACTACTTTAAGTCTGGAAACTTTCAAAGGACTCCATTGTATTACGTGATAATTGCTTTTTACTAATTAATATAACAATTTTGGTCTTATTTAATTGTGTGCGAAGACACAGGTAACAGCAGCTAATACCTAAAAAATTGTGCTGTACATAATAAACACCCTAACCAAACTTACTTACAATAAAACATAAAACCAATATTTAATACTTTTATTTTTTGTGAGGCCTTTCGATAGCAAAGCTATCTTCTTCAGACACATCACGAAATGTTATGATGTGTCTGAAGAAGATAGCCTTTCTATCGAAAGGCCTCACAAAAAATAAAAGTATTAAATATTGGTTTTATGTTTTAATGTAAGTAAGTTATCAGTAATCAATATAAACTTCATCTACAACCCTAATCAAAGTTTACATTTTACAGCATTATACACGTGATCAACAAATTTATGAAAACAATTATTCGCTGTATATTATCGGTGACATGAATCAGTGATACATAGTGTTGTGATTTCAGGGATAATGTTATCACACGTTATTATCTTGTAAAACAACAAATACATAACGATAACCGTTTGCCACACACAACAATGTCCCTTCTACCCTCCGGTCACTACCAACCAGCTTTACTGATGGTGTTAAAGGTGTGATGTTAACTACAGTACCCTTTTGAGAATACTTTTATTATATTTTAACCATGTAACAGCTTCGTATAATATGCGTGTTTTAGGGATGGGTTTGGAAATCTTAGAGGAAATATAGTACAGCCGGGATGCCCTATGTCATGTTTAATATGGCTCATCGAATATTACAATAAGGCGTTATATATATTATTGTATATCGAATTTTAAATAAATGTGGATTTCAATCCTTTATATTTAGTGCATTATTAATACTCAGTTTAAATGCTGGCACTGTCACACTGTTACTTCATACGATAAATTGGGTTATTTCTAATAACCGCACATGTTTATCCGATCAAAAGAAATTTAAAACTTCTATTTCACACACACACACACACACACACACACACACACACACACACACACACACACACACACACACACACACACACACACACACACACACACACACACACACACACACACACACACACACACACACACACACACATAAACATTCATATCCCATAACAGATTGTTCTAAAAATATCAATAATGGGTTTTAATAAACCATAATCGATCATCCATTTCTTATTATAACAGTTGCTTGATCGTGTAGTTCTTACACAAAATATAATATTTTTCAATCGGATTAGAAGAATCTATTATATTTTCATTTTCACTAATATTATTTTTATATTTGTTTGTATGTATGTGGTGACATACATACATACACACAAATACAGCTTATATATTAGAACATCTTTCTTTCAAGTTGAACAGATGCTCGTTCAAAAAGACTCCGATTTTGATTCTAAGCAATTTTAAAACGCTAAATATTTCATGAAACCTAAGTATTTTCAATAATAATTCATTGGACCTTTTACATGTACGATTATTTGCTTGGCTACATAAGTCCATTTCCTTCCGTTACTGTAAGAGATAATCGCCAAAAAACCGAAGAATATATACGCTAGATTTCAATCTAATACCCCCTATCTAGGCTAAGAGAGCATTTTTGTTGTCAAATGAAATTTACAATTGATATCAACAAGGTTCACTCTATCTCTGACAATTATGTATTGAGAATGACTGAATTCGCAGAATTCCTTAGATCACTTATATTTTAGGAGTATCTAATTTTATTTTGTGTTTTACTGTTATTTAACTTTTTATTTTCAATGCAGCTCTTTCAGTCCTGCGGGTGTGCTCGTGAAGAAGGACAATCATGGTACAGACAAATTTAAAACATTATACTTACATACAAGGAAATCTTATTACATTTTACAATACTTTATCTAATGTGACAACCGATTTATCTTTTACTGATCTCAGCACAGCTTCATTTAGAACTCGGCTGCACACTCTCTAGGGTGACTCTGATCTTGAGGATTTCTTTAAAGACAAATTCCTAAATTCCTACAGGAATGTTTTGAATATAAAAACTGTTGAATCTAAACCTATATAAAATTTTACTATAAAAATATTACATTTCAAATATTTACTCTACCTTGAGTTACATATTCAAAATATTTTTATTGTTTCAGTCTCTTATTTAATACTTTACAGAGACTACTACGTACTATAATTGTGCAATGATCGTGTGTATCATTATTTGAGTAGTGGGAATATTGTGAAAAATATAACGAAGTCAAGAGAATTGGTGAATCTTATCACATATTTAAATAATTCCATGGTTTCAAGTGTAATATATAAAACAAAATATGCTTCAAAAGATATAGCAGGATGTATAGCCTCAAAGAATAGTAGAATTTTGTAGTGTAACCGGAAATAAAATGGCACAGAGAGCGGAAGCTGTATGTTTTATGAGGAAGTTTACTGTTATACCATGTGTCTCCTTACAACCGCCGCGGTCTGTATCAGACTTAACTGTCAGTCCCTCTATAAAGCCTAAATGTTCCTACACTTGAGGCTCTTAGAGAACGTATCCAAGGCAACTTCCCCAAGACACATTGTCAAGCAATTTTATACATTTTCTTGAAAGGTCTTGATGTCAGGCACGAATTTTCTTGGTTATTATTCGAACTACAACCTAGATGTTTGATAAGTGCTGCTTACGATATAAAACAATAACTTCCTCAATTTCGGGAATACGTAAATTAAAATCATAACGTCACTGATATATAGTCACCGATCTAAACTTAGATTTATATTAGTGTATAAGTCTCAAAATATCTAGTATTTTAGTTCATTACGTATTTAGAAAATTATTTAACGTACACAAGTAAGAATCTCGGACCAAATAGAAAAAGATTATTTCATACTAGTAATGATCGCACAATTTTTAATCAACGATTTCATCTTCACGTTATAATCGCAATTTCAAAAGGAATCGCATAAAATTAAAATTAAAAAAGATTTAAATATGTCGTAAATATGTCACTTCAACCATAATTGCTCATACAAGTGCAAGGGCTACGAAATTGCATAAAAAGTCGTGTGTAATTGCTACTATGTAATAAACATTCACTAAAAATCTTTAATCAGTTTAATATTACGATTCACTAATAACTAAATCAGTTCGTTGCCTCAACAAGTTTCGCAGTAACAGTTTTATATAAACGTCGACTGTAATATACCACCCGTGTTCTTCATGTCCTGAACATGAATTTCTTTAGAGTCGTTAGAATTCCACAGTTTTGCACAAATTGCACAGACTCCTAACAAATATCTCCTTTCAAATTGGGTACGCTGTGAAATGTTAGTTGTGACTTTGTTGCAAGCAAGTAAGGCATTTAACTCTATAATATACCGAGAGTTTTGTTGCGTTATTTTCACCTTCCTCCACCACCAACGAACATTAAATTAACACACTGGTAGATCTGCTATACTGGTAGAATCGGCTTTTGAAGTATATTATATTGCTAATAATTTGTTAAGCGTTGGTGAAGCCTATTACTTAAGGGACTGGAAAATGGTTTTGTCTGTATTTTGATATGTGTGTCCAAAAGTAGGTTATTTCGAGAACGAACTGACCTACAGACTTAAAATTTTGCATTAAAATTCATTGCTATATAGGAAACATCAAGTGTGATGAATGTGCGTGTCACGTCGTGGAATATTCTGATCGTTAATGAACATTTTTACATTAGTCTAGTAGATAACTATGATAGAAACAAGAAAATTTCAAAATAAATAAATTTGTAACCTAAATGCATACATTTACACGGGATTTTAACAAGAAATCAGCAACAAATTCAGCCTAATTAATTATAAGGTATCTTACAAAATATTTAGTCTGCAGACTCTAAATTTTGCATGTAACTTCACTTCTTCATTACCTGATGATTGTTATAATGTATTGTCCGTCTGTCCAGAGGGCACCTCAAGAATGAAATATTGAATATTGAATGAAGCTATAGACCTGATATTTTGCATACAGACTCCGAGACGTAGTTTGTGAGTATTCTTATCTTGTCGTATATTTATCGAAAATACTTTTAATAACAACTGGAAATGACAGCAACAATTTTTGATGAAACACAAAAATCTACGCGAGGATTACATTCTGATTATTAAACATCCGAGTATATCTCTTCATATTCAAATTTTTCATGCAGTATATAGTGCAGGAGGCGTGTAGCTGTTTTCGCGACCTTGGCCAGTGAGGGTTGTGACGTGTCAAGGCGAGGGGAGGGGAGAAACACATATATTTTTGCAAACATGGACTGCACTGTCACTGCTTACCATCACCGTTCTCTACCACTTGCCTGAACAAGTATAATACTTGAACGATAATAATGAAAATGTATAAATATGAATCACTTTAATATTTAGAAGTCAGTCATTTCAATATATGAAATGTAAAAAATTATACAACAGCATGTATAAATTTAATAGAAAACTATTAATGTTAAAGAATTTAGTATCTCATAAAATAAATAAAAAATAATAAAAATTAAATTAAATTAAAAAATTAAAAATTAAATTAAATTAAAAAAACTATTTAATAATTTACTACTTAATTATTTTTAAATAAAATATAAAAAATAACTATCTCATAATGAGAAAACGTAATATTTCAACATATATATTCACCCTTATTGATTTCGGGCATTTACCATCGTTGTTACAAGATGTTTCTGCCTTAGATGACTGAAGGAAACAGGGTTTTCTGGATTTGCCATCGTTCAGTGATACAAAAATTCAGTAACACTACGTTTCGAGATCCGCACTCTGATCTCTTCTTCAGACAATAACTAACGTAACATATAATTACAAACTAAGTTAAAATAAACAAATCATAGAGCGTTGTGACACGTGTTCAGTGTCAACTTCACTAACTCTAAAACATACATTTAATAAAAAAATCTAAACACAACACTAATTATGAAAATTAAAGAAAAATTTGTTCATGCAATGAAAATTTTACAGGCAGCTAATCACAAAATTGTTAAGCCAGATTTAAAGTTTGTTTAATTATAGTTTACCGTAAAGATATTAAAAAACATTGTTAGTAATAATTTAAAATATATCTTAATAAATAAATACACGCATAACCAAGCATCAGATACGTAAACATTTAATATTAATATCAGCGAATCCTTAAAACGTACCGGTACTATTTTGAAATTGCTATGATATCTACAATAGTTTTTCACATATTTGGCATATCATTTCCACATTGTGTGTTCTTTGTTGTGTTCTCAGAGAAGTTGCAAAACATGAAAATATTACTGTTACATTCCAGCTCTCACTTGAACCAATTAGAAACTTCGTAACATAACATACTTTGATCACAATAAGCAACCCTACGCAATCCAATACATTACTACAAACAGATTTGCACAAAGGTTATTCACACAATATGTTTCATCGCCTAGAAAGGCCACGACCGATGCACTGCCTGTCAGAATAGGGGACTCAGGTCATTACTTTGACCGCACTTTATTCAACTGGCAGAGAGATTTACACACTGCTGAGGTTATGTGTTATACAATTTCCGCTGATTCACTTATATTGTTATTGAATGAGCGTCAGTGAGGCCTATAAGTCAAGGGGCTGAATGAAAAACTCATTTCTATCAGTCAGTCTATTCGAAAACGAACTGACCTATAGACGTGAAAGTTTTGCTTGAAGTTTCCGTATTTCTATGTAGGCAATACCGAGTTTGATGATTGTGTAAGGGACTTCCTGGTGTTTGGCTGAGCGTTAGCAAATATTATTACATTGATCTTGTGGGTAACCATGATAGTGACAAGAAACACACCGAAAAAACAAATTTTGAGACAGTCAGTACAGTCATAATACGACATCTGTGATATAGAAAATATGTAATAATTATAGACTTTAAACTTTTCATGCTGCTTTAGCGAATTCCGTTACGCGACACGTGGTGTGGCGTACTCCCATCTTGTTCTTAACGATTTTTGCTCATTACTTCAGATCTCAAATAGAAATTACGCATTTTTCACTGTAATCATAGAAAATTTGCTAAGATAGTTATTTAAGGCTGATGTTTGCTAGAAAAATGCCGATGTTACAAACATCTGCTATAAAGTGACTGCTTCTTTTGGCGGACTATGGATGCATACTTTGTACGAATTAAAAATTTAATCCTGGAAGAAAATTAATCTTTCTGTTGATTACAATTATTAGCCTACCTGTATTTTTATTACATTAGGCCTTACATTAACTTAAACAATAAATTACGTACAAGCAGATTTTAATAAAGTTTTTGCTGAAGAAATGTGAAAACCATTAATTTACTTTTTTATAGATAAATTAAATTAAACTATGACAAACAATAAAAACATATTCAACGAGATATGGAATAATATATGGCGTGTTTACAAGATATTTCTAGCAAGATTTTGTTCCAGAAGTTTTATTTTTTTTTTAGTTATTATAACCCCATAATGTTACTTTTAGAATATAATGACAATGTAGTTATTTCGGAAATAAGAAGATTGTAGCGATAATGATACTGACCAAATTATAGAACCTAATATTAACGATAATAATGAAAATGTATAAATATGTATCACTTTAATATTTAGAGGTCTGTCATTTCAATATACGAAATGTAAAAAATTGTACAACGGCATGTATAAATTTAATAGAAAATATAAAACTATTAATTTTAAAGAATGTAGTGTCTCATAAAAAACTAAAGAAAAATAAAAAAATACAAATAAAATACAATAAAAAAATAAACATTTTATTTAATTTATTAAAAAAAGCTATTTAGTAATTAACGAATTAATTTGTTTTTTTATAAATATAACAAATAACTATTTCATAATGAGGAAACGTAATATTTCAACATATATATTCACCCTTAATGATTTCGGGCATTTACCATCAGAATTTAAATTTGCCATATTTCCTAGGTAACATGTACCTACAACGTGCAGAAATGGACAGTGATTCAGAAAATAGCAGGTATTTTGTATTATAAATTTTCGAACGTATAGATATGGCAAATATCCAAAATACTATGATATCTGAAGGGTCAGTGATATCTATTTCAACTCTCAAGTGAAACTTTATATGGCTGAAAGGAATTCCAAAAATGGAAACTACAACAAAAATAAAACAAAATATTTTATCTATATAGCTTCCTCATCATATCATTACTCGCTTCTATACCTGCATACAACCATCACACATGCATTTGTATGTTTCCTGATTCTTTAATTCCGTAGTTCATCTCAAAAAAGCTACTAAAACTCATGATTCTTCACTTTCTAGCCTTATTAGTACGGTGTGACATGCTCTCTTCTTCAGGTAAAGAACTTTTATTTCTTTTCCTGAAGAAGGAAAAAGAACTTTTAGTTCTTTACCTGAAGAAGAGATCAGATTGCAGATCTCGAAACGTAGTGTTACTGTTTTCTTGTTTCACTGAACGATGGCAAATGTCCGGAAAAATCCTGTTTCCTTCACAATCCTTCCATCGTCAAAAATAACCTTCAAACAAAGAATTGATTCTCGGTACGGACCCGGAACCAGTAAACAAATCAAAGACCTTGAGAGCTTGCATCTTAAATTAACTAAACACATTAATCATTTAACTTTCTTGCATAAATGTATGGTTGAAGACCTTATGCCTATAGGGTTAACTCTAAAAACTCCTTTTCATAGTAGGAAAGCCAGTAAAATTTTGTCTTCAGCTTCTAAATCTTTACTTAAAGAAAGAATTGCATATCATCATCGTGAAAGATACCTCCTCCAAAATAGTATTGAGTGTAAAAAAACCGAATTAAAAACACTGATCGGTACAGAATTCAACAACATTCTCGAAAGCATCCAAAATAGGTGTATAAAAGTTTCTGAAACAGATAAGAAAAAGAAAATCTCCAAACTGGAAAAAATTAGGCCTAAAAAATGTGATTTGCCTAAGGATGGCAACGTGAATACGGATGCAAATAATAAAAATGTAATCAACCTCTCTTCAAAAATCCTGAATGAAGCGGAAATATCAGTCTTATCTAAGGGTTTAAACTTTTCTGTGGCACAAAAATCGGTAAAGGCACTGGATTTCATAGCTGGAATCGAGTCGGCTGTTTCACAGTTACCTGAGGAACAGGGTGACCGGTTTCGTTGTGAGGCCAGTCTTTTACTCAGAAAAATTCCTCCCACAAAACCCAATTTGACAATAGAGGAGAAAAAGGCCAGGTCTATCCTTGGGAAAGACGACACAGTCAAAATCTTACCTGCCGACAAAGGCAACGCTACTGTGGTACTTGACTCAGTAGCGTATAAAGAAAAGATTGCGGAAACTTTAAATACTGGCAAATATACAGTTTTAAATAAAGACCCGACTGATTCATTTGAACGCAAAGTAGCAAACACCTTAAGAAAACATAAAGAATTTTTTTCAGATAAATTTAGATCTAAATTAACTCCTCACCACTCCAAAATCCCCCATATGTATGGCCTTCCCAAAATCCACAAACCTACCATCCCTCTCCGGCCCATCATTAGTTCTCGTGATTCACCTTGCAGGGAATTGTCTAAAGTCCTCTTGGACATCTTAACGCCATTGGTAGGAAAAACTGACTCTTTCATCAAAAATTCCAGGGATTTCGTAGAGAAGTCAAAATCCCTAAAGTTGACCGAAACTGACAAACTGGTAAGTTTTGATGTCGAAAGTCTATTTACAAATGTACCAGTTCCAGAAACTCTCGGAATTATTAAATCACGTCTCAAAGAAGACCAAACATTAAAGGATAGAACTAAACTTCCCGTGCCAGTAATCTATGCAATCAATGCAATTATTTTGAGTTAGAGGGTAAAATTTACCGTCAAGATGAGGGGATGGCAATGGGTTCTCCACTGTATCCTATTTTCGCCAATATCTTTATGGAGGAATTCGAGCGAAAAGCTTTGGCTTCAGCTCAGTTCAAACCGAAGATTTGGTGGAGGTATGTGGATGATACCTTTGTTATTTTTTCTCATGGAGACATTGAATTAAATAATTTTTTGAATCACATTAATAGTATTTCTCCTTCCATCTGCCTCACAATGGAAGTGGAAGTCCAAAACAAGCTTCCCTTTTTGGATGTGTGTGTTTTAAGAGATAGGGATGTCCTTAAGACAACTGTTTTTCGAAAGATAACACACACAGGCAAATATTTAAATTATCAATCCAACCATCAAAAATCTGTCAAAGAAGGAGTAGCCTACTCGTTGTTTGATAGAGCAAAGAGCTTGTGCTCAGATAAAGATGGACTAAAAGAAGAATTTAAGAAAATTGAATCGGATCTCAGAAGCAATGGATACCCTCAATTAGTAATTAATAAGTGCAAACGAAGCAGAAGAATCATTCCTGAGTCAGAAAAACAGAATTGTGATAAATTTGCGTTTATGTCAATCCCTTATGTGCCGGGATTTATTTATTTATTTATTCACGGCAATACGCCAATTACAAAACTAAACACAGATTGCAGATGGCTGTCTGCAATAATTAAAATAAAAAGCCATCATGACTACAATTAGATTATGGATAAAATATATAATAAGTAATATTAGCAAGATTGTATAGTAAAAAAGCTAGATACTTAATGAAAATAACAAACTGGATAGATGAGTGACACTAAATACCAGAAAACGAATACAATTGATTACAACATAAGATAGACAACGAAAACACTAATAAGTAACATTAACAAAATTGTACAGTTAAAAAGCTAGATCCTTAATGAAAAATAACATAACTAGATATATGAGTAAACACCAAGAACCAGAAACGAAAACAATTGATAACAACATAATGATAGTCAACGATAACACTAATAGACTATGAAAAATTAACAATGTAATATATACTAGTAACTACTACAAAATACGTAACAACTTGAACATGCTACGGAAAAGATAAATACATAACAATTTAAAATAATTAAAAACAGAAGATGCCGAATACACAATAGCGTAAGAGACGATTAAAATAAATACAATACAATAAATAATAAAGACAGATATGAGCTTTGTTAATGAAGTACACCCGAAATCAGTTAAGTGCCGCTATTGGTTATAGATTTCGGAAGTCAGTGCTCTAAGGATAGGAATAAAGTCCTCAGACTAGAGGTGCTGTCGTAGAAGAAATCATAGTTCGCGGAGACCAGATTTCCAAGCCTGTGCAGACGAGGGATGACGCTGTTCAATTCATGGTTGGTTAGAACATGAGGACGGCAGAAGAAGTCCGCGGAGCGAGTCCGACCGGGAACTCTGATGTTGATCAAACGAAGCAAGGCAGGACAGTCCAGATCACCAACAAGCACCCTCTGAAGAAATGTCAGGTCGTGCAACTGCCTTCTCACAATTGAGAGGATTCAGGCCCAGGAAACTCTTCCACAGCACGCACCGGCACATCCAAATACTCGAAAACCCAATCTGACCCCGACCACACGCACAAAAACCTATCCTGAATTCGTTTTGCAGTCTTTGAATCTGACCTAGTTGATAAGGTGACCACACTACACTGCCAAACTCCAATACAGATCTCACCAAGGACACATACACTGTTTTCATTGCTTCGATGCTAAGTCCCTTTCTTGAAGTCCTGATAACAAAATCCGAGCATCCGAGAAGCCTTGTTAATGATTGAGTCTATGTGGTCAATTTGGGCTCAGGTTGGCAGACAGGATAACACCTAAATCACGTGTGGAAATAAGCTCTCTCCAACGATGAACCATCAAGCGAGTACTCATAGTGGATGAATCCAGCGGAACGATTGAAAGGATATGGCGTGACATTTCTTAATATTAAGTTTCATGCTGTTCCAAACCACACCAATCGTAGATACTACGCAGACTGACCTGAAGTCTGTGGCAGTCATCAATGGAACTAACAGAAGTAAAGATTTTGATAATCATCAGCAAACATAAGGTAGTCAGAACTGATACATTTGGTGATGTCGCTTAGAAAGATGCAAAAGAGAAAGGGGCCGAGATGTGAACCTTGGGGGACACCCGATGAAGCATGAAAGGGCTGGGAAAAACCACCAGAAAGATCTAACCACTAACATCCGATCGGTAAGGTATGAATGAAGCCAGCGTAGGAGGCTGCCCATAAACCCATAGGCACGTAGTTTCGCAACCAGATGACGATGACTCACGGTTGTCGAAGGCTTTGCTAAAGTCCAAGTAGATACTATCAACTGATAGCCGGCGCTGAAGGAAGATCGAATATAATGGTCGTATAGAACAAGATTCGTAGTAATTGATTCTTCCCCCGTGAAAACCCATGCTGTTCGGAGTTTAGGAGACTTTTGCAGCTGAAACTGATTCGAATCGAGTACTAAGGGCTTCAAAGACCTTGCCCCAGCGCTGGTTGAATAACTATTGGTTCTATAATTCTTAACATCCGAGATATCAGAGGATTTATGGATGGGGACCACAAAACTAGTTTTCAAACAGTCGGGAAAGGTGCCAATCTTCAGAAAACCGTTGAACAAAACAGTCAAATGGGGGCGCAAGTAAAGTACAGCAGTGTTTAAGTACAATAGGGGGGATAGAATCGGGACCAGTCCCCTTGTATGGATCCAGAGACGCCAACTTCCTCTCCACATCTGACTCGACGAGCACACATTCGGATAAGTTAACAGATTCATCGAATTCGTAGTCCGGGAGGGGGGCCGACATCATTTGTAAAGACTGATGAAAAAATGATTAGCAAAGAGGTTACAGATCCCCTCCGGAGATGATTCGACTGCGCCGTCAAGATGGTACGAATCAGTAGATTTGGAGGAAATCTTCAAGGAGTTTAATGAAAGCTCCAGAAAGATTTAATGTTGCGAGGTATCAAGCAGTTAACATTAGCAATGTAGTTAGAGTAGCATCTACCACTCAAGCTCTTGCATGCAGATCTTAGATTTTTAAATTCGTTGTAATGGGTTGGGTTCGAGGTAGCTTTGTATTTTTTTTATGAGCAAGTTTTTTCTTTACAACTAGTTGCTTAAGGGGGGTCTGTTCGCCTATCTCCGTAATGTTAATTATATGTTAATTTTTTATAGAGCTGTGTTGAAACCTACACTGAAATGTTTTATTTTATTTTTATTAATCATGTAATACTCTAGTCACTGACACAAGGATTTTTGTTTTATTTTGTATTTTAATTTTTCTACAAATTTTTTAAAAACTTGTGTTAAATTTCAAGTTTTTTAATTCAGAAATTTAATTTTTTATAAGCCCCAAAAATTAAAATTTTACAAAATCCTTGTGTTAGTGACTAGTAAATACTAAAACAAACACACAGTGAAAATTTCATAAAGATATCTTTAACAGGTCCTGAGAAAACTTACATCAAAGTTAGAAAATACAAATTTTGGGAAAACGCGATTGAAAAAATCGTTGTACTAACCTACAGTGAACTTGGTAACATCAGTAGCTGCCAGTGCTGTAGGCTGGTTTGTCTGCTTCATCCTGCTCAAGTTGGTCCTCTAACTTTCTTTTCTTCAATGCCTTAGCCTTCCTGATTTTTTTCTCAAGCTCATTTGCAGCTAATTCGGCTTTCTTGAGTCGCTTATTCTCAAGGCTTTTCATTGCAGCAACCAAATTTTTACCAGGAGAAAGTTTAAGCTCATCCATTATTTGTACTCTACTTATCAGGCCATTATTAAAATGTGCTTATAGCTAAATAAGTCCATATTTTTAGCACTGGTAGGCTAACAAAAAACCCTTTTTGGTATTACAGACCAAATCACATTGTTCAATGATTCGTTTGGGTTTTTGTGTTTTGCCCTTCACACATTTTTGCAAAAGCTCAGGATCAGCCAAATCCCTAAATATTGGCTTGATAGCAAGCATAACAGCTTTTGGCAAATGAAAGTGTTTGTTATGATCATACTCAGTATTATCAAGTAAGCTCTGGTTGAACTTACACCCACGTTCCGTCTCCTTTTGGGCAAAGCTCGTGTTGGGGTTGTTCGTTAGTCGATAAAGACGTGGAAAAATTCAGCCCAAACTGCTTGCTTCATTTCCCTTACACTTGATGTGTTCCGACGTATAGCCAGTCCATAATAACTTTGCAGTTGATGAACAGCAGCAGTAGTAAGTCGACCTTTTCCGGACATAGATTTGTTATCTTCAAGGAGGGTTTTACCCGACGTACTTTTTATTTTGATGTAAACGTGTTTCCCATTCTCTTTTGCACGTGGCCTATGCATTCAAGTTTGTTTATTTTTTATTTCTTCTCCATAAACTTGAGCTTCATTCACTGATGCATAGGCCTTTGAGTCTCCATCTCCCAAGTAGTTGAGGTAGCGAACATTATATTCCGGCTCTGACCTCCGAAAAAAACCTCTAAAGCGCCAGCGACCTCCATTCCTCCGCTGCTAACCCTGATAGTTTGCTTTACAGCTGACTACATGAAAATTTTCACACTTATTTGGGCATTTACAAAAACTTTGAAAGGATAGATACATCTAGTACTTTCCCTGTATCTACTGATGTTAGAGAAGAATGCCATTTTGAGAGACATGGCCTCTCTTTTTGCCATGAACCGTCTAGTGCAACGCATAAGTTATGTCGGTCCCCCATCATTACTGCTCACTGCTTCTACGGCGTTTCTCATACTTTTTTTACACATATTTTCTGCTACTGTGCCTAAAACTTGTTCATGTTTTCTATAATGAACTGGAGGAGGAGGAAGATTTAGAGTGCCACACAAGATTTGGGCTGCTGTGTGGCCTTTGCCAATGCTGCGCATACCGTGCACAAGACGTAGGTTCAAGTCGTAAAGAGTTACAGATTTTCCATTGATATTTTCAGTGATTTTATTACAATTGTCAATAGACCTTTTTTGTCTGTACAGTTTGGACAATACACTGAGAAATTTACTGCAAGTTCTTCAACAGACCGCCTTTCAAAAATCAATTTTGTGCTTGCAAACGACTGCATCCTGCGATTTCATTTATGGCTTCGGCAAGCGAATTCAAATCAAATATGTCATATGCTAAAACCTCATTCTTCTGATTATAGTATTCAAAAATTACCTTGAACTTTCATTTTTCTAACAGAAGAACTAGGGGTGGTAGGATTATCAGAGTGTCAGTTTCTGGTGGTAGGCCTGGGCAAAGTTTCAGTATTGAGGTTATACATAGCCTCAGAAGATCTATCAAGGCTAGATTTAGTCTTTCCAACATGCTTTCTCTTGGAATAACACTTGAAACGATTCCCCGATTTTCTGTTTATTTCCCATGTTAAACTTGAAACAACAACTAATATTCACAAAACTCGAATAAGTAAAACTGTCACTTTGTAAACAACACAAATTGAGAAACACTCTCACTGACATCACATAAACAAAGATCACATGACAAATAGTACACCTGACAGAGACAAAAAAATATACATCAAAAGCAGGGTAGCCAACATAACATAACAATAAGGAAACAAGAATAGTAGTAGTATGTATGAATATGATTTAAAGCGGTGGGCCACCAGCGGGGCTGCCTCTTTCACCATAAAATTGGTTGCAATGCTTTCGAAAAACTTTCTTTTCAATAACTTCTAATAAAGATAGAAAGAAAATAAGCACATCTTTGAAAAGGTGAGGTTTCTGAAGAATTATAAAACTAAAAAAAAAAAAAACCAAAAAACTCAAAAAAAATGAAAATTTTTGGTACGGACCCCCCTTTAGTTCAGGAGGAACATCCAGCATGGAAAGGCAGGACTTGCCAGATCTCTTAGTGGGTGTAAATTCAAGAACAGTTTCTCTAATAAGTTCCGTCATAAGCTCAAAGTATTTAACATATCAGGGGGTTGGAAGGCAACAGGCCCAAGGAGGTAATTGAGTTTTCTAGAGATTTGATCGATATCACAATGCAGAAAGTTGTAGGTAGTAGAGTGGGCCGGAGGCAACATTGTGGGTAGACAGACTCCACAATGCAGAGCTGGGTGAGCAGGTTCCTCGGGTAGAAGGAGATCCAGGGCTGGCATAACATCAAGTGAGTGGTCCGTAGAGAAAATGAGATCAAGGGTGACATTTCGCACGTTTGAGATCTTGTTGCACTGGGTCAATTCAAAACCAGTTGCCATATCTATCATATGTTGAGAGCCGCCACTTGTAGAAACAGGAACGGAAGCAGTCCAGTTCACATCGGGAAGGTTGAAATCACCAGCAAGAAGAAAACAGCAAGAAGTGGGACAGGAAGAGAGGACTTCGTCAACAGACACACAGAACCGTTCATATACTGAAGCAGGCTGTTGAGGCGGAATGTATACGCCGCAGACTAAAATAGGGGAAGTAACTGTAGAAATAGACAAGAATAGAGACTCCACATCAGCGACAGAGGAGTTGATGGTTCTAATGTGAAGATCTGACCTGGTAGCAACTAGGACGCCGCCCCGCCACTCTTCTTAGTACTAGTAAGCAGAGATCTATCCCTCCGAAAAACACTGAAACCCGATAACTCCAGTTCGTTATCAGCAAATGTCCGGGGACAAATTTGTTTCTGTTAAGATAATGATGTCATAGACGCAAGCGGCGACAGCATTCCGCAACTCAGTTAATTTGGAGCGTAGCCCATTCACATTCTGATAATACAATAATAGTTTTTCAGATCCGAGAATTAGTCGTTTTTTGGCGCCTTTTTAAACAATCTTTGGAATGCCGTTGAGAAAATTATTCTTTGGGATTATCGGAGAAAATTAGAAGAGTAGGTAGAAAGTACAACATTAGAACCGCGTTTAAAACACACAACACTCTTAGACAAAGTCTCGTAAAAACAAAACCAAAAAATGGCACACAGGATTCCAAAAACTGTGTTTACAGTATAAAATGTAGCTGCAATAGGGAATACATAGGCGAGACAAAAAGACCACTAAACGTAAGGATAAAAGAACACAAAGAAAACACGAGAAAGGGTTTCACAGAAAAGTCAAAAATTGCACACCATTGTTGGTCCGAAGACCATCATATGAATTGGGATGAAGCCCACATAATACATCGGGAACCACATTTCTTCAAAAGGAAATTAATTGAGGCAACATACATTAAATTGGCAGACCAACCAATCAGTCAACCATCAGTCGAGATTAGGCCGCTTTGGTTGCCAATTCTAAAAAATGAACTAAAGAGAGAACTGAAAGTATCAAACGGATCGGATATTTGTAATAAACCAATGCGGAGTCACAATATGGTTTTAAGAAGTTCATCTCGCATGAACCAATAATAACAAAAGGGCCCATTCCTGTTCCCCTTCCCTTGTATTTCCGCCATCTTGTTTTAGCCAGCCGTCACGATTACCATTGGCTAGTCCTTCTGGTCAGTCGTAGTACACGAGTGAAGACGTATTGTGACCTGTATTCCGTAGTTTAGTTAATGATTAGTGTTTTGTATAGTTTTGTATTAAGTGCATGTCTTTAGTGTTAGTGAAGTTGACAAACAACATGTAGGTTGTGATTCCTGACTTAGGCGTGCCACAACGCTTTAGTAAGATTTGTTTATTTTAACCTAGTTTGTAATTATGTATTAGGTAGTTCTTTACCTGAAGAAGAGATCAGATTGCAGATCTCGAAACGTAGTGTTACTGTTTTCTTGTTTCACTGAACGATGGCAAATGTCCGGAAAAATCCTGTTTCCTTCACAATCCTTCCATCGTCAAAAATAACCTTCAAACAAAGAAGTGACATGCTCATCAGTCACTTTCTTGGCTTCTGAGACTCTGATTCCCTCTTTGCTCGAGTCCCGGCGGAGTAAGTACTTTTTGTGATTCAACGTTTATTGAAATTAAGTTAGGCTATTGCCACTTATACAAATTTATATACAGTATATATATATATATATATATATATATATATATATATATATATAGTAGACCACCACATGCACGACAATGTCCTCCATGGTCTGTCAACAACTAATATCTCCATCATAATACTTTTATAAATTATATTTTAACAAAACAAATGTAAACTTCTCCAAACAGATTAATCAATTAAAATCTAAAATTTTGTTTTGTTTTAGACCCTGCTGGAAAAGTAATTTTAATCGCCAGTCTAAGTTCGATAACGATGCGGGAGGGTCACATACATGCAATTTTGTCGTCCTTAAGTTAAATTTCCAACGGTGGCTGTCAATAACGTGGAGAAATCCGGACTGAGTGTAATGTAAAATGGTGTATTAATAACATTCACCCACTGCCGGAACAACCACTCGGAGTTACCATCCCTGCTCCTGCCAAACTTTCGAAACTATTCATTCCTCCTTTCCGGTGATGGGAATACCTTTCCAGCTACGTTCTATATCTATAGATCTATATAGTATTATACCTGTATCAAGTTTAATATTTGAAAATATTTTTACAAATTGCTACATTTTCGGTTTGGAGAGTTTTCGTACATAACAAAGTTGTACTAGGCTTTCAAGTTTAAATTTAGTACCTGTTTTACAAGCCAGACTCCTTTACAACACGAAATACTTACTATTTCAGCCTAACTTTAACATGAAATATTTTACTTATTATTCTAATTACTTGTCGATTTTAAGCACCGTGCATACCTTATAGTGTTAGTTATATCTGGATGTATGGATACAATGTCGTTAATTATTATGGTGCAGACAAAATCATTATTTAAATTATAACTTTCCCTTATCTGCTTTAGGTCTTAATTAATCTTCCCACAACTTCTGTTAAATGTTTCCTACATATGACGTTACGTCCTTTAAAAAAGTAATATGTAATTGCAAAATTTAGAGCGTAATAAAATATTATGTACTTAAACACTTTGCTTACATAAACTGATAAGACGACACTTCTTACGTGAAGGCCGAAAGGAACTGTAAAAGCAATATAATTCCCAGTTACGTGATATTCAGGTTTTCTTCACACATAGGCTACAGCATAGCAAAAACTGTTTTGTTAATGTCACTATAGGAATAATATTTACCATCGCTCAGGTGTTGATAATAATGTATTTGTTACTCTAAGTAAAGTTAGTTTGTTGATTGTCTTATTAATTTCAATTTCAGTCTAAGTTAAAAACAGTCTACCTTTGTTGAAAAAAAACCGGAAGTAGGTGTTCAACTCAGTCGCGTACAAAATAAGAGGCGATCATGATCTATGCTTTATTGTACTATTAACTTTTATAATTTATTATAATCTGTATAACTCAGATGGATGAAATGAAATGAAATGAAATGAAATGAAAGAAATTTTATTTCCTGTATAATTACAATACTATTACAATTAGTATTAATATATACATTGATAATAAATATATGTACAATAAATAACTAAAATTATTAAACATAGTGTTTGGAAATTAGCCTACATGGGCAAGCAGCCTGTGCGTAGGCTAGAGTCGTATTATTAATACCTAATATGTATTTACAAACTTATCTCCCAGGAATGTAGCACTGATATATCTCTAACCAAAGGTATCTCCATTAATACAACGTTCATCGCCATCAGTGCATTCCAGTACCTGTCAACAGGTTATTTTTCAAGTCCACAGCCGAAGATGGGAATGAGGGGGGGGGCAATGTCGTATTCAGTAATGTCTACTGTAGCAGTTAGTCGTAGGTAAACCATAATCATGAGCAAAACAGTTGGTACGAGAATGGACATGAATGGTCATGACCGCTCACACCCGGACAGTAACAAGGTCTCGGCCTCCTCAAGTCCAACATGCAGTAGAAAACTTGTAACTTTATGTTTGAATATTTCAATAGACAAGGTTTCGAATAAAGAAAAATTACTAAATTTGTTACATATATTTCTAAATAAGGTCTGAGATATATAAAATGAGTTAGTATTTGAATATGACTTAATTAATGGTATAACAGAGATCCCCACTCTATTAGAGTGCCTGGTATTATAATAATGTGACGTTAAAGAGAAAATTGTATAAAAATGTTTATATATGTTTATTAGTATACTTTTTATATACAACTGGCGTAAGGAAAGAATTGATGTTTCATGAAAAAGATTGTAAGTTGGATATCTCTTACTTTTCCTAAACCCTGCTTTTAAAATACTTTTTTGAATAACAAAAAGAGGTTCAAGGACCGATTTTCGAGCTCCTCCCCATGCAATGTTACCAAATGATAATACAGACTGTACGTAAGCAAAATACGCAGTTTTAATTTCATTGTCACTTAAAATATCACTTAATCCTCTCAATGCATAGATGTATTTTCTGACTTTTTTTTGTAAATAAGCTACATGTTCCGTCCACTTTAAACGATGATCGAAAACCACACCTAAATACTTATAGGACACTACACTCTCTATACTCTTACAATCACATATTACATTTGTGTAAGTTCCACAATTATTAATTTTCAATTCATTGAATGGGCATTCTGAGTTAATGCTTAAAGAAATAGGCATAAATTTTGTTTTTAAGATGTTTAATGACAGAATATTTTGATCCAACCACTGTTTTATACTCATCAAATCGCTCAATGCCATGGCCTGTGCTTCTAGCCAACTTCTTCCTGAAATAAATATTAAACTGTCATCTGCGAACAGAAAAAGTTTGCCTTGTAACTGAATTTTTGCAATATTGTTGATATATACTAGAAACAAAATTGGACCTAATGTGCTACCTTGTATTACCCCGTAGTCTACACTTTGTGGATCGCTAGTTGCGCCGCATATAGACACAACCTGCTTCCTGTCATTCAAGTAGCTAGTGAACCATGCTAGAGCAGTACCGCGGATTCCTATCATTTCCATTTTTTGTAGCAAGATTGTGCGATCAACTGAGTCAAACGCTTTTTTCAAATCTAAAAATATGAGTAAACACCTATTATTTTTTGAGATATTGTCGTTCAATTCCTTATTTACGTCAAACAATACATCATTAATATTCTTGTCTGATCTAAATCCATATTGACACACACTCAATATATTGTTGTTTTGTAAATATGAGACTAGCTGATTCTTCACTATACGTTCTAAAACTTTGGAAAACACGCTTAACAATGAAATAGGGCGGTAGTTGCTTTTGTCGGTAAAACAATTTGATTTATAAAGGGGGTAAATTTTAGCCAATTTGAATTTTTGGGGAAATACGCCAGTTGATATGCTTAAATTAATTATGTGTGTTAAAGGCTGCAAAATAATATGCATATTAGACTTATCAGGTCCGCCGAAACCCCATCCCATCCAGGTGCGGATCCTCCTCTCAGTCCAGTGATTTGCCGTGCAACCTCTTGTTCAGTCACAGTGTGTATTGTGAAGTCCGTGTTCAATCTAAAGTCAGAGTCTCTCACCACTGGGTTCCCACTTACAATGATATCGTCTGCTAACTTTTTACCAACAGATGAAAAAAACGTATTGAAATCATTACTAACTTGTTTTAATATTTCTTTGTTATTTGTGGTCGTTCTAGGAAGAAAATTTTTTATTGGAAACGCGTCTCTAATTTTAACCCTCCCGGCCAATTCATTCACTATTTCCCAAAACAATTTTGCATCTCTTTTTGATTCATTCAGTTTATTCCTGTAATACTGCCGCTTTTCGTATTTCAAAGTGTTGCTCAAATGCTGCCTAAGGTTTTTAAATTGGTTTCGTAATTCACAATCAAAAGGTTGCTTTTTAAGAATTTTGCTTATTTTATCTCTTTCCCGTATAGTGCTTATTAGGTCGGTTGAAATCCATGGCTTGAGTTTTTTCTTACGTGTAACAGGATTTTAATTTGTTTTTTTGAATTTGATAATGCACCTGAAACAATATGAGCAAAACTACTTGCACACTCATCTGTATCACAGCAGTTCAGTACAGGTTCCCAGTGAGTATTAGTAAGATTATCGGTGAACAGTGCTCGGTCTGTGTACGTGATGGGCGGTGAGGGGGTGTCTTGGGCAGCACTGCCGAGTGTAATACTAAGTGCGGTGCTGTAGTGGTCTGTGACAGTGGTGTGTAGCACTGCTGCCCGCACACTCCGCCAGTCATCGTATCTCACAAAGATATGGTCCAAACTGGTCGTGCTGTGATCTGTCACCCGAGTAGCTCTGTCCACACATTGTACAAGTCCGTGGCCAGTGAGGCAGTTCAAGTATTTATCTAAAATTTCGTTATTTGTAAAAAGGTCTATGTTAATGTCTCCCAGCATAATGCATTTTTTGTTGTGTTCTAAGTTCATATAATAGTTGTCGAGAGCTTCAATAAAACTGTTTACATCACTATCAAAAGTTCTATATATTGCTAAAAAGTTAAAGCGCTTATTATAGTAAGTAAAGTCAAGTGAAATTCCGTATACGTCTCCTAAGGTTATTTGTGATGCTGTCACTGATAAGCGTTTGTTTACATATACAATTACACCGTCGTTCTGGTTCCGTCTTTTGTCCGTCAGTACAAGGTCAAATCCATCTACATTCACCCCCTCCTCTCCTTCCCCTAGCCAACATTCTGTAAAAACTATAATATCTAACCTGTCCACTAATAAACTTAAATACACTGATAAATCGAAAAAATCTTTTGAAAAGCTTCTAATATTTGAATGGAACACATTTAAATGAGTAAGTGTACTATCCCTGGGGAAAGAATAAAAATCTTTATATTCATCTATACAATCTATTTCAGTGCATATAACTGGAAGAATACCATCATCATTATCGTCAATCATGCCTTTTCTATTGTTTATTGACAGGCTGCCTGCCCGCCTAACCACTTTTTATTAAGAATAAATTTTTAACACTGATAAATTATAACAGTTAATTATATCTATAATATTAATAAATAGTAAATAAGTAAATATTGGTCATACAGTGTTTTTAAATCAAGCGAGCATTTGTATAATTAAAGTCGACTACGATTGAAAACAATTATACTATTACTAACATTATGTAACTGATAAACGGTCTTAAAATAAGTGAATTTAAGTTGATATATTTGATGCATTAAAGATAATTTTTGTAATAATTAACATTTAACAAACTAATAACGATAACGTATTATTCTTTATAATATTTTGTCTACTGGCTTGGCCAATTTATACAGTAATAATAAAAAACAACCATTTCAACTGATGTTATCATGGCCATATTTACATATTTGGTATACGGTACTTCCACTTTACTTATAACTAATGAAGAGAACCAATTAAACATAAATTCCACTACTCCCCTTAAAAGTATTAAAATCTAAACCTCAACATAAACACTACCAATTCAATGTAATATTAATATTCCGGCAATAGTAAAAAATTCCTACTTAACCACTAAATATATTCTTTGGCTAATCAAGATATTACAAAAACAGTGTACTTAAGATTTTTATTATAACTATTAGAATAAAAGTAACAGCTGCTGCATTTAAAAATAAATTCTTGTTTACTCAATAATCAAAACAAAATCAAGAACATATTATATTAAGATTAATTGTGCTGAGTTAAATAATGGACACACACACACACCCCTACTTATATACATACACATACATACACATATATACATATACATACCCATACATACACCCATACATACCCACACACATTTTCATACATACATACATACTCATGTACACATACACACTTATTTTAAGCGAGAGAGAGAGAGAGAGAGAGATGATTTTATTCTCGGTTGCAGCAAAAATAATTGAATGCTATTACTTTACCACGAAATATATTCTTTGGCTAATCAAGATATTACAAAAACAGTGTACTTAAGATTTTATTATAACTATTAAAATAAAAGTAACAGCTGCTGTATTTAAAAATAAATTCTTGTTTACTCAATAATCAAAACAAAATCAAGAACATATTTTATTAAGATTAATTGTGCTGAGTAAAATAATGTACACACACACACACCCATACATATATACATACACATACACACACACACATATATATATATATATATATATATATACAGACATATATATATATATATATATATATATATATATACCCATACATATACATACCCATACATACATACACACACATTCATACATACATACATACTCATGTACACATACATACTTATTTTAAGCGAGAGAGAGAGAGAAAGATGATTTTACTCTCGGTTGCAGCAAATATAATTGAATGCTATTATTATTTATTGATTAAATTATATTTTAATACATATTTTTCTAATATACTTGTATTTTAGCATATTTATGCAATTATAACAAGATATGAAATTAAATATAATGTGACTTAACGTCGATTCCATATTTGGAAATTGTTTATAAACTTGATTTACAGTATATTTATGAATTAAAACAAGAACTGAATGTGATATAATATAAACTTAACGATTCCTTCTTTTGAAATTATTTTAAACTTTGATAAGTAAATGTATGCATGAAACTACCACGTTTAATTTGAACAAAAAATAACTAAAAAATAACTTTATCTGGTGTAGCTTATCCTGCTTACAACTTAAAATTTTACAATGAACTGAAATTACTTACTAAATAAAAGGGTCTCACTTTCACTGTTTCGGTGGCGTATTTTCACGTGACTGGGGCTGACGGTCTTGTAGATGGTCCAGTTCTCGGAGGCTGTGGAAGATCCGGATGGCCCGCGAGGTATGTGTTTTTCGGACAAACACCTTACCATCCTTGCACCAAGCGTAGGTCAGCGTACCAGCTCTTACCTCGGCTTTCCCGCGGTGCAGCAGGGCCCTGTTGTGCTGAGTCAGATGTTCATTAATATAAACTGGTCCCGGATTGAACGAGGCGTGCAGGTCCGTCGTCTGAATATTCCTCTTCTTTTTCGCCGCATCTAACCATTCAGCTCTCACAGATCTCAGGGCGAACCGGACTACGATGGATGGGTGGAAACGTCGATCTCGGGGCACTGGAAGGCGGTGGGCAGTAGATATGTCCCGCTTGTCATATGGCACTCCAATGACTCTCGCCACTGACTCCAGGATCGCGTAAACGTTTTCTCCTCTTGAGTGCGGAACGCCACGAACCTCGATGTTGTCCATCCTCGAGTATTGCTCGAGATCAGCGACGCTCCACTCAGCATTCTGCAGCCTGATGTGCATGGCAGCATTCTCTTTTCTTAAGCCGTCACACTCCTCTCTCAGCTTGACGTTCTCATCTTCCACCGCAGCCAGTCTCGTAATTACTAATGCGAGAGAGTCCTGAACCTTTGTCATACTTTGTTCAAGACTATTGAAGCTCGTCTTGAACAGCTTGTTGTCTTCTGCTATCTGTCTCTGAATGGTCTTTAGTATGTTCATCACGGACGCATCCTCTGGGTCAGACTTACTTCCCACAGAAGACGAGTCCTTTTTACACTCCTCACACTGCCACGACCCACCACTAGAAATTAAAGCTTTAAGCTTAGCGACAGTTCGAATTCGGCAGCATCCAGGATGGTACTCAGCACTACAATCAGCACACCTAACCACCTCAGACGGATTGGATAGTTCTTCTTTGCACTTAGAGCACACCATTTTCATAAGGACAAATTTAAAAGAAAAGCCAATATTAATAGAATAGTTTATATGAATATTATAGAACGAGTAGGCTCGCGACAGTACAGGTCGGAACGGGCAGGCAGGCAAACACGCAAACTACGCTATCCGCTCGGAGCGCTTATCTTTGTGACCTTCCAGCTCGGCTGACTGATAACGACTGATATCTCAGATCATTAGTAAAATAAATCAGTAATTAAGAGCTGCCAGAGTACGACACTTTCAAGAAGATATTTAAAAACCCAGTTATTCCCAATGGAGGAAGATCTTATGTGTCTAAACGGAAAGTTTCGTAAACCGGGAGCTTCTTGAGACCTGGAGCTTAAACAACAGGGAATTGAGCTTTTCTCGCTTTTTACAGAGTTAAGAAGATTTCCTAACTCCAATTTGAGAATTTTTCACAAATAATTAAATTAGAATATAAATGTATGTTACATATTTACTTTAAAAACCAAATATTGAATTTAATTATATATATACATATTAAAACAATGGATATATTAATGTGTATCTTTTGTTAATTTTTCTGAGAATAAACGATTTTGATTTGATTTCATTACAATAATTAATTGATTACAATTATTTAAATCATTAGTTTAAATTTTTGTTAATTATTGATTGTTGGTTAAACATAAATATCTACAAATAATATGAAAATACGGTTGATATGACTAGAAAAAGTTTTTTCTCTCTAGAAAATTAGGTTTACTTAAACATTTTTAATTAAATACAATCATTTTTATTTATGTCCTCATTGATAAATTACAAATATTATCTATTATCACCTTCTCTAAATGGCATTTCAAAACTGGTATATATAGTGTAGAAGGATGTAATTCATCAATCAATGGAATCCATATGGAATTTGTATTTCTTTGTGTTCACTAGTCACTTAGCTAAATTGTGTAATCAACGATTTTATCTGTTATTCATTTTTTATTTAATAGTGCATATAATTACCTCAACTCACTGTGAGTCTATTGGATTATTTTTGTCCTGTATTTTTCTCATCAAATTACTATAAATATTTAGTTTATTAAGATGTTTATAACTACACCACAAACGTATAGGTTTAGATTATAAGTAAAAGCAATTTTTCATTTAATGATATTTGTTTTCATGATAGCCATTTCTTGTTTTATTTATTATATCACTGGATAAGTTTACAGAATAAATATTAGTTATCAAGATGAGTATTAATTATTTTATAATTAAATCAAAGTGTTATTAAATATATTGAAGTAAATATATTTATATTTATAATGAATATTCTGAATTCTCTTACTGTGTAGAATCTTCTATAAGACCAGGAAATACCAAGGGTCGGGGCTTCCCGTTGGTCAAATGTTCTCATGGAGACCGCTGCTCCAGGGTCCCTATATCAACAGTTTCGGTTTTCTTTGCTCTATCACTCTGAAGCATCGCATCTTTTGCATGCATTGAATGAGCATAGCTTTTGTAATATCCCCATAATCTAAAACTCATTCTCTTGTATTATGTTTATATTAGGAAAATATCTCTTATTTTTTCATTTTGGTCAACATAGTTACGACATAACCTCCAAAAGTTTTAAATCCAACCCCCAAACAGAAGCGTACCTTCTCAAATCTAAACATCTAACCTATATTGATTCTCTACGAGTGTTATTCAATTTTTTTCATGTACTGACGTCCACAGGATTAACAGTCACAGCCCCTGAAAATTCAATAGTTTACACGTAATTTACGAAATTACAAACCAAAAGTTTTATTATCTTAATAAAAAAGAGTATTTCACAGGAAATAACTTATAACCAGTTAAATATTACTCAGTTTAATAAAATTCTTGCTCACTAAAATACATTAATCGAAAGGACATTAATACTTGCTGCCTTATTGATGATAAAAAATCAGTTTTTTCACTCCTTATACTTTTATCTACAGTTAACGTGAAATTTTAATGAAGAATGTTAGTGCAGTACTCATATTCTCCTATCTTCTTTGATCCTATCTTCTATCAAACCATTAAAAACTGAATTTGCTTTATACATAGCCAGTTTTAATAGTTTAAAAACTCTTAATACATCTTATGATAGACAATTACGTGACATTTAAAGTGACGTTGAGTATTTTAGATAAATAAAATTTTTAAAGCTTTAATTTTATGCACAACTTTAGATACTAATAACTATTTTTAGATCATTGTCAGGTTTTTGTGGACTAAATTCGATGTTTCCAGGGAAAAGTCTTATATTTTATTCATATTTGATGTTTTGTAACCACTCATATCACAAAAGTAACGTTATAAAACTGGTATCATGTGTTATTTCTAAAGAAACAAACGGATGTGAGACTAGCGCATTTTCATGTCTAGCATCATGTTGCATAAGGTGTAAAAATGTATTTCCTTATTACTGTCTATCAGCCCCTCGACATCTCGAGAATTAAATGAGCTAAAGAATTGACATTTTCAACAATTAAGCAAAGTCTGACACGCGACACGCGTAAAATAAAATTATAAAAGAGCTCCTGTGAGGTAGCTCATAAATTATACACCCAATGAATTCAAATCATATAAATGGCTTTTTACAAATTTAACCATCCACTGATATAGTTACATCTCCTCAGTTGGATTTTTTTGTATTGGGTAATGCTTCTTTAGTATCTTTATAAAACATTCCACATACTCTGAGGCATCCAAAATACCATCCACTTCAATGATTGTTATTTATTAATAAAGTGGTAGCTAATATTAAAAAAGATGTTATACTCGGAAGGACTTCCTATCCACCTTAGGACTCAAACTAGTTTTAAAGAAAGGGGTGACAACGTTATTCTAAATTCCGGGAAAACCTGTACAGCTTAACAGCGATTAGTCTCTGATATTATGATTCTAGCAAGAAGCGAAACTGTGACAAAGACTGAAGTACAGGAGGAAATCGACGAAAGGCAGAGGCAGATGAAAACTTTGGCCATGGGGTCCTGGTGGCTAGAATATTATTTTTAACGGGTATATACTATATACCCGTTATATTCCTTATATAACGTTTATATAGTATATAGTGTACGAGTATATTCATTATATACACATTCCAGTATCTATAATGAATCTGAATGACTATGGCGTCACATAAAAGAAAACAAGTGCATTTTGGTGCTGTTCAGTGGTACCATCGTTGGTGCGCCAGTTCCGTTCAATTCAGACTAAAATAACGCGCCCTGCAGAGAAGCTGCAAAATCTTGTATCAGAATCCTAAAGTGAACATATAAAGGAACAAGGAGATGAATTAAAAGACCTAATAGCGAAGTAGTAGGACGTCTTCGTGATACGAGAAAGTCCTAAAGGGAGATTCAACCTTGTCTAGAACGCAATATACACTGGAGACGCCAAATCCATCAGAATCCCTGGAAGTTACTTCTCATTAAACAGAAGGAGGGAAGACCAGCCTTGTGAGAAAGTAGCACCGTTGTCGCCGAACATCAAGAGTGCTTGGCACGTTAAGACTTCCCCGACAACGAGTTTTGACGTCCTAAGGCAGCTAAATGATGGAGTTTCAGTAGGCCATTTTGGAGAAAACAAGAACCTGGAAAATACACAAGAAAGGTTTTATTGATCAAACATGACGATGGACGTCAACAATTTGAGCATGAACTACTTGCGCATCAGCAAATGGCCCCTTCTGTTAGAAAAAAAGACAAAAATGCAAAGTTGGAGCACCATCCGACTGTGTAGCTATCAATATAACTAGGCCTTTTCCTAAGACCAAAAATAGAAACAAGCAATTCTTGTGGCGATGGACTATTTTAGCAAACGGTTCGAAGGTTATACGTTGCAAGATCAATGGAGGAGTTCATCAGCCGTTTTTGGTTCCCAATGGAACAGCATTCCAAGTGAGTCTGCAGTATTCTCCCGGATATGTGAAGTACTCGGCAATCATAAGACGAGGATGACAGCTCTTTATCTGCAATTTGACAGAATAGTGGAAAGGATGCAGAATAGAACTTTGTGAAAATATATATCTAAGGTCGTATCAGCTTCAGCGAGATTGAGACCACCACGAGAACTGCAATTACCCTACGACTTAGAGATTGGCTGCAAACAAGAAGATGACATACGCAGAGGATTATATTACCCAGCTCCGAAAGCGGCTTGATGAAAACCAAGAGTGAGTGCGTGAATATCCAAGAAACGAGAGACTGGATGAACGACCGATATAACGTTCGAGTCGATCATGAGTAGACTATCAGCAAAGAGGCCTTATTTGATTTCATAGCACGCGAAGACGCAGTGAAGTTTCTTCCAAACCTCAAACATCTTGGGATGGGCCATTTGAGGAGGTAACATGAATAAACGACGTGTTCTGTCGAATTAAGAAACCGCCGAAAGGGAAGACTCGAATTATATACTTTAACTGCATCTCCCCGTATCATAAGAACAACTGAATATAAGAAAGCCGGGAAGATCGAGTTCTTCAAGCAATCGCCACTGCCACCGATTTTGAAGAATTCATTATCAACTTACAATTGGCTAAAGGAATTACGATGACTACGTTAAGGAAGTAAGGAATTTTTGCCCTTTTAAATAAGTTTTTATATGCTTACTGCGTATCAGAAAAATTTTTCAGCTTGCTACATGAGGGATTGCCACGGTTTGGTGAAATTAAAAAACTTGAGCTCCAGAGACTAGTTATGAGGAAAGTACTACACCTTCGACATCGGGATTGACAACAGTTCTACTGTTACTAAGGAGAAACGGTTCCAATGATCTACTTCTCAGGCCTTGTGAGGAAGTCTGGTCACTCAGCGTGCACACATTCAGTACTTAGATGTAAGAAGCTCCGTATATTAGGTTGCAGCTACGTATTCAGCTATTGTAGTCTGGACTGGAAGATTGGTGGATAACTGTTGGAGAAGGTCTTCGAAGACTCAGGATTTGACATCACCGTTTATATTGTTATTCCTAGGAAAAATGTAGAGATGGAGCATACAAGAACACGTGATCTAGAGGAAGATAGCGTGCCATCATCTTTGAACCTTGAAAATACTATTCTGGCAGAGAACTGTCTTTATAAAATGGTAGGATTACGAGAATGTGGGAGAATTTTTAGATAAACAGGTCATGTTGTCCCCTGAAGCAAGGTTATGTGACCGATTATTCCTAGTCCCTGGCAATAAAAAAAGAGTAGTAGATGAATAGCGTCGTTAAAGAGAGAGCGGCCCGTGGCTTGGGTCAGTTTCATTATCTGGTCCGTCTTCGCACTTCCTTACATGAGTGGAGGGTGGGCACTTTAAAACTTCACTAACTTTGTAGTAAGTTGTTGTATTCGAATATTCTCGAAGCGCCAATAGCCATATAAGGAGTTGCAACGATAGAGCGATAGTAATGAGCTACATAAATAAACTTGTTAAATGACAGAATAGATCGACAATATATATAAGAGTGGTATTGCGACAGGGTAAATTAGTGACAGTTTATTAAACAAGTTAAACACATTAAGAATTATAACTACGTAGAGTACGACATCCTAGTTTTATATAGTGTGTAAATATTACACTTATATTTATTTATATCTTAAATAAAACAAAATTATTGGATTCAATGTTTGCTGAATATTTTATTTTATCGAACCCTTAAAAATCCAAAATTAAATTCAGTTATTTACAACTATCCAAAAAGTGTTTTTACACAAATATGGCTTATTCCATGTTTTAAAACAAGCGGTGCATGGTAAATAGTGAAATAATTTCGAGAAACTATACTTGAAAATGGTAGTCCAAAAGCGAATTTCTACTTGAGTAAAATTAAATATATTTTCGCAATCGAAATACTTTCTCTTGTACTGTTTGTGAAATAAAAACTTAATAATTAATCTGTCGGTATTTCTGGATCCTGAGGAGTTTACCCTTGCATTGAATAATATTGTTAGTTAAACATTCTAGCATACTTACATTGTGTCACAATAGTTTCTCAAGTTATCATATCATCTGTTGGAAATTTTTAATATGGAACACTGCTATGCTTGGACCGGGATTCAAACACTAATCTCAGAGATGTTAAACTGAGAGTCCTCTCAGCTGCTATAATGTACTCAACAGATATACCAGTTAAAAGTAATCACACTTAAACAATTTCCAATCCATTTTGTACATTTATATCAATACTGAAACAATAATAAAAATTATAGTAAATTTTATGATGTTTGACTATAATATTTATGAGCTAACTCATCGGTTGCGTAAAATAAATAACACAATTTATGATATAAATAAATCCATGAACATATGTTTTATACAATTTTTTAATTTAAATTGAGTGTTAAACTATTTTATTATATTCAAATTTGACTTTATTGACCACATTAAAAATACATGTCATCTTATAAAATATAAAACGACAATAAAAGCAAGCTTTTTTTATAATAATCATGTACAATGTACATCAGAAATATCACTACTAAGTTTTTATTTATTTTAATGTAAGCCTTATCTATTAACACATGATTGTGTGTAAGCATGATAAATGTCACAATATTCCATGTCATGCGAAACGGACGAATAAATCAACCTTGTTGGGGACGGGGATCCGAATGGCCCACTGTTCCTTTTATTTCTCCCGGTTTAGTGTCCACCTGGCGCATATAACGGTATCCGTGAACTTTGTCTTGGATTTTACACTCATTGCCAATGATCTCTTTTAAAATTATGATAGAATTAAGATTAACTTATTTGAAGAGAAGTGGAAAATTATAGTGGCATAGTTTATTTATATAACAATAGCATTATATTAATTTCGTATTGAAACAACATCAAATCTTTGAATTTTTCTTATCACATGATTAATCATACATTAATTAGTACTATCTTTTATAATTATTTATTTATTGTCTCATGAGAAAATATTTACTCACACACAATCAAACAGCAAGTATAAGTCGAAGCCAACTTTATTAGGATTGTATTCATTACTCTCCTGAAATACCCATTTACTGTTTTTACATTTTTGGATGGGGTTTTTAGTTAGACCCTTTAATATAATTTCCCAAAACACAGAAAAAACTGGAAAAAGCTTATTATCACTATACAGTTCAAATTACATATGTTGTAAAATTCCTGACCAATCCTAAGAAAAAACTGTATAAGATAGGAATATTGTTATGTTTCAATATTTTAAATATTAATTATGACTTAAGGGAATGTTATTTTGTAAGGAAAGATAAATAAAGGAAATTATCTACTTTTAATATTGGTAAAAGAACTATACCAATTACATGGTATACTTTAAATAAAAATAAAAAAATTAATAAATAAAAATTTATTTTAGAATTGTAAATGGATAGGGAATAAAAAAGTAAATTTATATTGTAATCCAGCGGCAGGCACAACGCGCTTGGAATCTGGTCTAGACCTGACTTGATGGCAGTGAATGCTAAACAATAGTTTACAGTGGACTCTATCTTGGTTAGGCGGACAACCTGCGTTGGGAGAGATTTAAACAGACCTGCAGGAACAGGAGCGTAGTCGGTGCAGGCCGAGAAACCACGTTCTGCTACCATTCCGAGTTGAGAAGCGATTAATTTCCACCAGTATCTACTTAAATCTTATGAGTTCGAGACTATTTAGGGTCATCATAATAAAAACAAAAAATTTTGTATATTAACATTCAGTATATAAATAAGTGCGCCACTCTGCTCTATTCTGGTGAACCTTAATAAAATTGAACTTAGTGGTTGTAAATTAATAAGTGGCTTGGATACTGGAAAATTATAAAGTGTTTAATATTAAACTTTTAAAATGGCACTTAAGGTGGACTTGTTAACCAAGGAGGAATTGGACTATGAAATTAGGTTAAGAGGTGTGGAAGTGTCTCCTAGTCTTAAGGTGATAGATTTAAGGAAAAAGTTACGGCAGTTAATAAGTCTTGATGTAAATAGTAATTATTTGAACCTGAGTGGAAAGGTCGCTTTCAAGGAGGAATGGGATAAAATTAAGTTAGAAACCCAACTATTAGGAACTATACTGGAGGAATCCATTGAACAGACACTAACATTGGACATAGTTAGGTGTGAAACAAAAATAAATCATTGGCAGCGCCGTCTGACTAACTTAAGTAAATTGTTTAAAATCGAAGAGAAGGATATAGCTAAACATGTTGAAAACCGGAATAGTATATTAAGTGAATTGTCGTTAAAAATAAAAAAACCTAAAAATTGACAAGGAAACATCTGATAGCTTGGTGCGCAAGTTATCTGATTCCAATCTGGAAATAGAAGGTGAGCTGGAAGAGGCTGGTAAACCGGAAGTGAAAGATAAGTCTGGTCTAAATATGAGAGATGATGTGTTTGTTTCGGGACGGCCACATTTAAGTTATAATAAACTACCGAACCCCATTGAGCGTTATTTGAAGGAGTTAAAAATCTGCGATGGATTAAATGTTCAAGAATTATTAGAATTCTTTAAAATAATCTTGAAACTTAAAAAGGAAACTAGATGTACGGAAGAGGATATTATGGAGATTGCGATTTCACATAGTCAGGGAGCTCTTTGGTCGAAACTATTGGAAATAAAACAGGACAATGTCACGGTCAAATTAATGCTTGAAATATTATTGGATTATTTCGTGCCATATCATCAGCGTGAACTTTTGAAATTTGAAAAGGTGCACCGTCCCCAAAGATATAATGAAAGCTTATCCAACTACATTATAGACATTAAGGAATCAGTAGAAGTACTTTGTTGTAATATAAATGAAAGGGATGTTGTGGAATTAATTAAGGTGGGAATTAATCCTGAAACCAGAAATAAACTAGTGTTTATGGGAAATCCGAGCACATATTCCGAACTGGATGAGATGTGTATAAGGGCGAATAATGTAGGTTATGCTGACAACGTAAGGAAAACAGGGAATAACTTGAATGTGATTAGGAAGTATAATGTACCGGTTAACAGCATCAGGGCGAGGCAAGAAACAATAACTTGTTATAAATGTAATAGACCTGGTCATTATGCTTATCAGTGCCGAGAGCTAAACAGGAAACCTGTTGTAAACCAGCGGAGACCTATTGTAAACCACTCTCCAGCTATTAGCCCCGAAAATGTAGGTCGTAATGTACAGGAGTCAAAAAACTAGTTAGTAGGGAAAGTTCGAACAATGAGTTAAGGAAGGGCGAACTTTCCCGGTTACCTAAAATTGTGTCCATCAAAAATTCACATGAATTATCTGCTAAATTAAATCATACTTGGCAAAAGAAAAATTCGGAAAATGTCAGTTCATTGCCCAGCTTAAAAATAGATTTTGGCCAGAATATATCATTAAATGTATTATTAGATACTGGTAGTAGTATAAATATAATAAGTGATAGACTGTATAAACTATTATTAGAGAATAAGATTGTAAAGTGTTACCAGTTATCTAACCTGACATGTATGAGTGCTGAAAATAAAAAAATGTCCGTAATCGGCAGTGTAAATATAAAAATTAAAATAGATATGTTCACCTGGAAAGTGGAATTTCTTATAGTGAAGGACTTAGCCCAAAAGGCAATTTTAGGAGCGAACTTTATAAAACATTCTGGTTTGTTAATAGACTTGAAAAATAATTGTTGTCGATTTGACTTTAATATAGAGAAGTGTATAAAATTTGTGCAAAGTATTACAGTAGCGTGTATGAACACCAATCACACTTATAAAATAGGATGCGAAGAGGCCAGTAATGAAATATTAAAAATTATAAAGGAATTTCCAACGGTATTTACCGACAAAATTGGTAAAACTCTAGATTATGAGTATAAATTAAAAGTTAAAGATCATGAACCCGTAAAACTTAGACCATATCCATTGAATCCACCTAAACAATTAAAAATAAAAAAAATTATTGACGAATTATTGGAACAGGACATTATTCAACCAAGTGTGAGTCAGTACTCGAGTCCAGCCTTTTTAGTAGGTAATGAAGATGGAAAATCGGAAAGATTAGTAGTTAATTACAAGGAGTTAAACAAGAAGTTGGAAGGAGTGAGTTATCCTATAGGCGACATGCACGAACTATATTACCATTTGAAGGGAAACAATTATTACTCAGTAATAGACTTAACCAAAAGTTTTTATCAAATAAGTTTAGCGAAGGAAAGCCAGGAGTTAACTACGTTCTCGGTACCTTTCGGAAGTTACAGCTTTAAACGAATTCCTTTTGGATTATTAATTGGAAGTGGGGTATTATCGTCATATATGAATAAAATCTTAGGAGAGTTGAGATTTACTTGCACTCTCGCCTTTTTGGACGATATTATTGTGTATTCGAAGACATTGGAGGAACATTATATGCATTTGAAACAAGTGTTAGAGTGTTTAAAGAAAAATAATCTTACTGTGAATCCGGAGAAAGTAAAATTTTGTTATAATGAAATTAAATTTCTGGGACATTTGGTTTCCAAAGACACTATAAGAATGGACCCTGACCGTACACGGACGTTATTAGAATCTCCGAGACCCCGGGACAAGAAAGGTATTGCGAGGTTCATAGGGATGACTAGTTATTTCTCTAAATTTATTCCAAATTATGCGGAAATAGCTCATCCACTCAATGAAATGAGGAAGAAGTCGGTCAAATTTATGTGGGACCAAAAATGTCAGGAATCGTTCGATAAACTGAAACGAGCGGTTACCCGTCCCCCCGTATTAGCCATCCCTGACTTCAACAAGGAGTTCACAGTCCAATGCGACGCGAGTGATAAGGCCCTCGGTTCCTGTTTATTACAGGAAGCGGACAATGGACATTTAAAACCGGTGGCCTATTATTCGAGGAAATTTAATGAAAGTGAGGTGAAACTTACTACCTATCAAAAGGAAGCTTTGGCAGTAGTCTGTTCAATAAATAAGTTCCGTAATTTCCTAGAAATGAGACCATTCAACTTAGTGACCGACAACTCAGCATTGGCTTGGGTATTGTCCCACTTTCGTAAATTAGGAAAATTAGGGCGCTGGGTGGAGGTTATATTGTCTCTACCATTTAAAATTACGCATGTTAAAGGTAATCAGAACCCAGTAGCGGACTATTTATCTAGATTATTTCAAGATAGTGAAGTTGACAACAATGTGTTACATGAACTAGAAAAATTAGTGAATAAGGACAAGATGAACGATAACTCTTTAAAAATGAACAATGAAACTGTAAATAATAAGGACTTAGTAATAAGAGAGGAAACAGTGTCTATAAATAGTATAAGTACGATGCCTTTTAGCTTTATGGACTTAAAAACGCATCAGAAGCAGGATGTAAATATAACTAAAAAAATGGAGGGTGTATTGAACTATACCAATAGTGATGTTTACAGTGTGGAAAAAGGGGTGTTATTTTATGTGAACAATAAAAACAATTCTAAAAGGATCTATTTACCTGAGCACTTATTCAAGGTTGTATACGAGTATTATCACAACTCATTGTCTGGCTGTCACTTCGGCATTTTAAAAACACAACAGAAAATAAATGAAAGGTTTTATCACCCTAAACTAAATGATTATGTGAAAAATAATGTAACATGTTGTGAAGTATGTTTGAAAGCAAAAAGTAGCAACTGGAGGGACCAAGGACCTTTGAACAGCAATCTGAGCAGTCGTCCAATGCAGAAGTTATATATGGATATTTATGGGCCATTACCTGCATCTTCCAATCGAATGCAATACATCCTGATAGCAGTAGATGACTTCACCAAATATAATTGTATAATGCCACTCAGGAAATGCACCTCAGGTAATGTAATTAATGCATTAGAAAATAATATTTTCAAAAATGTTTCTTTGCCTGAAGAATTCGTGACGGATAATGGAACATATTTTGTCAGCGAGGAATTCAAAAATTATTTGTTTAATTTGGGCATAAAACAAAGGACCATTATACCTTATACTCCTCAAGGAAATAAAAGTGAAAGGCAAATTCGAAATTTAAATCAAATTCTGACAGCTTATTATCATAATTGTAAAAAGAATTGGGACAAGGATTTGTACCATGTGCAAATGGCCCTAAATACTTGTCACAATGAAAGCATAAAGTCGTCTGCATTTGAATTAATGTTCAGTTTCAAAGCAAATGATGGTTTGTCACTAAAATGGCAAATTAAAGATATTTGTGATGAAAAATGGAGCAAAGATAAGAATGCAAAGATGGTTGAAGCTATTCAAATTTAAAAAGACAAAATGAGCTGAATTCGAGAAGAAAACCGATACAACCGAAAATCACAGGCAATTAAAAATGTATGATGTAGTCTATTGTAGAATTACAAATCAGCGATACAAGCTAGATCTGAAATATGAAGGGACCATTCAGAATAATTTCAATTATTAGCTCCAACTCTTATGTAGTTCAAAATTTAAAAGAATTGAATGAGTTCCGTTAGAATACACTTGCAGGATGTGAAACCCACTGGGGAAAGAAGAATGCATATTTAAATAGTATAACAAAACAAAATAATTACCGAGGGGTAAAATAATTTGAATTACAAAAAAGAATTTTAAAAAAGGAACTGATTAAAAAATTATGACGAATTAAATTAGTTGTAAGAATGAAGAAAAAACTATATTAGATGTACGCTGTATGTATGTATGTTTGATTTGAGAAATTTCAGTGACAAGGAAGATTAAATTAAAATATATTGAACAATTGAGGAAATTCTACAGCCCTGTTAAATTGTAAATATTAAACTTGAATTGTAATCTTGTAAAAATGTATTTTAAACTTGAAGAAACCTCAAGAGGAATAAAAAGTTTATGATTTAGATAAAAGGGCACAGGTGAAGTAAACAGTTGCGATAAACTACATGGTTTGGGAGAGGAGGAGTGTATTAAAACAATTCAGTGTTTTATTTTTCTGAATAATGCACAAATCCGAAACTTATGGTCCGTAATTAATGTTATTTAACATGTGTTGTTTATGTTTGTATGTAAAATTAATAACTAACACGAATGTTGGAATATTAATTTAAACTTGTTAGTTTGATCAAAATTTATGCCAAGGAAGAGAGGAGAACAGAAAAAAAAAGACTGTTATTTATATGATAAACAACGGTATAGGTAAAAATAATAAAATAAGAAACTGACACCCTGTCTGGGGATATGTTTTAATTCTATATGAAGCTGCGTCAACCAGTGAATGGGCGAGCCAAGGGACACACAGCCGTGCAGGGCAAAGGTTCCAAGGACGGACCCAAACTAATAACAGACCGGACCTGCAATAAACATCCCACAACAACAATCACCGTCTACTCGTTCGACCCCATTGTGAAGGATTATCTGGATGGACTATCTTTATGGTAGGACTCAGAATTGTAAAAAGGTAGGTGGCAATTGGACTCTTAATATTTGCCATAGTTTAGGTCAAGGTTTCTATTGGGGAACTTAATTGTTCAAGTTGTTAAGTTTTCAAAAACAATCTGATAATGTATGGACTCTTTTAAAAAGAATTTATAATTAATTAACGCTTGGTTAAAAATAACTTTTGATAACTAGTATGCTGCCACTTCTTACAACTGTTATCAAAAATAAATTTAAAACAAATATTATAAATAAAAAAAAAGGTTTTGTAGATTTTATGATGCATGTTAAAGCTAGGTGGAAATACAATTTCTAAAGGATATGAGATAAATTTCTTAGATTTAAGTATTAAACTTGGCAGATACCAAGCGCTTTAAGGGGCGTGGGGGGTGTATACCAATTACATGGTATACTTTAAATAAAAATTAAAAAATTAATAAATAAAAATTTATTTTAGAATTGTAAATGGATAGGGAATAAAAAAAGTAAATTTATATTGTAATCCAGCGGCAGGCACAACGCGCTTGGAATCTGGTCTAGACCTGACTTGATGGCAGTGAATGCTAAACAATAGTTAACAGTGGACTCTATCTTGGTTAGGCGGCCCAACCTGCGTTGGGAGAGATTTAAACAGACCTGCAGGAACAGGAGCGTAGTCGGTGCAGGCCGAGAAACCACGTTCTGCTACCATTCCGAGTTGAGAAGCGAGAGAGTAAAGTAAAGTCATTTTAGTGCGAGTTTAAAAACTAGTGTCGGGGCTAGGATCCGTCGGTATAAATTATATTAATACCGAACTCCGAGACCTTCACAACCAAAGAGCTAAGTACTTTGACTGAATTATTAAAATTTTCTAAATTTGAAAATTTGCAAAATTAAGAAGTGAATTAATTTAAAATTGGAATTGAAAAATTTGAAATTTAACGATCAAATTCCGTTGAGTGAGGACTATAATATTTATATATGAATTGTAAAGGAGTAATTTATTAAATTCGAACGTAAAATTTAATTGAAAATTCTAAGGATTGTAGTAAAAATTAAGAGCTGCAGGTGCTGCACCATATCCTGTAGGAACTTGTGAAAAATTCCTGTTGAGAACTGTTTAGTTTTGTTTGAGAATTTAATTTGAAAGAAGTTTATTATTATTATCTTATTAGTTTTGAGAAGAAGCTATTTAATTTATTTCATTCATTCAGATTTATTCAAGATTATTATTTTATTTTTTATTATTTTATACTCACGTATTTAGAGGACAGTGAGCCAATATTAAATCGAAAGTGCCTTGCCTAAGGAAGTAGTAATTTTAACCTATTGTTCAAAACATTGTTTTGGTGGAATACAAGGTTAATAATTGACATTTGAATTGATTTAATAAACCTGAATATTTCTTAAAAGGGTGCAGTTTTAATTTCCACCAGTATCTACTTAAATCTTATGAGGTTCGAGACTATTTAGGGTCATCATAATAAAACCAAAAATTTTGTATATTAACATTCAGTATACAAATTTACGAAAATGCATGTCTTACTCCAAATATTACTTAAAGAAATAATTTTACTACAAAAATACGTAATTATTTTCGGTCGTATTTCCCGATTTCTTAAAAAAATGATTAAAACTGTCTATTATTTGAGATTGAAACATAACTCAACTCATCTATAAAAATAATGATACTTGGAACAGTCATATTTTTTTTAATTTGCTATGATTTTAATATTTTATGCATTTTATTTCAATTTAAGTAGCTCATATGTACAATTTGCTTTCTCACTATACATACACTGGTTCTTACTTAAGTTGATTACTTTCATTATCATTCTAGTCATTATATAAAGTAATCAATGGCATCTACTATCATTGTTCTTGTTTGTTTGATGCGGTATTGTCTAAGTTTTCAGGCTCTCCCGTCTGGACTAACTGGTCTTAGTTAACCAATCTGATATCACGATTTAATAATTCAAATTAGGTGGTACAGTTTAGTATTAAGTTTTAGGTACAGTTCTCAAAATTAACACATATAAAGTCTTTGTCTTCGAGTGGTCCCACAACACTGCTTGCATCTTAGAATGCAGGAAGGTTCCTCCCCCACGTCCCCAGGACCGAGAACACGCTCTGATGCCTCAGATAATTCGCTCCAGGCCACAAAGCCGGGAACGTCGGAAGGAAGTTTCTCAAACGTTTGTCATTACTCACAGTTGATGTATAGTTCGATGGCAAGCTACTTGCTGTTTTTGCTAGGGTTTTATTGCCTGCCTTCACTAATTATTGTGGCAGTTTCATTTATAAATAAATTAGATCGAACATTTCAAAATGTGCCAATCAGTTAGTTAAAATATATACGTAATACATTTTATTTTTCACTAGTATAAACAATAACATTATATAAAAATTTATATGCTTTTAAGTAGATGTATTATATGTGTACTTCTTAATCATTACAACATTTCAACAAAATATTTAAATGTTTATGTCTCAAAAATAAATTTGTCCAGCTTCAAAAAAACACAAATTCTCGCGATTACTTCTATATATTTTAAGTGGCGTCTAGAAAATAAAAACATTTAAAATTATCCTCTAGAAAACCCTATAAAGAGATAGCATTAATGTAGTTGTTAAGTCTTATAATTTTCCAATAGTTAAAGTGTATTAATTATAAAATATTACTGTAAATCTTTGTTAAATATGTTAGCAAAATAATTTATATTACAGTTTTTGTCTTCTTTTATGCAGCTGTATAAATTTAAGGCAACATATTTTCATTTAATTTGGGGAATCGTGATGCAATTAACCATTGATAGAGATTATACGCACGCTGTTTTAATATGCCTGACTGGGTTAATCCCACATCCCGGATTCCATGAGTTATCATGAAATGAATCAAGAAAACCATACAAGCATATTTTGTAAGCTCTCATTTGAACTGACAGTTGGTTCTACATATACAAATCATAAAATAAATCTGCTTTAATAGATATGTTATCAGATATTTCTACTTACTGGTTTGTTTATAAAGAGAACACAATCATAATAGTTAAGAGAAAATGCGAAATTTTCTATCTAATTGTTTACTTACTAGTTCTTACCATGAATGTGCAGGTATGTCATAGCCTAAATATTGACCACTTAGTTACGACACAAAGTGATCCTCTGCACGAGTCCCTGATAAAGGTTATACTGGAAACAGCGTTAATCCTTTTAAGCCTTTATTGTTGTAATTAGTCTTCCGATTGTTACATTGAAGCCTGAAAATCAGTACTTGGAAAAAGTTTTGTTTTTTTGCCAGGAATATGTACATATTTCTTTTCCGTATGATACCTGCCTGTCTATCGCAGAATGTCTCGAGAGTGCATGAAACTTTACATACACATCACATATCGCGTACTCTTACATTCTTACTACACCAATCTCAATCTATACTGACCAATTGGCTGTGTTGTTTTGACTAACAACTAACTCTATTAAAAACATTTGCTTTATATATGGACTAGGAGATTCTGCGTCATTTCTAAACATAGATTTATAAGCCTCCTTCATATTAAACTTTCACTTCTTGTTCTCAGCTTAGTTTTTAAATTATATAAACTATTTCATACAAACAAAATAATATTTAATGTATTAAAAAAGAATATAATCCTAGTTTAAATAAAATACAACGAACATTTTATTTTGGAACAGAGTAGAAATTACTTAAAGTGTAAGATTCCCGTGTTACACGATGAAACTGTTCAATCAAAACATTAGAATCAATGTGCACAGTAGTAAAAATTATACTTCACGTACATTCAAGCGCTATAAACCAATTCAAGCCAATTGTTACAATTCCTCAATTCGTTAATGAATTGGCACTTAAAAAATTATGGTTGCCTGTAAAGTCGGTTTTACGGGCGAAGATTTTACGTGACAACGTCTTTTTCTCGGTAGAATATTTATTGATATGAATATTATTAAATTGCACAATAGGAACAAGGAATTGAATGAAAATAAGAATTGCACAAATTTTTAACTATATAAATATATTTTGTTTACTAAAACATTGTACATAATTTGAAATTAATTAAAATTTGTTATTGTAAATGGTAAAGTTGAATAAAACATTTACTAAAATTGGAATTTGAAATTCTTGCTAAACACAGTTAAATTCTAACTCCGCGCGTGGTGATTGGTCGGTTTAGTCCGTTTGTTTGGTCGCACTGTTATGAGAGGTTAGAGGTTATAATTTGTTATTTTAAATGTTTGACTAGCAATACGCGCTGTTTCTTCTCAATCGACTGAATTACGATTGATTGCAGAGTGATTTAAACTAATAATTTACTTAACACTATCAACATTTGTCAATAGTATGACATAACCTATAAACTCAGTTTCTCAACTTTTGTGTCAATCTAACAATTAATCAATCAATCATAGTTTACGATAATGAAATATCAGTGTACAATTATTTACCTTTATTGTTGTAGTTGTTGTAAATGACGAATCTAAGCACTCCACATTTTCACGAATAAACATAGTTATCTGCTTTATCCCGTGCGGCGGACCCACAGTTATCTGCTTTATCCCGTGCGGATCCCGTGCGGCGGACCCACTGGACGGGCATCGTAACGTTACCGGGCGTTACACTTTTTCATGAGTGACTCCGAGCCGCAACCTAATTTAAGACGTTGTCACGTCAAAAGTTTTCGTACAACAATTATTATGCCAGCATGAATAATTTGTACAATTTTGAGCGTTTTCAGTTATTTCGATCAGTTTCAGCATACAGTATAGTATGTAACATTTATATGTATTATATTTCCTGATGAATTGTATACAGAGTTAGATACTCCATAAATACACATTCACTTTGTAAAGTAAGATTATAATAAATGTTACAAGTGTGCAATGAAACTTGTTATAATGGCTGCGTGTTTCTTTGAGACATGAAAGAGTATCATTATTGTTATTTGCAAAGAGTAACATTGTAAGTGAATCCAGCGATTGTTAAGGCAGAACTTTGTATAGCACATAATATCAGCAGTACATAAATATCTCTGCCAGTTGAGTAAAGTGCGGTTAGAGTAATCGCTTGAATCCTCCAATTTGACAGGCTGTTCATCGGTCGTGGTCCTACTCGACGATGGAACATATTGTGTGAATATTCTTTGTCGATATCTATTTATATTAATGTAGTAAAGTTCTTATTGTGATCTGAATATTTTATAATTCAAAATTGACAGATTTCTTGAATGGAATATAATTTTAATATAATATGTATAAGTAAAATATAATTGTATACTTCAACACTATGCGTCGTAGCATTCCCTTAAGAGTTTAAATAATAATAAGCGTGACATTTTATAAAATCAGTGAATTCTAAATTTTAGTTATATGTACCAAACATTTTTGTGGGACTGAAAACAAGGCTAACCAGTTGGTACATTTTGTACAAATAACTTTGTGTTTATAACCTGCCAATATGTGATTGTTATTGATTCTATTTTCTTTCTTTGAACTACAAAGGTCGCGGAAAACACAAAGACAAAACTAGATACTTAATTGTTTATAGCCTTTCCAACAACGTATGGCTGTATAGCCTTTGGTGTCTCTGCATTCCCTGTATTCCTTGACTTCGTAAAACTTGTGATTCATCAATATAGCCTACATCAATAAAGTCCTCTTCCTTTCATTTTTATCGTAGAGACAGTCACCCGCCAAAATATTCCAATCAATCTGCGTAATATGCTCAGCCAACAAATAAATTTATATGTGATCTTAATTATTTCATGTAGGCTATAACCGTTTTGCTATGAACACTATAACTTAGATTTTAAGTTTGCTTCTAAGGTTGATTCAATATGTTTAAAGTAAATAATCTAAACCAATGCACGGTAAGGTTCCCCAGAGATACCATCCACACAGTTTCATGCATTCCTGAATACGAAGGAGGGTTTTTTTCAAATCAACTTATTCACTGAATTGATTTTATCTGACTGAAGTTATCTATACATGGCGCTGACGAAAATTATGAACTTGTTTGAAAGTATTGCAATTGTTTGGCTGATAAAATCAAAGAGAACTACTTCTGTTCTTCTTCTAATTAGAAAGTTTGAATTGTATTGAGCATCTAAATGCTGACAATAGCCTCGCATGTATATTCTTGAAGTATAACAAATCACTTTTTAGGCATAACAATCATTTCTGGTACTGACATTCATATTTACATGAAGATATACATATCCCCGGAGGTCTAAAAAATGTATTTATAGGCTTATGCAAGATACGTGAGATTGTGAGCACAATAACTAGCATAGTGTTTAATAGATTAGGACCAAACTTGGTACATAACAGTATATGTACAGAGCTTATACGAGTTTGTTAGTAAGTTTGAACCAACAAACCATTTCAAAAGATGGTATCCATTCACATTCAACTCGACCGAAATAAACTCGTAACAATACATTTTTTAATGTTTTATATATATATAACTAATAATGTATAAATGACAATAAATAACAACCAACATTGCGGAAATAATTGCGATAGATACCTTAGTTATTATTAGCTTCAGACTATACTTGGTAGAGAGGCATATATGGACAACTAGGATAAGTTCTTTAGTTATTTTAACCTATAAAATGTTTTATTTTGGAGGTCATTCGAATCTGGGTAGCATTTTTATCACGGGTATTTCAAAACATAAATTAAAATTGACACATTTCTTAAAATTGTCAACCAATTTCCAATCTTGTGTGGTTACAAGATTATAACATTCTGCATGTCTGAAAATGTTACGATGATATTGCCGTATCGAAATTAAAAGATATTATCCCATAACTTTGTACATAATAAACACCTAAAATATTAATTGATTTTCAGTTTAAGTCCTCATTCTAGATGACTGCCTCGTGTGGAATCTACCTTTCACCCATCAGAGCTGGAAGGGATATATTATAGTTACGTATTATATGCCATATAGTAGATTGTTCTCTACAGACCTTTATCTCAATCATTTCTAGAAATTTAATGACTAATAAGAATCAGTGAGCTTTTAGGAAACCATCTAGATGATTAACCATATCATTGAAGTACTCTTTATGTACAGTTACTACTACTCGTATATTGACTCATAAGTCTTTGTATGTGTATTTTTATTAGTGCACAGGCATTTAAGACCATATCGCTGGAGACTGGAACTTGGTACGGCGCTAAACCTGACTATGTACAGAATATTAATAATAATAATAATAAATCTTTATTGTGTTCACAATTTAAGCAAATTGTATACAATCGTCAATATACATGTATTAAAATGAATTAAACTAATTAAAATAAATCAATTCAAATGCAAGTCAATTCAGTCATTAAAACGTTTTCAGGTATGCTGATTACAATTTAGAACAGAACTAAAGGACTAGCCAATTTATTTCAATTAACTTCAAATTTAATCCCAGCGGCTCATCATAAACTCTTCAACAGAGTAGAACACCCTCGACACCAATAGGTTTCTCAATCGAGCTTTGAATTTTTTAGGATCATTTAAATGTTTTATCTCATCAGGGAGCTTATTTATGAACCTTACGCCAACCTCGGATGGTAGACGTTCGAACATGGCGGTTCTGTGCTGTTGAATACGGAAATTGTCCCGGCCTCTAGTCCCGTATTGGTGAACGTCCCTGCCTTGGACCAACTCACACTTGAATCGGCAGTACAGAGCAACCTCAAGGATATAGAGACAGGGCAAAGTCAGTAATTCAAGCTCCCTAAAGGAATTTTTACATGAATCTCTGAATTTCAATTTTGAAATTAGTCGGACCGCTTTCTTTTGAATTCTAAATACTCTTTCAAATTTGTATTTAGAACAGCTGCCCCACAGTCTCAGCCCATCGTTTATAATAATTAGGTAATCACACATTATGGAACGAGTAAATATTCAAGATTACTGTCAAATTCTATCCCTGGGTTTTCGGTACGTGACAGGAGGTCGCCATTATCCCATCTGACGAATATAAAGATTTTCCAGTATGTCACTCATCAAATCCTCATATATTAAAAATTTTAAATTTCGTGTTTTTCAACTGTTACCCTGAAACAAACATTGCTTATTTAAACTCTAAACATTGTTTGGTTATTGTTTATGTAAATTAAAACAAAACATATGTGTTAAGGATTTATAGTAGTAATTAGTATACAGTTAGGTGAAGAAACAAAATGTAATTTGTACAGTAAAATATCCCTCTCGAAAACAATATGTTTAAAAGCTGGCTTAGAGTAAATATTACGGTATAACATTATTATATTTGAAGTATAACATTGTTTCATAGGTTTCATTTGTTTTTAGTAAACGTGTGCATTTGTGATAGAGGTTTAAATATTTTCAAATATTATATTTGGAAACAGTGTATTACTATATATTTTAAGGTTTCTCAAACTGACCAAAGCATGTGCTTCGTATATCAGGCTCTAAACTATTTACAAAATAAACTCAGCCATGTATAATGCTTTACAACGTAATATTTACGCCACCAGCTGGGTAGTAACGGGCTATTGTTCTGTTTCCAAGCGGTTATCGACATTTGTTGTTCTAAGAGATGATTATCAGGTGACAACAATGTCATTGTGATTATAAATCAATCTTCCGCTAGTCCCTGACGTGTCCATAGTAACAGTTATTATGTAATGATTTAGTCTAAGGCCCGCTATTTGTTAATTTAATTACTTTATGTTTATCTAATAAATTTGACAATTGTAAATTGATGTTTCTTTATTAAACAAAGAGAAATATACCTGATGGTAACATTTGAAAACTAAATTGATATTCAATATATTTCATAAACTATGTTTACATATTTAGTTTGTAATACTTCATAAATAATGTGCTACAGGAAAGGGTGTTTGTTTGTAACGTGTAAACAAATGTTAACAAGCCCACATTTGTTCGTTTTCTTGAAAAATGTTTTAAAAATTAAGGGAATTTTTATAAATAAATGTTAATCTATTCATTTTGACAAAGTTAAGAGTGTTTATATGTACGCTTTGTAGAATAATATCGTAAATCTTGAAAAAAATTATATATTTTACTCGTCATATCTGACATTTTTACCTCTCATATGAAAAAAGTAACGTTATAAAATAGTATCATGTGTTGTTTGTAAACAAACAAACATATGTGAGACCAGTGTATTTTCATATCCAGCCTTCATGTTTGTTTTTATGTTGATACGATTAACATTGTTATGGTGTTACAAAGTTCATGGTGTGACAGTGGCATCATTGATACCTTGGAACACCAGACACCATACTTTTCTGATTATTAAAGGTTGTTTTAAGGGTATAAGACTGAAATCGATTGTCCGTGTTATATTCGTTCAGGGACCATATTCGTGCGTGCGCGCGGGTGTGTGTGTGTGTGTGTGTGTGTGTGTGTGTGTGTGTGTGTGTGTGTGTGTTGGAATATTTACGTTGTTACGAATAAACAGAAATATTAAAAAGAATCTTCGTTATTCGATTTATTTTATTTAAAAGCTCCCACTCTACATAACTTTGCACGGTATGTATTAACATAATGTTTAAAATATTTTTTTATTAGACAATTTAATGTGTAATTGTAACATAGCAGTAGAACTATCCGTAATAAATAAGAATGAGTTTTATTAATGTTCATGTCTATCTGGGATTTGGATTGTATTGTAGTAATTTTGCTTTTGCTGATCACTCAAAAGGATGTTTGTTGACATACGAAAGTGAAATGAGCTCTTAAAATTTTCTACAATTTCAGTAAAGACTCAGACACAACATGTGGCATGGCCTAATCCTACCTTGTAAATTAAAAGGATAAAAGATATTCTCTGAAGTAATTCATAGTTTATACGCACATTAATTTAAATAATCTAAATGGGCTTTTACTGCTATTTAACCATCCACTTATATACTAACTTACATCTCCTTTGTCGCGTTAATTGGTCCGATTATGTAGTGAAAACTACCTTCCTTACTATCTTAAATAAGATGAAAAACCACTCCGTTTCGTTCTCAATACCATTGTTTCATTCAACTCAAATTTTGCGTGATAGTTTGGTATTAAACTTTAATTTCTGTTCTAAAAATTAACCCATATAGAGCCTTTATTTTTTTCACTAGTCACTAAAGAGTGCTTGCATTGTAGAATATAGCAAGGTTCCTCCCTCATGTCCCCAGGACTGACAACACGCTCTGATGCCTCGGATGATGCTCTCCAGACCACAAAGCCGGTAACGTCGGAAGGAAGTTTCACAAACGATTGTCATTATTTACAGTGATGTAGAGTTCGATGGCAAGCTGCTTGGTGATCTTGCTAGGGTTTTATTCTCTGCCTTCATTACTTACTTTTGTAGGTACAGTTGATGTATAAATAAAATTAGAACGCACATTTTTAACAGTGCCAATCAGTTTGTTCAAATTCATTGTAGTACATTTTCTTATATTAGCTTACACTTTCCACTAATATAAAAAAATTGAGTTTATTTACGTAATTCAAAACTATCAATGAGCAAAATCTGTAAAGAGTTAATATTAATTTAATTTATTGTTATGTGTTGTACTTTTCCAATAAATAAAGTAAAGTAATTATAAAATACTACCATGTATTGCTGTTATCAAATTATTAAAATACTTTGTATTAAATTATTTGCCTTGTACCATAAACACCTGTATGATTTCAAGGCGACATTATTTTGAATATTTCCAGCATTCAATCAATTTGAGGAACCGTGATGAAATCAACCATTGACAGAGATTATATGTACGCTCTGTTAATATGCCTGACTGGGTTTATCCTGGATTCCATAAATTATCATTAAATGAATCAATCACACCATACAAGTACATTTTTAAGCTTTCATTTGAAATCTGAGGGTTGGTTTTATATAAAACAAAGTATATAACAAATTTTACTTTTATTTATTTATATATTGTAGTTATATATGTATTGTATATATTGTTTATTCTTTGTATTGCATTTTTTTAATTCATTTCTATCCGTCAGCATGATATCTCACAAACGAACTTATCTATAAACATTAAACGCGATGTTTCATGTATTTAGTAAGGCGGAGTTTAACGAATCACTTTATGGGTTCTGGTAGCATGCTAGCAAATATTTTTACATTAATCCTATGGGTAACTGTGATGGCAACATAAAAATAAACAGTACAAATAAATATGTAAACAGTCTGAATAGAATCATATAATATTTTAACAAGTGATATGTTAACACGCGTAAATTATTAGAACTGTAAAAATGAAAAATAATATAGTAAAAGTAAAAATTAATAGTTTTGACAAGATTTTATTTCAGCGCAATCTTGCGGTGTAGTACACATCCTACCTCCCCGAAACTGTTACTATTCAAATTCTGCCATGAAACCTAACTCAATGAAAAAAATTTAAAAGAATTATCTGTTAAATTAATTACCCCGATAAATATCATATTCAGTTTGACTTATAAAATTTCACTTCTATATAAACAAAAACATTCTATTATGACCAACTATGGAATTTGGTTGAAGGCCATTGAAGCCTCTTATTCAGTCTATATCTTTTTAGCCAGGTGATGGTATCAATAAACATTCATAACATATGCAATACAGTTTCATAACATATTAATGATTTCGTTTTAATTATTGATAGGTTTAATAGCAATTGTGCTTAATTGCATTTTGTAGTACACTACTGCACAAAGTTTTGTATGTTTTGCTTAATAAAATCAGAAAACTTCAATCCTTACGGTATTCGTACAATATTTATAGTAACATAGATGGTTTTAGTTCTCTTATTTTCATTTTTGTCGTGCAGACAAGTCATCCACCGAATATTCTAACCAATATCCAAGAGAGACTTCACTTGTGCTCAGGCAACAAATAAAAATATGATCTTAATTCATTAATCCTGGCAAACTGAATCCTGGCAATAAATAAAATTTCGAAATTTTTTCTACGATTCAATATGTTGAAAGTGTATTATCTAAACGAATGCACGGTTAAGGTTCCCCAGAGAGAACCCACCCACACAGCTTCATGCATTCCTGAATACTAGGGGTTTTCAATCAACTTATACCCTGAACTGATTTTAAATTTATCTATAGTATAAACCAAATTTTAACTTGTTTGATAGTTTAATAAATTTACATTTACTTTTCTAGCCAAAACAAAAAAGATTAAAAGATCAATTCTTTTTTCATTAGTAAGTTTAATGTTATGGGAACCTAAATATCAACACCACTTTACATGTATCAAGAGAAACAACTACGAACAAATAAATAATTTTTTTAAGTATCTCAGGTATTACTGGAACTGACATTCATATTGGAAGATATCCATCCCTCCGGAGAGACTTTGGAATGGTTGAAAGTCCATGGGCAACCTGGAGAATGTGTGACAAAACTGCGGCAATCGGCCTTTCGAAGAACAGGACCAGCTCGATACTGATAACGTTATTTTCATACAACCGTATGGATTACTGAGCACATTTATTTCATAAATTCCAATCTTAGGTGAATATAAGTCTATAATTAATTTTACATTTCCATTAGTGACCTTTTTTAGTGAGTCTGTTATTTCGACTTTGTCAGTAATCGTCTTTGGAAATGTATGTAGCAAACTGTAACTTGATCAACTATATAAGTGTTGGTTTATCAAAACTAATATCTTATATTTTGATAATTTTACAAAATATTACATTGACCTTAGGAGTTCTAAAGCTTGCTGAATGAATCCACACGAACCGCCTTCCGGCACCATCTGGCACACTTATTCTCTCTGTAACGTACTCTCGTACTTACTTAGTACAGAAGCAGTATTTGTATGCAGTTTAGCAGAGTTCGTCAGCCAATGTAAACTAATAAAACTTAAAATATGGCGTTCATTCAAATTCTGGTAAAAATTTATCGCGGGAATTTCACCACATATAGATAAATTAATACTTAGATTTTCACTCAGTTTCAATAAACAACATTTATTCTTACTTTTCTTTCGATAACTCTTGATATTTCGAGATGATGGCCATTTATAGTGATAGAGATATACAAAGGAACCGTTAATGGTAAATATATTTAAAATTCCAACTTTTTCAAAGACATTTATATGTTTATAATAGTTTATGTCTTGTATGTCTTGTAAGGTTTCAAGATTATGAAATTTCTAAATTTTTGAAAGTTTTAAAACTAGATTTAAAATATGTATGCGCGCATTATGGAACGTGGTAATCTTGAGTTTACTGTAGTCATGTTGAATTTCTGATCGAGACCTTGGTATTTGATAGAAGTCCGATATAACCCGGACCATTCTAAAATCATTTTCATGTGTGTCACTCACAAAATTCTTAAATATTGAAAAATTTAAAATTCGAGTTTTACTTAAAGTGTCACTCAAACAAAACTGTTGATTACTTATACTATTTTTGTTAGAAAAGTGTACCGTAAGTGGGAAAAATATCCATCAAAATATGAATTATAAATTTGTACATTTAGTCAAACATTAAGGTGTTAATCGTCAGAAACAAGTTATCACATGTGTTAGTTTAATGACATTAATATTGTATAGCTTTTAATATTTAAAATACATCTTGTTCATTAAAAGACTATTCAATTATGAAAGATATACCGGTATAGGTAAAACTGTTGGTAAGATGAGTTTGGAAGGTATATCTTAAAGTTAGCAGCATTGCCATGATATCTTTATCATATAAAGGAGTGGATAGAACTGTATCCAAAAGTGGTTATCATTTCTTGATTGATAAAGTTCTTCTGAATTCTTAGTTGGTTTCCACCAGATACCTTAAAAATGAATTGAGCTATAGACACACTGTTGTATGTCACCTCATTTACATGTAGGGAATATCGTGTTTAATTAATGGCGCATGTTCCTATTGTCCCTTCTTGGGAATTTGATGACAGTAAACGAACTTGGAATTTAGACTTTCCTCGGAATATCTAAGAAATTGATTGAGCTATATATTTGAAATTTCGTATTCTCTATTATAATTTATAATTTCACGGCATACGTGTAGTTAGACCAAATATATGTAGTATACTTCATGTTTACTAAATTTACTGTTATTGTTACTAAAAATAATCTATAAAATAATTATTTTTTTCTTATAAACATGAAGAAAATGTCAGACATGGTTACCAGCGAAACTTGTACGACCATGTAAAATTTGATAAAAATTGGTACTTACATTGGGTACAACTTGAATGGTGACAACTACTTTTTTAACAGTATGAATCAAAGCGGACATTTCCGCTAAAATTATGATCTAGTCCTTGAAACTCTTTATTCAGTACTATTTAAGGAATAAATATCTAAAAATTATTGCGCACTTATGTAACGTTTTAATAATTTAGTAGTAGCCCTACTGTTCAAGCAAATATTAGTCCTTGATTAGTTCCAACCTTACCCTGAATGCAAATAAGGTTCAAGTATAACAGTAATGAAAAGGATCGTTGATTAATTATCAATTTATCTCATCACTTTTTATGGATTGTCTGAACAATGACGTTTATCATGTTATTTCATGCAATGCTCATTTAATAAATCCATAGTGTGTGAGAACGCTATGCTAAATTTTTGTTTAAAACCAGGGAAGATACACTTGAGTCTTAATAATTTAGCTCCCATTATTTATTACTAAAGAAAACACTGAATACAATGGAGTTTGATATGTTGAGACCGTCTCTCTCAAATATTTAAAATAAACAAAACTAGTATTTTATGCTTTTGGCACAAGGGCTATATTTACGATCCTGGAATTATATCAAGAGTGATTTGCTACATTGAAGTACAAATACGTTATTGTATGCAAGTTTTATTAGAAATCTTATTTAAAATATACGTTTTCTTTTTCTATAATACTGAACACATCCTAATAATATTTTTTATTTTATTTTAAATTAAACGTTTGACTAAACACGTGTCTATATATCATAAAATGAGCACAATAAACTTCTTGAGCATTGTGAAAAGACGAATAAATCAACCTTGTTGCGGACAGGGAACCGAATGGTCCGGTATTCCTTTTATTTCTCTCGGTTTAGTGCCCACCTGGCGCGTATCTGTGACTTTGTCTCAGTTTTCACTTTCTAAGAAGTATTATCAATTTAGAGCTTATGCTGGAATTTACAGTAATATATAAAAATCGAATTTGTAAATTAATAATGTCAAGTTTATATATTAATAATTAAAAAGAAATTCAAAAACTTCTATGTTTGCTGGTACGAGTATTTAGTTAATTACTTCCCTTTTATTTAGATTAATTTATTTTCTTGTTATTGAACCAATTTGACATCTATAAAATAAATTTGATAATGTTTGTTTTGTTCTGAAAGAGGTGTAATCAGATTTTGTATTTTTTAAGTTGATTCTCTTGAAACAGGAAACTTAGTAAACTGTTTTTCATAGTAGTAATCTATCCTAATTTAATATTAGTTTCAATTGAAAACATCTTAAAGTTATCGTTCTACGTTATATGAATTGAAAATGAATAAAATTATGTTTTAAATAACATTTAAATTAACAATTTTTTATGAAACATTGTTTTAAAAACTACTTACTATATAAAAATAACGCAATTCCTTTAGTTATACTTCATATGTGATTTTAAAAAACTCATTGTACTATGTCAGTCATTTTTCGATGAGGCATGTTTTGGAATGGTTGATAGTTAAATTATATTTTAAACTTTACATTTCAACTTGACTTTATAGGAAAACTCTTACCGATTACTTTTTGTATTGATTCTCTTTCTTACTATGCTGAGGACGGGCAAAAAATGCTTAAGAGGAGATCGTTCCATCCATTTTTCAATATATGTTAATAAAAAGAATATGCTATAAGCATGCAGCAAACAGGAGCTATAAGTTTATTTATTTTATTTTTCTAATAATAATTTTCATAGGACTACACATCCACATTTCCCAGTAGGTATTACGGTTCTTGTGTCTAGTGCGGTGATGACACCCAGATAACTTCATTTTTACATGCAAGTTGTGTTTTATTGTATGTATATGACAAATATAGCTGTCATACAATCTTATATTATCGGTTACTTAAGGCTACTTGTATTAAAGAGCTGATGAAATTTAGATTGTAACAACTGATTAAATTAACCAGGTTTTGACAAATCCGAGTACACGTTTTATCTAGTCAAGTTAGTAAATATTGTTCAGTATTTAATTATAACAATGAAAGAATTATTTCGTCTCAGAAGTCGTATTCATCGTGAAAGATCCCAAAGTCTCGTAACATGTATAAGAACTGAGTTCTCTGCATGCATGCAACACCGACGGAACACTGATACCTGGATAATTGGCTTCAGGTCTCAAGGCGGGAACATCGGAAGGAAGTGATTGTCATTATTCATAATCGATATAGGATTCTATAGCAAGTTCCTCGCTGTTTATTACTTGGAATTTACTTTCTGAATTTCACATTTTTCGAAACAGATACATTACATTATTGATATTAACATTCATCATACGAACTAGGTAATACACGAAAGGAGTAAAATCTCTTAAAATAATATATAGCTCTGTGTAGATCACATTTGGCAACTAATTTAATTTAAGCAAAGAATTTTCCATTACTCATTAACTACTCCATTAAGGACTCGTATTTTGTTTAATATTTATTAACTTTATAGTGTTTATTTATATGGGTTATAATAAATTTCCAGAACTTTTAACTCGTGTTATAACAAATACATTTCTTTATTATAGCGCATACATACATACATATACAATATAATTTCATTATGCATTACAGTTCCAGTTACTGAAACATAAGCTGTTATAAAAAATATAGTTTTATCTCAGTATTAAAGTACAAGATGAGTTTTAAATACACAAAGTATCAGAAAAGGTGGACTAAGCATATATTAAGAGAACGGTTAGAGCTGTAACAATAAAAACAAAATGTAATTTCCCTAAATAGATTTGTTTAATGTCATCCAATTTAAGAAACAATGTGTGCCTAAACCGGAGGTCCCGTGTTCAAAGGTCAAAATTTTTAAAGGTTAATTAATTAAAAATTTTTCCACACCCCAAAGTAAGTATTTCACAAAAGTTAAAATGGGCACGAGTCTAAAACTTTTAATTGAAGGTTACATCATGTTGCACTTCATTTTAAACGGTTTTGAAAAAGAATTATTTTTCAATTTAACTATTAGTGTATCATAATCGTTTTTGATGAGAATTAAAATATGTTTTATGTTAAAAATTCAAATTTATCCGGTATTATTGCTGTACATTTAATTACACTCACTCTTTATTGACTTGTCAAAGTTTTATTTTACCATATCTCAATTTGCAGCCGTGTCTTGATGCTGTGTGGTTGAAAGCGACTCATTTTATTAGATATATCATTTCAGAGATCCGTATTCGTATCTGAACTTGGGCATACCATTCACTGTAAAAAACGATTCTATCACTGTTAAACTAATTTCCCTCGTATCACTTCCGTGGGTGTTAGTATCAACATATTTTAAATTTAACGGGTGGAAACAAAGGGCCTATTAATAATTTTACAAATAAACAAAGGACAAGTCCAATTGCAAACTTTATTATACAAGTTTTACCGCAATTTATTTCTTACGTAGGCCTACTACAAAAGGTAGATTCCATTTTTGACCTTCATTATACGGATGGAAATTAATATGCGAAGACGGAACAATTTGCAAAACATGGTGTGTAATTATGTTAATAAGTTTTCGATAAATATTTTAAACGAACCCAAGATAACCAAGGTAACCGGGTTCAGAATGCAAAGCGAAAAACAGTTATTTTTAGTAACTATAAATGTAAAAGGTGATTATAACAGCTGGTAGCGGTGGTTCTGTGTTGTTATTCGTTTGAATGTAGATATTTAAAAGAGGAGTGCATTATAATCAACCTGAATATAAATCTGTACTGAAGCGGTAAATAATGGATATTGTATAGCTAGATTAAATTTACACTTCATTGTACTCAATTTACTTATTGGATAGTTACGAAATGCCTGAGTTTATTATAAAAAGTAAAAGTATAAAAAGTATCAGAAATGAGTTTTAAAACAGAAAACATACTGTATCTAACATATTCTAAACTATGAAAGTAATAAGTTTAAATAATTAAAAAATACGATGAAAACGGCAGAATTAACCTATCCTTACTTTTTTACTTTTTTCACTTTTACACAACACTTCACCACTCACTCACTTTTTTGACAAAAACTTATAAATGTTCACATTATATAGTAATTATTCTGAACTGCACTACAGATTGACCTACACTGAGCAAGGGCAGTCACAGGACATCGATAGCCTTTCTAAGGACTTCACCTGGCGCTTATCATACCACTTAAGCAAAAGTGAGTGACTATATTAGATAAGAATGGTAATTGTATGTTTTTGTGTTTTGCATGTTTTATTTAATAATTCATATTAGAACTAGTAACCGTTATTAATATTTATTTATTTATTTATTAATACATACGGCAATCGCCATTTTACAAAAACGTTTACAACATAGTGTTCGAAATATTGATAATACACTTTTCATGCATAGCCACTTACATGCGATATTAGTACTGCTGGACTAGCCATGGCTACAGAACAATGGAATATGGTATACATTTAAAGTTAATAAAGTAGAACATCAAAGACAAGATACAAAAAGAGATAATAATGGTCAACAAGATGATTACATAATAATGTACATGCTAAGTATATGCAACTTGTGCATCAAAGACAAATTGAAAACAAGGTAACAAGATAATAACTACATGCTTCATGCTAAGCGTGTGCTAACTCTAGTGCATGGGTCAAGCAATATACAAGACAAAAATCAACAAAACAACCACATGCTAATACTAATACTATAAGTGCTATAATTACATGTTATAGGTGTGTGCTGACGGTATAAACTATGAAGATTTAACAATGAAATGACAAAACAATATAGAACAAAAATAAACAATATAACAAAATACTAGCAGAGATGAGCAACCAAAGGTAGACTCTTGCTTTCAATGTTCACCATGCTCAGACACCCAAGAGAAGACCCCCCTCCGAAACACCAGCATGGATACGCCAAAGAATTCCAACTGGTGGGCAGCATTTCCCAAACGCTGTTGGAATTGTTTCATTATTTATAACGAAATTCAATTTAATGTTTTTAAGATAACTACCGGCTTACATTTAATACCAATTTTATCAGTTATAAATCTATTTATTATAGTTAAAATACATTTCGAGATAGGTACATGGTTACTAGTCTAATTAATCATTTCTTCAGAAATCTCCAACTGATATTCTTAACAGTCATGTTTTAATTAGAGATAAAGATTTTGTGTAAAATTTCACATCTGTGATAGGCTAATGTTGGATTTGTATCTAACAATCAGGTTTAGGCTCTACAAAGTAAAACCATCAATTTTTAATAAATTATTAAACTTGGAATAAACCTGTGATTTGAAAAATGTTCTAAAGTAGCATATTATTTACTTTGGCAATAAGTCATTTCAGCAGTAATATAACAATACTATGAATAGTTACTAATTTAAATGATATTGCGTACTTAGAACATCTTTGGTAATGTATGTGTATGTATTTATTTGTGGTTCTATTACTCTGCTATTTTAATCAAACTGTATTAGTGGTTAACAAAATCATAGATTCGTAGATCAAACCTTTTGGATTATGTCTAGATACTATGCATCATTAAAATATTGAATTATGGCTTAGCATAATGTGTAATTAAAAATATTGTAGAAGTGAAATATATAGTCTGATTGTAAAAACTTCAACAAGTGGGTCATAAATAAATTACATTTGTTTCATGTTTTAATTCATCTTAATTTATTCTGTTTTATTTTTAATCAGTTTACGTAATATTTTTTCATATTCTTAACGTGAAATATATATATATATATATATATATATATATACTAATTCAACAATGCTTAACTTGTGTATATTTTTCATGGATTCTAATGCAGAATTTATTAAAAATACATTAGCCTTTTTTATATAAAGTGAGATCATGCATTACTGATATAAAGCAGTTTTTTATAATAATAATATGGTAATAAATCCTTATGGAATTTTTTATTTGTTGAAGTACCTTACGCAATTTGTATCACAATTGTAAAATAGATTAAAACATAACATCTGGAAATCTATTAATTTATTTAGTTGAAGTGTTTAATAAATTATTTACTTTCAGCTGATATGTGAGTTCACATTCCAATGTGGGTTCACGGGTAACAAAATTTGCCACTTGAGTCTGAACTGAACTGATGGGAGCGTGTGCAGGATTAAGGAAGCTTGTTATTGTTCAGGTTGTGAGAAGTCTGTCAGGTTATACTGTACGTCACGTGTGAAGTAACCGCTCCATCATGGGACACGTAATAACACGACACTGCAGTCTGCAGTGTAAGGGTGTGACAGACACGCCAGTTCTCATTCGGTGACTAACAACTTTATAATTGGACGGTCGCAATTATCCGCTGCCATCCATCTACCTAAGGTTTAATTAGGTAGATTGAACTGTACCTGTAATATTGTACCAGTGAACACCTCACCCCAACGCACCATCTTGTAGTTATTGATACAACAGGAATGAAGGAGACATTAATCATTTCTATCAAGTAATTATTAGTTTTGTGCAACTTCATGACACAAAATAAAATTATTTCCTAGCACTTTAAATATGTAATAAAAATTATTATCAACTGGTTTATAGTTCATAAATTGTGTTTAAGTGCAAATTTACCATCAATAGATAACTCTACTGTAACCAAAGCGTTACAATTATTTATAATGTATAATCACACAACGTGTTTTATTTTATAAACTTTAAATTGGTTCAGTTTAAAATTAACAGTAATAGTAATATATATATTATATATAAAAATATTATTTCCGATAAATCAATCAAATTGTGCTCAACTAATTCATTTCTGGATATGACTCCCATATTTAAATTTAAAAGCAAACTACTCGATTAATACTCTCTGATATGCTCTCTAAGTTCGTGAACCAATTGTTTACTATTTGTAGTACTAATTTGTTTATTTAATTTTTATGCAGGTTTTTAATGAGATTTTAGAAACTATTAGACCAAATATTATAGTAGTTTGTGTGCTATATTCGGTGACAATTATTTATTCATATTTATTAATTACTGATGAAAACCGGTTATGACTAAACCTTACTGTCAAAATTAGTTCATGAGGCTTTATAAAAAAATAATTTAACTCAGTTATTTACTCAAAAGTTATACCAATTGAAGTAATATGCAAAACGGTTATCATCAAATTCAGAGTTAGGAAAATTGTGGGAATACTGTAGCCCCTGCTACGCTTCATTCGTAATGAAAATTTCCTTTCAAACTTGATAAAGCATTATATTACAGTTATAAACCTGAGATAATTCTTTTTATTCACATGAAGTGCAAAATTTTCAGTTGTTTGTATTATCAATTTGACCCTACCATATTAGAAGTTCATCATTTTTCAACCTAAAGCGTAATATAACGGTTTAGTTCTGACGCATTCTGAAAGTATTTTTAACGTGCAATATTTGATGTTTATAAAATGCATCTATGATTCAGTCTCTAACGATCAGTCGCGGAACAGTCGGCCATTAACATGAGAAAGGAGCAATACTGCAGTCACTCGCTCTGAATAATGCAATGTCACAGTCCCCAATCAGCTGATGAGACTATAAACATTAATGGTTGCCCAACACCATTCTACTGCCATTAGGCTGGAGATTGATTTCTGATTGGCAGGCTCCACTCTGGAACTGTACTGTTTTATTCCTAATGGCTACTGTAATGTACATATGCTTGGGTAGTCCACAATTTGTTCGGTTTGGCTGTTAGTTACATATCAAGTTAGAGATGAATACAAGTTAGTACAAGATTTTACTATTCAAGTTGCTCAGAAGTTTTGCGGAGTGAAGACAAGACTCAAGGGTTTAAAATTTTTATTACGAATTATATGTGTAAAAGTGTATAGCTTTTATAAGTGTAAAATACTACAAACATTAGATTTTGATTCTATATTCCTTTATATATTGAACAATTTAGTTATATAGTGTCATTTGCGTTAGTCTGCGTCTAAATAATTTCATGTTTAATTAGGCTAAAATCTATAATTTTGTAAACATAAATAAATCTTCTTTGTTTAAAGGTTATTTTTGACGATGGAAGGATTGTGAAGGAAACAGGATTTTTCCGGACATTTGCCATCGTTCAGTGAAACAAGAAAACAGTAACACTACGTTTCGAGATCTGCAATCTGATCTCTTCTTCAGGTAAAGAACTAACCTTGTTTCACTGAACGATGGCAAATGTCCGAAATAAATCTTTTTTAAACACATTGTGTTATTTAACCACTATTAACATATTTCTAGTTCCAAAACTTAAAGTCCAGTCATACTAAAATTTGTTACCATTCTCGTACCCGAAATAGAGCAAAACGTTTCGACCAGCAGTGCCAGTCCACAGCCTTTGTATCCCGGAGTCCACTCTTCCCCACCTAAATGCCTAATTCGCCTTTTAGTATATATGATGCAAATAAATTCATTTGAATTTGAATGCATCAGAGTGCTGTGTAGAGCAATCTCTATTCAGTAACCATCATTATATTAACAAATTTTCAAAACAGTGCGAAACTTATGTCGCAAATAATAGCAACTTCCCTCTTGTCAAAGTTAATCTCAAGGCTCTTTTTATTTAGTACTCTCATCATTGAGGAATCCGCAATATTAAAAACATACTCAGTTTTGTAGGATTTCATAATTATTTGCTAACTTTGTCAAGGTCACACTGTTATAAACGGAGCAACGTTGTCTCCCTTTTTACATGGTTACTAATCGCCTTTTTGGTATTAAGTGATTTAACCCTTTTACCATTACGTCTGAAATAGACAAACAAACCAGTATGTATTCACCCGCAACTTATCAGTATAAAAGTGGATATTTCTGTAAAGAAAGTGTATTAAATTAAACCACTTTAGCATATATAACAATGAAGTTATAATTTGGTCTAGTAAGTTGTATGTATTATGGATATGTACATAGAATTTATAATGCTTTCATAGGATTGACCTTCAGTTTTGCTGCCAGCTCCGCCTAAAACACAATTAAAAGAATATTATTATTATATGTCAAACAATAATGTATGTAAAATGGTAATAATTACGTAATAAAATAGACAAACCACGCTAAGGCTATTATATGAAGCCACTTACATTTTGGCTACTTAACAATAACTGAATGTTTAATTAAAAGAACTCATTAAAAGCAACAAATTCAAAATATAAACGGTTATGGTATCCGTACTAATTAGTTGAGTAAATTCTAGAAGTTCTGTCTAAAATATGGTACAAAAGTTTTCTCTTTATTGTACGTTTTATTTTTTGAGTAAGGTATGAAATGTTTAGGGTAATATAGCACAACTGAAATATTTTACTCGTTGTATTTCATCGTTGTTCCTATTATCCTGCGGCGGATTTCTGTAAGATATGGAACAAAAAAATGAAATTTATCCTTTTATAACCAAGGTAGTATGCGACACAATGTTTCAATCTATTTTTCGCTAACCCTCAGTCAATTACAAATCGTATTTCACTATTGCCACACTAACAGTAACTGTGTTCTGGAAGGTATAGAATAGGCAGACCTTAAATATAGCGCAATAGTAGTCTCAAGAGTTATTTATATACGGGTACAAACAGAGAGTACAAATAAAATGCATAACAATTCCATGCTATTTCTCAGGCTATTTAAGTAAGAACGAATATATAACATTAATTCAACAGTCCTTTTTTGGAAAGATGCATAAACACGTTCAGTCAGAATAACAGTACTACTGTACAAACTTGTTAATTGTTAAAGCAACAAACATATAGGAGTACATTTTTCGAACTCTTATGAAGACTATAAATTATTGTCTCTTCCCAATGGAAAGGTTGAGAAAGAATACCAAGCTACGTGTATACTCTTATAATGAATTGATCACTTTCTTGAAGATGAAGATATTTTTAATTGTTTGATTCGATTTTCATCCTTACATATTATAGTAAACATAACTTCAACTTATGTTGTAATTACTTGATTCATTTATAATTTAAGGAAAACAACAGGAGTTTTTGTAAGTACTGTATTCTATGAGTCTTACAAACAATAAGATATGCTGTTTTATATAAAGGCCTATATATTTTTTTTTATATATATATATTTTGTATATGTATACAACATATAAATAACATATATATATATATATATATATATATATATATATATATATATATATATATATTACAAATAGTCCTTGTTTTTTTCGTGGTTTATCATGTATTTGTTTTTGTTTATTTATAAACTTTTAAGAAGTAAACAATGAAATTCACTACAATTTCAAGAGTCTGTGTCGCCGTGTGACACAGCAAGTGTGAGACCCGGATTCTATTCTCAGCAGATCAAATACAATTTATAAATCAAACTTATTAATATTCAATTAGGATATTGCCGTTGAGTACTATAGATACCACTACATGAAATTTATCAGTCGCAGCTCTACTTTAATGTTCATTTTCAGATAAAATCCAAAATTACATTATTTCCTTTTATTATTATAAATATTTATTAGTAAATGTAATAGTTGAAAACGAACCAAATAAATTTACACACACACCCATATATATATATATATATATATATATATATATATATATATATATATTATATATTACGTTATTTTTATCTTCTTTTAACATAATATTTAATGAGTTTGTAATAAATGATAAATATTTTTAAAATATGCTCCAAAATATATTTAGGAGAATACTCACAGAAGCTTTAATTTGACTTTCATGGTAAAGTATACCACCTTCTTTTTTAACTTTCGCTATGTTATTGCGTTCAGGATCCCCTGGCACCAGTACTGGTTTGTCAGGCTCGGCCTGCAACAACATGCTTTGATTTTTACAGTTTATTTAAATAAACTATTTCATCATCAATACTGAATGTCCTTTCGTTTAGCCCCCCATGCTTTTTAATGTTATTAAAACATTTACAATAATACAATATTGTATAGAATATTTTGTTTTAACAATATTCTTTTAACAAATAATATATAAGGAACATTTTTAACTGTTCCTTTTAATTGCAAACCGGGTTTAATTTCAAGAAGTAAAATAGCAAAACTGTTTATTCTAAAATTAATTGATTATTATTAATTCATTCATTTTTAAAGAGCAGGATAGGTATATTTCTGATTTCATGAACTGAGTCTTACTCAAAGTATAAATACTGTTCATTATTCCATGTAAGTTTAATATTATTAAAGCGATTAAAGTTTCACACATTTTAACAGAATCGGTATTTAATGAGATCTTCCTAAACAATCTCTTTAAATAGGATTTGGAAAAATATCTTACATGATCCAATTTTCGAAGAATGTTATTCATGTCTGACATCCGTTGTTCAAAGCCTGGGGCAAAAGATCCAGGATTGATGGCTACGAAGCATTGACCTAAATTTGCAGGTTTTGTAGCATCCATCCACCGTCTTATATTGGGTCCAAAATCGCTGCCTGAAAACATATTACTTCTAGTGTTAAAAACTTCTTAAAGGAAGATGTAGCAGGACAAAATTAATAATTGTACATGAGCAAAAGGAAGAAAGTGGTACTTAGACTCATAATCGATCACAAATAATCATTAAAGCATGCTTTCTTAAAAACATTTTCTTGTAATCAACACTTTTTGATGCATCTTTTTCAGTATATTTAGTTCAATGATATTTTCTAATCAAATCATGTTTTATGGGTTTGGACATATGTATCTTGGGGGATTCATTAGCAAAATGGTTTTTAAAAGCTAAACACGGCGTAATAAGACACCGGCGGTGGATATTCATTTCCGAACATGGCCCATCAGAACACAAAACCATCATCGCATATCAAATTTCCGGGTGAACATGTTACCACTAAACTACAGAGACCTTACTTATTACGGTTCAATTATTTTGCATTTAACCGTTTCTGTTATAAATGTGGTTAATTAACTAAACTAACTTACAATAAGAAGACCAAATACCTGTCGACATTCATTTAGCGTTCATTAAAGGTTGTTTGAACGGCAATATCCTAATTAATTAAAATAAATATTGAATCACACAAACATTTTCAAAAAAAAATCTTTAGGATATGAATCTATGCACCAAGAGGTGCTAAAAATAAATTCAATCAATAGTTTATTTCTGTTTGTTTGTAACCGGTATTTTTGTATTTTTTTGTAGTTTCTATTTCAGAAGCAAGTGGAGATAAAAACGAAGTTTTGACCATTATTTTCCTTGCATTCTCCAACCAAGAGAAAAATTAATATCTTATTTTCATATCACGTTTTCATATCAATATGGTGGGTGTTTGAAGTGTTTAAAGCTTAATAAAGTAAAAACTAATAGTATGAAATTTAAATAATAAAAGTTCCTACATCTAATTTAAACACATTATGACAAGCAATACCGTTAAAGATATAATTTTTTTAACGGTTGTAGTGCACGGTGATTGAAGCATATGAACAATTAATTGATTGAATTTTTTTATAAGACCAACTGCTCAACTTATCATTACCCATAACGTAGCTATGGTAGGAAGGGTTTATTCAATTTGAATGTGGAGTGTAGCTCCAGTTCAACGTCCTTTTATTGCAGCGTCTGGTATCTGACTCTGTCTCAGACTTTACTCCTGGAATCTAGAGTCATGTTCCTCTGAAGAGACCAAAAAAATTCGGCGACGAAGAAACTCACAACGAACCTTTACAATGACTCGACATCAGAGACCTATGAATAGGCGAATTGGCAGACTCATTTTCTCAACAGGTGTACAATTTTGTGTGTGTATGTGTGTGTGTGTGTGTGTGTGTGTGTGTGTGTGTGTGTGTGTGTTTGTTTTACTTTTAAGAACGAATTGTTCTAATAAGTTGATATTTTGTAATAGGTGGATCTTTAAATACTTTAAACAATATATCTTAAAAACTACATTTTAAAAAAGGGCATTGTTATTATATTTTAGGTAGACAATTTAATTAAAAGTCCAACAATATCACGTTTAAGAAAATCAGTTTATAAATCAGAGATAATTTGATTTGTTAAAGCCGACTTATAAACAATATCAACTGGCTTTATGTTACATCACTACTTGTGAGACACCACAATCGGATGTATTAATTTTATCTCTTCTAATCAGCTGATTATAACATTTCAGTGTTAGACGGTGGTAATAATGTCGTTACCAAATGTAGGATTTAGGTTACTTTGATTAAAACGTATTAAATACATCGCTGATCTGTGATTATAATATGTTATATATATATATATATATATATATATATATATATATATATATATATACATATTATAGGATTTAGGGTTCTTTTAAAAACATGTACTGAAATGAAAACCTTTTATTAACTACAACCAATTTTATTTTTATATTAATTTATGAGTTTACATCAGTTTTTATATTGAAAATCGATTATTGAATACGTAACTGAAACTGTTGGAATATTGAGTATATGTAAATACCATGAGAATAAACTAATAATATTTCATTTGTCAAAAATTCTACCTACTTCCTTGGATTGAGCCAGACAGAATATTTGATTATGTTCTATCTCCAAGGATTACCAAATTGGCTGCCTTATTAATATATTAAAATAGCTTAACTATCTGTGCAAAATATCTGGCTTTTATTATTGAAAGATTATCGATTACAAATCAATTACTTATATGTTCTCGTTTGACTGTTCATCAACTAATTAGGTAGTGTGACTGAATATTTTGATCCAGATCATCCTGAGACAAAAATTAGTAAAAAATCCCAATAACAATATAGAACAGTTATCTAAATTTTACCATGCCAGATTTCACGAAAAGTAATAAAAATAACATTAGTTTTAATGTTATTTTTTTGTATTGTAAGGGATTTTGGCGCCATTCTTAAATATGAAAATTATATTCACAACTCCATATTACAGAAATTACTTTATTCCATCGATATAGATTTATCAAAAGTGGAGAAAAGTTATAAACTTCAATTTCAAGTATTTAATAGACTTGTTTCTTGAATTTTTTGCATCTTACTCTAATTTTACCTTTATTCACTAAAAAATTATAAATTTTTCAAAGGGAAGGTAAAGGTTCAAAATGAATAGTCTAAGTCTAATGACCTGCTAAAATTCCACAAAACGTCTCGACCAGCAGTGCCAGTCCATAGCCTTTGTATCCCGAAGTCCTCTCTTCTCCACCTAAAGGCATCAGAGCGCTGGTTTTGAAGGCAAGGTCTGCATCAGTTGTAGACCTCCCATCCGGTCCTTGAGCCCAGCCTACAGGTATTGACTCCTTTTTTCTTCTCTGGACTTCAATCTGTCACGTTTAAAATTACAAATCACAAGTTTTGTCTGCATTAAATTTATAAAACCAATCATTTTTACTTGAATACCACTCGTCATTATTATTGTCACTGTGAACTATCCTTCAAACTCACATAGCACCAACTACGTTAAAGTAGGGCATATTTCATGTTATCCGTACATGGCACCAACTATGTTAAAGTAGGGCATATCTCATGTTATCCGTACATGGCACCAACTATGTTAAAGTAGGGCATATTTCATGTTATCCGTACATGGCACCAACTATGTTAAAGTAGGGCATATCTCATGTTATCTGTACTAAAAATATAAAGGAATGATACTAACAACAACCGTATCATAGCAAACCTTAAGCTTTAATTCATGGGTGTATTCAAAAATGGCTTTAAGTTTATATAAAAAAATACAGAAAAACTAAATTATTCAAACCTAAACTAAGAAAATAAAGTCTAAGACAACTTAAATTTAAAAAAAGGCCGTTAATTCTAAAAACGTAACAGTTTCACTGCGACAGCGTTAAATTAATACTAATAAAAATACATATCCTCACAGTACATCGGAGTAGAACAGGTGACAGCAGAATATTGTCTCTGTACATCGAAGCTAAACTTATCACTGTTAACTAACGACAGTGCATATTTCCACAGAACCCAAGACAAGGAAAATACTCGATTTAGTCTAATACGTATTATCATTATAACAATGACTTACTTTCCCGAGCGCAACTGCAGAAGTGGCCATGTCCAGAACAAAACTGTCTCCATCCTTAGCGGGAGCAGCCAGAGAAATCGGATTCGTACCAAGTGCAGCCTGAAATATACAACTAATAGTATTTTTATCTACTACTATTAAATTAATATGTCAGTAGAGTAAACAAATAGACAATGGATGAAGACATGCTCAAATGTTATCCTTGCTATGGAGATATATTATAAACGTGATGAGATAAAAACTGTTTTTATTTTGTATTTTTATTATTTATGTTATCCATCGGAAACATACAAATATCCTCGTCTACACTGCACATAGAGCGTTAGTGAATGGGGTTTTGAACAACAAATTGACCCACCAGTTCAAGCATCGCTTCTGGGGCCACTTTTTATATTATTCTTTCTGTTTACTGCTCTAACAGTTAAACAGGATTACAGGCCTACTATAATTTTATTTACGAGTATTGGACTGCGAAGTGGCGATGCTACATTATCTTTCTTCCGTTTTTGGCGGGAGGGACAGGAAGAGTTACCTTTACTACATATGTAGAGGCCATAGACCATTTGCTGGACAAGTCAGTTTGGAAACTCTTGTCCAATGGCTATTCGAGATCTCATATCTTTCTTCTTTTCTCCTGCAAGCACTATTTATGTAAAGATAAACGTCTAGATTCTCAAGTTTCCTGCTCCTATTCCACAAGCTCTTAAATATCCACCCCAATATTCTGATTCCCCGATCTCCTCTAGCCATCAAGCTGGCTTCCCGATGACCTTAGCAAACTTAGATCTTTATTTCATAAAAGAGGATTTGAACATATTCAACATTTATAAGCACTTCATAATAAAAACAAAAGCCGCATAAGGTCAACCCCAATTTAATATATGCTTATCGCAAAGTAAATGAAAACTAACGCTATGTTTAAATTCCAAATGAGTCTATTTTTAAATTTAGATTTTGTGAGATGTCATATTTAAATCATTTTGCATGTTTTTGGGAGGTACAAGCCACAAATTTGCCGCGGGCAAACAATTTCTGGGAGGTGCTGCATAACAAATGGGTCATCGAATAGACTGGTTGATCTCTTATATTTGGGGTAGTGTTATAAAGATATATTTTACATAACATAAATACATAATAATATAAAAATAATCAAAACTTTTATTTTTCTCAATTCAATACCCGACTTATTACCGATTTCTACCCACAACGTGTTAGCAACATTCAATACAAATAAAATTATAATATAGTAACTTGACATGAGCATCGTTAATGATTGCTTCCTGAAAAATTCGTGTAAGTATCACTAAAACAACACTTAATTCCATACTGTACCAAAACAATTTTAACTCAAACAATTAAGTTACAAATTATCTTTTACTTACCTTTTTACTCCTGGTAGGGCTCAAGAGAGGGGATGTATTGGTAAAGGACATTCCCTGAAATGGAAAATCAAAATCATTATTCTTGTGACCCATAAAATTATCTAGTTTATTTTAAATTTTATTCGTACTAAAAGTTTTAGTGTTGAAAACAGTTCTGAAAAGACAATCATAACATTCATTTTTTTAGTATTATTTAAAGTTCAGTACAATAATTAGACATTTTAAAGACTGACAAAAACAAATCGTAACAGTGTGTAAATATCCAACAAAATAATTACTCTCATATGAAAGTATCATTTGGCTTGTTTTAATTCAAACCACGACCTCCCTCATCAACATTACCAACTATCATAATATTTTCGAAAACCAAAAAGCTTTTATTTACATTAACAACTAGTTATGCAAAATAAATAGAACGGAAGAGAACTATCATTCTCGAAAGGTGAATTTGTTAACTTGCCATTCCAGGTTTTAGGTCATCAATGAACCTTCATGAATCTTGTTTTTTCAACACAAACCTCAGCTTGGTACAATATATAACAGACTTTATTCATCAGTAACTATAATAATAATTCTATTATAATAATTGCTTAATTTAATATGGATCAATGTGTAAATGTGACACTGTCTTTATCAGAACTTACAATAAAACTTGTTTAAGATTTTTTATTTTTTTTAAATCTTTTTTCTTTTTATAATATGTATACTATGTGGTAGATTATGATAGTTATGTTGTAGTAAGAATGTGTCTTATGTGATTAGTATGTTGTTTTTCCCCGTACAGCATGCGAAACAAAAATAAATACTAACCCAATTACACGATTAACCATGATGAAGATGGTGCAACCATTTTCGGTTACGTTATTTTCCAATTTTATAGTCAGAACCTTTTAATATATTTCCCCCACATTGAACATTTAATTAGTAGCTCTACGACGAATTAGAGGCTTTTAGTAGCATTAGTAGTAGTAATATTTGCAAATTTGAACTAAATGTTTTGCCGGCTTTATAAAACAATTGGCCATAATTAGTGCTTTAAATGCCTTAATAGTGTATTACCAACTTCCACATTATTTTCATTTACCTTATATCTTTGAATGATTCTGGTATTAATATTATTTACATATTTTCAGTTTTTATATGTAAAAATAAATAAAACATTCCAATAAACAAACTGTTAATTTGTATTTTCAATTTAGTTACTCGCTTATTCAAATTATTACAAAACTTATTAGTAACTGTCCCTGACTATCAATGTATTTACTATGGGAAATTCCTCTTATGATTTAAAAAAAGTTTTAATGAATAGCTCATTGCTGGTAGGTTTTGTTGATGTTACAAATACTGTGTACAGCTGTAAGTTAGAATATATTCATGCTCTAACTTACATGAATATCACTCATACTCTCTTACTTTCATGTTATAGTAGTATTTCAGTTACTTTATTACTCAACAAATCACGTTTTACTCTCGTGTTTAACCGTAGTTAATTTTATTTTTTAAGAATATTTATTTATGAATGCTACGTGTTATTATTAATAATACACTAAGTACTTACTACAAGTAGTTAGTAATACACTAACTACTTAAGTTAGTGTAGTTTTTGCTAAACCTCACTGTTATATTTATTGCATATTTCAATATTCTTCAATCTTAAAGTACTTATTCTGGTACCATGGCATGTTTTAAAGAGCAATGTTTTATCTTTGACACTTTAGTTGAGCAATAGTATGTAATAAATATCACTCACATATTTAACCATCTTAGTACTATAATTATATTGTCCATGTTTTTCGGCAAGAAACAAGTTTTCTGGTTGATTTGATACTAATAACTTGAATCTCTTAAAATGTATCAACGCAATAACGTATTCTATAAATACATTGTTTACTTGAGTAACCGTTATAGTTCATTTTGAAGAATCAAGCTTTTGGGCTTTAATTAAAGACCAAATTTTTAAAAATTATATTTTTGTTTGTTTATTAATTATTTTTCTAACACATACATCATAACATTAATGTAAATTTAACAATAAAAAATTTCCAAAATATTCTTGAACGATTGATAAGTATTTCTAAATAAAAACTACTTAAGTTTAATTTTACACATTTTTATTTTATTTATTTATTTCGTTTCACTTGTAAATGATTAAACTGCATCATTGATGTCGGCAGTTACAACTTGTTAGAGAACATCAGCCTACACGGCTCGAGAAATTAGAACACTGCCTAGTATTACAAAATAAGTGTACACCACTTATTACGTAAAAGGCATCACCGAGTTTGCATGCGAAAGACAGTTCAGTTCTATTTTTGAGATGTCCTTCCGATGGACAGGCAATCATGTAGTAAATAAATTTTAAATTCTATCAACAGGCAAAAGTGAAATTGTGTAAGCCTATTAATGATACGCTTCAATGAAGCTCCGCTAAATCTCATGGATGCTCCACTATAGAGTTCGTTCTTTTCTATAAATAAATGAAGATTAAAAAGTCTAGATATTAAATCTTTCTCGATATATTATGCGGAAAGTTAAATTACATGTTTTACTGTTTCATGTGTTGTCACATAATTAATTCGCTTTGATATAAACTTCTTTCTTCTACGATGTATAACTAAAGTATGCCACGTAAACACAGAGAAACATGGAGTGGTCGTACAGAGCATTCATTTCTCACATTAATATCTAGGCTGATAAGAGTTAATACAGCTAATATATCAATTTTTAACCCGTAACAGTGGAGACGTATAGACACAGAGCAACGTTGAGTGGTCGCACATAGTGTTTATTTCTCACTCTACTATCTAGGCTAATACGAGTTAATCTAGCTAATATATCACGTTTTAATATGTACAGTACGTTTAAAAAATGTTGTACAATTACAAATTACAAGTTGTTCAATAATGATAAAACTATGCTGACTACTTGCCGCCCATATTATGTACCGTAAATTAGTTAATTAAATTTTATACAATGTAAATTTCGCAACCTAATCAGCCAGTATAATATAATATTATTTTACATCCAATGTTCCGGAACTAAATTATTGGGCGGAGTAACTACCTAATTGGCACGCGTATGAATTTTTTTTTCTTCTAACCCTTTGTAGCAGCCCAACTACGTAACCGATCAGACCTCGCGCGCTTTGTCCGTAAGTAAAATTTATCTTTTCGTATTATTAAATTAGCCCTTTGATGCCAAACGTATAAAATGAATGTAACTTAAAGTAAAGATGTGAATAGTAAAGTAACTTACCCTTGAAGATCTTTTATTTGCTTGATTGAGATAGATAAAGGTTGTGGCGTCGTCCTTATGGCGACGAGCACGTTGTTATAAATAGTAATTTGTATCATTAAATGGCTAATACCGTCGCGAATTTGTTTTAGGCGAGTTTACGTAGCTGATGTATCTCACGTGTTGTCTGAATAGATGGCTACCACTTCCCAACTCTACTCCTCTTCTAGAAATAACCGTTCTTAGACTACAGGTTCAATGTCTCGTGCCAAGACGCCGACACCTGGGTTGTGAGTCTACCTATTGCGAAGGGAAGTGAAATATTATTGTTTTGTAAAATAAAACGTCGTATGCATAATCCAATAGAACATTGGATATTTTAGGCCCACATAGAAGATATACTTTTTAGTTATTATATTCTAATTGGCAGCAACGTGGCATTACATAACCTTTCCTTTACCATCTAAAAGTGGTGCTTTTAAGTTTTCTTAATTGAACTGAACTTATAAGTAAACTTTGTATTTCTAGTATTTATTACTACGACCTCAGAAGTCACCACCCCCATGTGTTATCGTCATACGGTACACATAATTTATTGCGCGAATCTGCTATTGATGTGCCTCCTCTGCCATCAACTGGGTGAAACTGAGTGAAAACGCCACAATGCCTGCCATTAAAATAGAATATTTGTCTAAAGATGAGTTGGTATTTGAACTGATATCTAGAGGTATTAAATTAAATAGTGACAGTACAGTAAATGAACTCAGAAAGTCCTTAAGACAGTGTTTGAGAAACAATATTTTACCTACTCCAAGTAGCCTATTAAAAATAGACCACAATCAGGAAGTTAAACTTCTCAGTGAAAAAGTGATATTATTAGAACATGGGTGCAGTGAATTGAACAGTGCTAGTTCACCTTTAGAAATCACCAAATTCCAAGAAAAGTGTAAACATTTAATAAACCGTTTATTTTTAGACAACCAGCTAGAACTAAGTTCTGTACATAGTGAAACTTTATCAGCTTTAAAGTGTAGGCTAGTAAATGTTGAACAACAGTTAGCTAAAAACTTGCTACCTACAGTGAACCTAGAACAGCTTAAAGTGTTAGAAGCCAATTTAAATGAATCATTAGAACAAGATGAGGCTATGGAACAGGCATTGAAAGAACAAATAGGCCCTATTTCTGTACAACCACCAACAATATCACAGCCTAATGCCAGTACCCCCACTTTGCCTATAATGCCTATTTATAATGCAAACAATGGTTGTATTAGTCAACCTATGTCTGGTTTAAATATGTTTAATAAGTTAAACAACCCTGTAGAATGTTATTTACAAAATTTTACAGTAACAAATGGCTTAGTAGTACCTGAGCTAATAAACTTTTTGAAAACTTCGTTAAAACTAAAATGTGAAACTAGCCTATCAGAAAATGAAATTTTAGCATTGTTACCATGTTATGCAAAAGGTCCACTTTTAGCCAAAATAATACAGTGTAAGTCTGTCATGCCAAATGTCAACTATCTACACAGGGAATTAATTAGTGCTTTTATCCCTGTAGGCCTAATTGAAAGACTGAGACTAGATTTAGTTTATAGGCCACAAAGGTTTGATGAGCCACTGTATGAATACATCTATGACATCAAAGAGCTCAGTCAAGTTTTATTGTGTAACATAAGTGAACAGGACTTGGTAACTTGTATAAAAAGAGGTATTAAGCCTACAGATAGAAATAAGTTAATTTTTGAAAACAATCCCATTTGTTTTACAGATTTGGAAAATGTGTGTATAGCTAGTAACAATATAACCTTTAATGATAACTTAAGGGACAATTTAAGTAAGACATATGTTAACAACATGTATCCACCACATGTTGAACTTAGAAAAAGTAGGCCTACTGTCAAAAACCCAAAGTTATGTTTCAATTGTAATAGGCCTGGTCACTTAGCAAAAAATTGTTTTAGGAATCCAAAAAACTAGTCGATAGGGGAGTGGTATTACACACAACACCTAAAAATATCCCTCCCCGGTTTCATAAGTTTAAGAATAATAATTTTATAAATAGTAATACAGTAAGAAAAGAAAAACACTATTTTATGAGAGTCTATGGTAAGGTAATTAAAAATTGGAGTAAATTAAACTATAGAAAACCTAATTTAAGACTAAATGTTAGACAGTGTAACAATATGCCTTTAATTGAAGCTATAGTGGGTAAAAATGTAAAAACAAACTGCTTATTAGATACTGGTGCTACAAGAGATATAATTAGTAAAGAATTTTATGATAGCCTATTGTTGAATAAAAATGTTTCTAAATTAATGAAGTCAGATGATAGAATGTTTGCTGCAAATAACACTGAAATAAAATGTTTTGGTTACTGTTATGCTAAGATAAAAATTTCTAAATTTTGTTGGAAAGTAAAATTTATTGTATTGGATAATTTAAAATGGGACATTGTATTGGGAAACCCATTTATATCTAATAGCAAATTAATTTTAGATCTTGATGGAGATTCATGTTATTTTAAATTCAATTGTAATGAGAAAATAACTATTGTCAGACAACAGCCTTTTGAACATGAAGTAAACAGCATTGATGTAAAAATAGGGTGCACTAGAGCTGAGGCTGAGATACAAAACCTTATAGGGGATTTTCCAAATGTTTTTACTCCAAAATTAGGAGAGGCTCTAGATTTGGAAGTGAGATTAGTTCTAAATGACCCCACACCTGTAAATATTAGGCCTTATTTTATGAGCCCTCCTACTGTAAATAAGATGAAAACAATAATACAGGATTGGTTGGACCAAGGAATAATTGAACCCAGTACTTCAGCCTACTCCAGTCCAGCCTTTTTAACCAAAAAGGACAGACTTGTAGTCAATTATACCGAATTAAATAAAAAGTTACAGAAAATTGATTTTCCCATTGGTGATTTAAATAATTATTATCAACATCTTAGTGGAGCCAAATATTTTTCAATAATAGATTTAAGAAAAAGTTTTTTGCAATGTCCATTATCACCTGATAGTCAAGATCTTACCTCATTTAGCACTATATTTGGTAAATATAAATTTAAACGAGTACCCTTTGGTTTACATGTTGGTAGTGCTGTATTGTCCGCCTATCTGGATAAAGTCCTAGACAATATAAAATTTAAATATGTGATAAATTTTTGTGATGATATCTTAGTGTACAGTAAAGACCTTGATTCGCATTTAGTACATGTCAGAGAGATTGTAAATAGACTAAGCAAACATGGCTTAACGGCAAACCTAGAGAAAGCAAAGTTTTGTTTTGAGGAAATCTCCTTTTTGGGGAACTTAATAAAAAATAATACAGTAACTATAGATCCCGAGCGAACAAGGAGTATAAGAGAATTTATGCCGCCTAAGAACGCCAAACAAATTTCACAGTTTTTAGGTATGACCAATTTCTTTTCAAAATTTATAAATAATTATGCTGAATTATGTAATCCTTTAAATCGTTTAAGAAGGAAAAACGCTAAATTTGTTTGGACAAGTGAATGTCAAGATTCGTTTGTAAAGTTAAAAGAAGCTATAATGAATCCTCCTGTACTCCAGTTAGCCGATTTTTCAAAGCAATTTATAGTAATGACAGATGCTAGTGGAATAGCCGCAGGTGGTTGTTTGTTACAGGAAAACGACCAAAATGAATTAATGCCAATAGCCTATTACTCTAGGAAATTTACTGATGCCGAATTAAAATATACTGTTTATGAAAAAGAAGCTTTGAGTGCACTAATTTGCATAGAAAAATGGCACGAATTTTTAGAAGTAAGAACCTTTAAATTAATAACTGATAACCAAGCTTTATCCTATGTCCTCAATCACAAAAGGAAGGTAGGAAGACTTGCCCGGTGGATCGAGAGGATTTTGAATTTGCCATTTGAGGTGGAATTTAAAAGTTCCACCGATAATGCGCTGGCAGACGCCCTTTCACGTATGTTTGAGGGCGAGTCGACGGGAACAGCTGATCCGAGCCCCAGTGACTGCCGGAACGGTCCTGACCAGGATAAAAATAGATTATCGATTTCCTTCTGCCATTCAAACTCCTCCCGAAGGCAAACATGTAAACGAACATCTAATGTAAAGCCTAAAATGCAGATAAATAATAAGTGCAATAACAAGGATAATTTGTGGTTGTTAATTAATGATTTGCCATTAGCATTTAAAGATTTAGAAAAATATCAACTTCAAGATAAAGAAACTCAGAAAATCATTCAATCTGTAAAAAGCAATAATAACAATTTATGTTATTTTATAAAAAACAATTTACTGATGTACAAAAGGAATGTAAAAAGTAAGAGTAAGATATTTTTGCCTGTACAGTTAGTTGATTTAGTATATGAATTCTTCCACAGTTCTTTAATAGGAGGTCATTTAGGCATTGCTAGAACGCAAAGAAAAATTAATCAGTATTTTTATAGACCTGATTTAGACGAAATTATAAAGGCAAAAGTGAAAGGATGTAATGTTTGTAAAATGAGTAAAGTGTGCCAAAGAAAATATGAAGGCGAATTAGTATCTGTGCCATTTAAGAACAATATGGATTGTTTATTCATAGATCTTTTAGGTCCCTTAGTGAGAACTAGAAACAGCAATGTATATTTACTTGTAGTTGTAGATGCCGCCAGTAAATTTCTATGGCTAATCCCTTTGAGGGAATGTAAGAGTGCTGAAATATGTAATAAATTAGACCGCATAATTTTTAACAACTTTTCTGTACCTAAAATAATAGTGTCAGACAATGCCGCATATTTTACATCACTGTATTTTAAGAAGTTCTTATTTAAGAATTTTATTGAACACCGTAGACTAGCGCCTTACAGGGCTAATGGAAATCAATCAGAAAGGCATATTAGAAACATATCTACATTATTACGTAGTTTCTATCACAACTGTCATAGTAATTGGGATAATGACCTAGGCTATATACAATTAAGTTTAAACACCGCCCATAATGAAAGCACAGGTTTTGCTGCCTTTGATTTAATGTTTAATCATTCCTGTAATAATGCTTTATCTAATTTATGGAAGCTAAATGATCTAATTGGTGAGAATTTGTCCAAGGAAACTGTTGTAAACAATTTAAAGAGAGCTGTGGTGAATGTAAAAAGGAGTATAGCACATAACAGTAATAGACAAAAGTACTCAGAGCAAAATGTAAAACATCCCTTTAAGTTGCATTCCTTAGTATGGATTAGAACCCACTATTTAAGCAATAAGGTAGAAAAGTTTTGTGCAAAATTAGCACCAAAATATGTAGGAATTTATAGAATTTTATATTTTTTAAGCCCTGTAACTTGTATTGTACAACACACTGAAAATGTTTTGAATGTAAAAAAGGTTCATATTGTAGATTTAAAATTAAATTAAGACCTGTTCTGTATAAATAAAAAAAAAATTTGTAGCATCCCTAGCTTAAGGAACCACTTGCTGCCAAATTTAAAAGATAAGATAAAATCCAGGAAGTTAACTGTTTGGTGAATTCTTAACGAATGTATCAATGGAAATAAAATATAGAAACAGAATTTGTAAATAGACTTAGTATAAAGAAATGAGACAAAGTTGATCCTGACTTTTTGTAATGAGGGAACCAAATATGAAAAATTGTCTGTGTTTTGTAGGTATGCCGAAATGTTGAATTTTGAATTTTGTAGATATATTTGAAGTGTTAAAGTTCATGTAGATGTAACATGTATAGGATGTTGTATGTAAGTATATTAAGAGTGATGCAGTATTAATACGAAATGTGAGACTTAGCTTCTCGTGAGGGGACGTTTCATTCCAAAGTATTCGATCCATATTGGTAACTTGTCCGCAAGTCTCAGGGTATTTAATGGCACAACACTATACACAAAACACTGGTATGAATGCAAAAAAGAAGTATGAATGTGGCGCCTATATAACAAAACACTACACTACACTTGTTTACGATTTAATCGCCTTAAATGCCCTTATTCTTGCAACGACCCGCAAATTCTAAAACTCTGCAACGTGCACTGCATGAAAATAGTTTTGCCTAAATTGATTTTCTATTGTTAGTCCCTAAGCGAGCAGTCATAGAACTGCATTGGCATGCGATCTAGCGGATTTGATAGGAAACTTTTGAAACCCCGCGCTATCGTATTGTTATGGTTGAATTTGAATTTATGTAATGAATAAAAGGTTGAATTAAGTTTGTTATTTAGAATATGTTTAAAGTAAAGCGACTAATTAGGTTGCGAAATCAAAACAGGGGGGATATTCTGTACCGTAAATTAGTTAATTAAATTTTATACAATGTAAATTTCGCAACCTAATCAGCCAGTATAATATAATATTATTTTACATCCAATGTTCCGGAACTAAATTATTGGGCGGAGTAACTACCTAATTGGCACGCGTATGAATTTTTTTTTCTTCTAACCCTTTGTAGCAGCCCAACTACGTAACCGATCAGACCTCGCGCGCTTTGTCCGTAAGTAAAATTTATCTTTTCGTATTATTAAATTAGCCCTTTGATGCCAAACGTATAAAATGAATGTAACTTAAAGTAAAGATGTGAATAGTAAAGTAACTTACCCTTGAAGATCTTTTATTTGCTTGATTGAGATAGATAAAGGTTGTGGCGTCGTCCTTATGGCGACGAGCACGTTGTTATAAATAGTAATTTGTATCATTAAATGGCTAATACCGTCGCGAATTTGTTTTAGGCGAGTTTACGTAGCTGATGTATCTCACGTGTTGTCTGAATAGATGGCTACCACTTCCCAACTCTACTCCTCTTCTAGAAATAACCGTTCTTAGACTACAGGTTCAATGTCTCGTGCCAAGACGCCGACACCTGGGTTGTGAGTCTACCTATTGCGAAGGGAAGTGAAATATTATTGTTTTGTAAAATAAAACGTCGTATGCATAATCCAATAGAACATTGGATATTTTAGGCCCACATAGAAGATATACTTTTTAGTTATTATATTCTAATTGGCAGCAACGTGGCATTACATAACCTTTCCTTTACCATCTAAAAGTGGTGCTTTTAAGTTTTCTTAATTGAACTGAACTTATAAGTAAACTTTGTATTTCTAGTATTTATTACTACGACCTCAGAAGTCACCACCCCCATGTGTTATCGTCATACGGTACAATTAAACCCTTTAAATTTAAAATTTTTGCTGTATTCCTTTACGTTTAATTTGTGGATATTTATTTTTACTTAGAATATCTGGTAAGCAGCACAAGTCCATATAATTTAAGGCAGCTTATAATGTAGCTTCGTATTACACAAATCAAGATTCCTACAAGATTTGTTTTTAAAATTTTTCCTTATCAGTAGTTTTAGAACACTTTCACTAATAGAAAGCCCTTGGTGTAATTTCATGTCTTAAACTTTAACTTATCATATTGTATGTTACGTTTAATCTAAGAGATTAACTCGTAGATCAATCGTGCAGAAAACCCTTTTGCATGCATATTACAAAATATCACATATTACAGTGTTCAAATTTTATATGATTTATTATAATATGTGCTTAACACTTCGACGAAGTGTAATTTTTAACAGTAATAGTTAAACTGAACTCTTTAAATTTAAAATTGATAATTGCAGATATATTATTCACACATCCTGTTTTTAAACACACTGAAAAAATTAAAATAATCACTTACTAGCATGTTGTGTTTCAATGCTTGCATAGCGTACCAACCAGCGATTCCATAGTGATTTGTTCCTAAAAAGGTAATGGTTCTATTTAGCCACTGTTTCTGTAACGTAATTTATAATTTATAAACTTTCTATACACACACACGCACGCACGCACGCACGCACGCACGTATATTCAATGTTTTTTCAAATCCATTTTATCTGTAAAATGTAGAAATTTAGCAATAACAAAGAGTAATAAATAAGCAAGCCAAAATATATCAATCCTTCCGGTCCTTCCAGCTCAGCCAGAAGAAATGGTTATATTTTATCACAACTGTGATAAGTATTATTGATTAATATTCTCAGGGTATTTTCACATACTTAATGCGTGGAGAACCATTTAAAGTAGGCTATAAAATTATTTGTATAAAAATAAATATTTGTAAATACGAATTTCACAATATTTTGTCTTTTCTTTATGTTTGAAAGATTTAATTACTGTAATGCCAATTAATTTATAGCTAGGCAACTAACTTTTTACATATATTTAGAACCTTTGGTTCGTATACAACCCATCTATAACTCATTTCAGCACAATTTTTCATTGATTGGCCTTTAAAAAATTCTTATGTGATTTACTTCTAATAAATTTTTGAAATTTCATTTAATATGTAAAAAAAAATTTGTTACAAAATATAATTGAAATTACAAAAACCTTTTTTCTATAGTTCCATAATAAATAGAGTTATTAAATAAGGAAGGTGGCGTTAACTTTAGTTTAGTTGTGTCTGTGTTGAACTCAATCCACATACAACCGTCATTTTAAACAAGCTGTATCAAAGTTTCCTTATTATCTTGAATCTTTTCCAATTTACATGAAATCCTTATAACAACTGAAAATACAACAAAATCCAGAATATATATGATTGGACTTTTAAATTGGTTAATCTTTTCATGTGGCATTTTAATTGCGAAGCATTGAATTTCTTTCAAATTATTTAATTCTATATGATTATTTAATTTGCAGCTCAGAATGTTGTCGTTAGAAAAATTCCCGTCTTTCAAATATAATAATAAATTGAACAATAAGAAATATAGAAATATGCTATGCACATTTTTAAACTCGCGTTCTTAGACTCATTTGAACTTGGGTAAATATAGAATAAGATTATAATAAAGAAACTTTTTCAGATGAATCGACCATTCCAAGTATGTATATCTTATAGATACAATTCTATAAACATATGATGTTTGAAACATTCCGTAAGCAACAAGTTATAACCAAGATTTTTACTGGATAATCGAATAATATGATCATCCAAATGATAGTAATCATATGTACTACAAAATTCAAAAAAAGAACAAACAGCATGATATCTCTAAATTAAACTAATGAGTTTCGTCTGGTAAAAAGAAATTTGTCATACCTTTGGCAACAACCCAACCTACGCCGGAATCTTTTGCTTTCTTGACAGCAACGTCCATGCAGAAATTACCGACCACAGGACCTAAAGCGTTGTTCCCATCAACCCAGGCTGTAGCTGCGGACTCCTGGAGGACTTTGGCTACTGCAGATCCATCTGTAGTCTTTGACTGCACATCTCGTACATACATCTCTACAAAATACCGCACAATAGCATCTGTCAGTGTTGCAACCGTATCTGGAGTGTTAAACCATATGCTAAGTTTTAAATATAAAGAATCAATTAAAGCCTTCAAGAGGTAGTACACTTACCGTTGTAATAAACCGTTACAACGAAGTATAACTTACTGTAACACGCCTCATGCGACTTCTATCCTATGCCCGCAATTACCGTTCTGATAAAACGTTACAACGGTTTATGAAAGGTCCCGACAGAACGTAACGAAAGTGTAACGCTATACAAGCGCCTTCTATCCAGTGCCCGCAACAGCAAATGGCACTGTACTGCGTGCATTGCATAACAACTAGGCTTGCATTTTTGACCTTACGACTCCAAAATCTTAGTTCTTCCTTGGATCAAGAAGTCCTTATTTACAAAGTTGCATGTCTCTAGAGCGTATCAAGACTTATCAGATGATCAGATAAGATGGATTTAAAATTAAACAATACAATTTTAAGAGGGCCATGTCTAGTCCTTAATAATGAGCTCGATTACAATCGTAATGTGGTAACATGGTTGGCTGGTCTACATAGGGCATTAACAACACATCAATCTGTTTAGTACACCTTGTTAACTCTTATGTTTATCAAGATATGAGCACACTGCACCACGTCACGTAACAGGCTTCGCTAAGGTAACATAAAAAGTTTCAAATCTTTATAGCTTACTTTATTCTCATAAGATATTTTGTTTGTCAGCTTTTTTTGACGTAAGTCAAGCATTCTGATAAGGTGCAGGCATTCTGGACTGTTATTTAAATTGAAGCGCTGTTTACCACACTCAGTGTATGCCATTCTGAAATCGTATTTAAGCGACAGATATATTCAAATTAAATTTTATGTAATTACCATGGATTTAGCACCTATTGAGACAGGCGTTCCTCAAGGAAGCGTTCTTGGCTCATTTTTTTACTCTTTATTTACAGCGGACATACTAACTTCGATTGGCACAACGATGGCTACGTTTGTTGAAATCACTTCACGCCATAGAGATGCTGCATCTGCTTTTAAAAATCTACAAAATATTCCTGATGGTGTTGCCTTGAGTTTACAATAATTGGTGGGTACGTGTGGATGAAAGTAAATTAACCCATTTTATGTTCTCGTTAAGAAATGAAATCTGTCCACGAGTCAGCTTCAATAATTTTGTAATTCCAGAAGCTGAAAGTATTAAATATCTAGAACTGCACCTCCATAGAAGGCTGATGTGTTTTTTCTGAATAATCAATAAAAACCAAACATATCATGTATATAATTGGTAACATTGTATCAACCGACAAGTAAAAGAAAGCTCTAAACATGAATTTCATCAGTACAGTGTTTTATAATACAGTTTGAGATGTATAGTTGACTTATCAGTAGTCAAAGAAAGATACACGTGACCAGCAAGACAAGTCTCGTTCTTGTTGCCAGATAGCCCCAGCAAGTTGGGATTTAATTTTCCTCTTATAAGGCGTAGAGTGTGAAATTATGCATACATGAGTGAGTTTTCATGTGTATGTACTAAATTAAAATACATAAGACTGGGTTATGGCAATTGGGTAGATTATTAAACTATATAAATAGTAATTTCAGCAAATATAAATTTTAAATTTATTGTACAGGATTATCGTTGTAGGGATGAGTGATTGTTCTCGAGGGATAGATCTTCATTCTACTAGGTAGGGGTCTTAGTATTGGATTTAAAGTATCGAAATTAAAATAATATCATATTAAAAGGGTGGGCTCAACAAAGCTTCAAGATAATGTTCAGTTCAATAATTTTGAAATACTCATTACTTTGTTTGTTTGTCCCGCCAAGTTAGTTTCTCATCTGTGGTAATTAAGTCGATTTAAAGTCATTCTAAATGATTAAACAACAACTTAATCCCACAAACTCAAAATGTTCAATTTTTAAATTTCAGTAAATAATAGTAAGTGTAAGACGTGTGATAAGAATCACACAGGAAGAACAAGGTGGCGGTTATGGGTACAATCCATAAATAAGGCATCTTCCATAACTCTGACATAAAATAATAACATATAATGTGTTTGTTGCTCTCATGGGCTTCCAGTTAAGATGACCGCAAGTTCAGCCATCAGAGCAAATTTCAATGTTTTAAGGTAAAAAAAGCTCAAGGTTTAAATTGTATTTGGCCAGTAAAGTTATACTGATTATGAGAATTAATTTTATTTCTGTACACCTATGAATATTTTTGAAATTAGCAATCTTCAAAACCTATTTTGAAACATACTATGAATGAATACAAATTTTATTCCTGAATAAAAAATAACGGTGGTTAAAACCCACTCTTTTTCTATTCACATCTCTGAATCAGTTTTAGAACCCGACAGAAATGTTTAATATGTATTATATGATAAGGCATAAAAGTTAACAATTACCTCAAAGATTTAGACACATTAATTTACAATTAAGCATCGTGAATTGAACGATGGAATCAATCGAAAGACTGAATGACAGAATCAAACTTGATACAAGAAAAATGATTGTAATGAATGCAATCAAAATGGAATCATTTGTGTATACAGAGAGCAAGCCATGAAACTGTTGCAATGGTCAATCAGAAGTCAGTTAAAAGTTACGACTGCGGGTTTGATGGGATGTGAGACAGATCAGCTTATTGCAGCCTGATGACATGAGGGTGACACTACTAATGTTTTTATCATCACACGTGATTATGCAAGCGTATGCTGTATTTTTTCAGAATAGACATATACTTAATTCGCTGTTACATCATATAAACATACATTCTGTCGTTCTGATTCTGTCGATGTTTACGAATACAAACGAATTAAATCGTAAAATGTTAAATTACTCAAAAAACTTTACCGTTAAATGGCTTGCTAAACGCTAATCTCAAGAATTACTAAAACAATTCAACTACATTTTAATAATTGTTTAAGTCCAAAGAATGTTTATGAAAAATAATTTTAAAGTCTCCAATAATATTTTTTATTTGTGATACGCAATCAAAATTCTACTGAAACTATAGTTTGGCCGCTATCTCAAGAGCCCCAGAGGATTACAAGGCGACTCTTGCACCCAAACGCGCACACACCGTCACACGCGCAGCCCGGCTTCGCCACCGTACGATGGCTTACATGATAGGCCGTAGTCTGTCTTTTATCGTTTTTATGTTAAAGCCTAGTATGTGCGTCATCGGTCATCGAAACAAAAGTGACAGCTGGTAGACCGGCTGCGCGTGTGACGGTGTGTGCGCAATGGGGAGCGAGGGTTGCCAAACCCTCAGGGATCTTGAGGTTCTAGAAATAAAACAATAAATAGCTATTGCTACTTTAAGCCAAGTTTTCCAAAAAGGCTCAAGAAGCAATCTCATCAGGTATGGGAATACAAGTAGAGGTAATGTTCTGTACCAAGTGTATCACGCTCAAGGATGATTCGAATTAAAGCGCTGCCACCGTGGTCTCAAAGAAAGTAAAACTCCGGCCCGAAAGGAAGACTGCTAGATGTTTGGTAGGACTAGTCTCAGTGCAAAACTTTCACTTTGACACCAAATTGTCATATGCGTTCAAAGAAGGATAATGGCTACGCTTAGCTCAGTAGTGACTGATATTAATGCGGGGAACTTTTGACCGTAGACGGACTACAACTCCCTTTAGGAAGGCTCATATAAGATGCCAAAAATGGGGTTTACGTAAGCGAACCATTACGGAGCAGGGAAACTGCAATATTTACCGACTGCATCGTTTGAGCGATCAATTTGCTACTAACACACGGTTAATATCTAAAATAAAGTCCAGGCTAAGTAAACAGGTCCTTAAAGACAAAAACACTTCAAAAATATGAATTACAGTTTTGGGGGAGTAGTTTCCATACATTACTTTATCATTGGAGAGATTGGCTACAAGAATTTTCGTATCTGATAGCGTGTGGTAGATCATCCTTGGTCGTCGCGAGTAAATTACCCTCTATTTCAAAGAAAGAATTCAAGGAACTGTAGAAGGCTAATTTAGACAATAATATGGTTGAGATACAACAAAGCTCTATGAGGTTATACGCGAGTATTTTTTGAACAAAACTCTCGAGACCTTGAAATATCGGAAAGTTCTAACATCAATAACGCCTAAATGTAATAAATAGTACGTCTCGGTTCTTCTTACACCCCTATAATATTCATATGTTTTGGAAAATGACGAGGAAATGGTTAATGTGGAAAACCCTGTGAAGATAAACCAGACCAGATGCTGAGATATGGTCCGAATACCACAAGACTACTAAAAAAAGTGATACATTCTGTTAGTTGGTAGAACTTTAACCTAGGAAGTAAATTTGAACCTATCTAGGTTAAATGGCACCTCTACTGTACGTTGTAATTTTAAACTGTTTAAAAGTACACATTTTTCTTTAATAATAATCATGTAAATATTGTATATTCAATGGATACATATAATTTATTCACTTGTCACTTGGACCCGAGAGAAAAAGTTTGTAAAGTTTAACCCTGCAGGTACTGTACGAACGAGGCCAACGATGCACAGAATATCGCTTAACACATATCTAGTGTTGTGTAACCCTTATGATGTCATCGACAAAATTATCGCAAAGTGCCAATTAGTAAGTGAATTTTTAGAGTCCGTTCTGATTCGCAAAAAGGAAAACATTATTGTCAGAGTGACCCATGATAATATTAGAACAGATGGAAGACTTTGTTTTTCATGTTTGATACACCACGTTCCGAAATCGTCAAACACCATTGAAACTCATGCATCGTTTAATTTACATGTGGGGGTCTTCTGAGGGGATTGTTTACCCAGTCCACCCAAAGCTATTCCGGGATTCTCAATCAATCCTCAAGAGTTTTGTTGCTTGTATTTGGTAGAATGTCCTCGGGGCGTCGATATCACCTGTTGCGGAAGGCTACCATCTTCCCTTTTTTCTTTCTCGCTAACAAAACATATAAACATCGTCCACATATACAAATCTAATGAAGAAAGTTAGTTCCTAAATAAAATGGAATGATGGCAAAAATATTACTAACATACTTATTGCTTATAATTTAGAATAAAATATGGACAGTTTATAATATGGTATGCGAATATGATAAACCATTTATATCATGTGGCTGTTTATAAGCAACAGAATATTTATTCAAAATTCAGTTGAGCATAATATATTAAAATATTAAGGGCTACTTAGTAAGTTTGTAAAGGTACTTTGTTTCCAATACAGTCCAAAGCAATAAACTACAAAACGTAGATCGTATTCAATTATATATTTTAAATGTATGTATTTAAAATAATATGTTGTTAAGCATTGTACAGTAAGTCATTCTTCTAACATAGATATTACTTGCATAATCAAACGCAATTATAATAAGTTAGTTATTTTAGGAATGTTTGAAATTTCAATCGATAATCGGCAATAGCAGTGAATGCTGGCCATTACTGTACACAAATGAATCCTAACCAACAAATAACCTAACTTTAACTTTTAACAAAATAGTTACCAAGTCGGTTGATTCCATGGCTGTAATGTCCTCGATGGTCAGCCTCGACGAGAACCTCCGCGAGTGCCACAGCATGAGGTTTAGATGTACCAACAAGCGTCATACAATCCACACAAAACCTCAGGACTTCTGGTACAGGTATTCTTGCCATTCTAACTCTACATTATATTTCTGTCTCAGCTGATTGTAGCATACAAATAAAGAAGACTTGACTTGAGTATCTGGGTCAAGTCACCGGGCGGAAAGTCACATTATTGCATAACAAGCTGACTTTATTTACAAACAGTGCTACCAACATACACACGTTTTAAACACATTATCAGTTGCCGATAGTTATTTGTATTGATGGACCTATTTCTACGTGAACATTGGATATTTCTGCGGGTTAAATAATTTGAAGTATTAAAGCGATTATGACGTCTCATGTCATGCTTATGGCACGGTGAAAATAAAACATCGTGGATTTTGACAGTACGCGCCTCTTTACCATGAAACTCAGCATAGCCTACGATTTAAAATAAAGCATAAGGCTAAATAAGTGAAGTTTAATAATGAAAATAAGCTCTTTTACTGAACTGCTTCTGATATTCCAGAATGTAATATTGAAAAAATTAATCCCATGGAAATATATGTATTTAGTTTACATATGTATTAAATACAGAATTAGAATTATAATCATAAGGCATCATTCGACTCGTAAGTAACATGTTGTTTTTCAGTATTTTTGACACAGCGGGAGAGACAGCTCCCATAAAACACACACACACACACACACACACACACACACACACACACACACACACACACACACACAAATGTATGACCTCTTAACTTTCCAGTCCAGTACAACTAGACAAAACTAAAATACTGGGCAACTGAGAAGCTACAGAATTTTCCTTTACATTATATAGTTTTTACATGCTGGACCTGTTGTTCTGTAACCACTATAAAAAAGCTTCTTTTGTTGAATTCAGATCTTTCTAGCTATGTGGTAACCGTTCCGGTGGACATGCAAACAATCACCGCCGGAGTATCGTTTTATCGCCATTTTCTAAATAATTAATTTATATTATCACAATGTATTGCCGTAAATGTCATTCTGAAGTCATAACAATTGTTTAGGGAGTATAAATATCCGAATATGAAGAAAATTTTAACTGTTTTAAGTAGGCTCTCTACTTCTTACTGTTACCCCTTCCTTATGGTTCTTCCTTATTTTTAATAACACAAAGTGTAATGTTCGATATTAACATTACATAATACGAGTAAAAATACTGTATACAACTTATATTATACACGTTAATTATTTAGTTGTAAAATTTATGATCTATATGTATAAATGTTACGAACACGTTTTGCTTCGCACCTCATCCCGTGTGTTTTTGTCTTGATAAGATGATGCTTCCGCTCTTTTGATTTTCAATTGATGTAACCCTCTGGGCTGGAGAACAGGCCGTCTTTCATACCATAATCTCTGGACCAAGCGTAAGCTAGCTTCCCAAATTTTACGAACTTCTTGTCGGAAGCCAGGATGGTCTTGGTGTTCCCAGAAAGGCGATCACTAATGAATACCGGCGCTAGTAAAAGTGGAAGTGTTAAGTCTGTAGTCTAATGCGATCTTTACGCGGCGATCAGTTATTCTACTACAATATACCGAGAGACTAACTGGACCACGATGCTGAGATGGTATCTTATGAGTCTGTAAGTCGGGAGCCTGTGACCGATGAAAATTCCTCCTCTGTTGAACACTAATCCAATCACCTTCGCAAACGACTCAACAACGGCCTAAATGTCCTCCCCCTTGTTACCGGCCCACCTCTGACTTCAATATTGGCTGTCTCTTTGTATTTATCACTAAATAACTCTATTTTACTCTGCAGTATTAAAAACACGTAAAATTAATATGTTTGTCCAAGATTTATTATCAAACATTTTACTTTAATTTTCAAGTTTTTAAACGGTTGACTTCTTAATGTTTCTCTCTATAATTATTTATCATAGACGGCGCGAGTTGATGTTTTACGTTTAGCAGAGGGTAGAAGAACAGCACTAGCCAATAGGTTCACCCTCACGGACAATCCAACGTGTCATATGGACCTACCTGCACCCGCAGCCCCTCACTGAATCCCTGCCACTTCCTTTCTCCTGGCGGTGAACTGAACATAGTGTTCAATATATGCAGCATGTGAAATATGATATATGGATTAAATTTATGGTATTTTTTAAGAATAATGAAAAGATATTCCTCCCTATAGATCTTTAGTTCGATAAATTGACTTTCCAAATACAGAATGCCCATTTTTATACCCGGCAGCAGAGTTCACGTTTCTGCATATTGCTGATGGTCTCTTGAATAAATCAATGTCCTCAAAGACCAATTTCACGCGCAGCCGAACATTTAAGCAAGGGTTCACATCAATCGTGGCGTTTTTATTTAACTCAAGATCTTATTGGTGCTCATAAACTCATTTTAATTTTTAATTAAATGTTTTCTGTTTAAATATATTATGAGATGGTAAGTGTCTATTGCGATGTTTCATCAATAGTAAGTTCGATTAAATTTCCAAAATGTGAAGTCTGACTTGATTAAAATCAATTATTGTTACGCAATGCAAACAAGATTTTGCTGGAAGTAAAAGTAGTATCCAATTCTTTTTTTCTAGTAAAACACTGTGTACTACAACCAAGCGAAACTGGTTACAATATACGAATGAATATGTATAAATATAAACGTTTCTTTATATCAATTTCACCCTTTACGATATGTATTACTTCATTCAAATTTTGTGGGATTTTCTTGTAGCCTACGTTTTAGACTAATTATGTTTCATTCACAGTGGAAAAAATGTACGATACCTATTTTCATACATGTGCAGAAAATCCTTTATATCTAGCATACAAACTTTTATGTCAATTTGGACCCGTTTGAAAATTATTAATATACTCGAATTATTAAAGGAACATATCGAATTAATCTCCATTGAAGTCTGTTGAAGAATTGATTCCTACAACATTTTTCATAGCGAGTTAAGCAAAACGCTAATACAATTTTTTTTTCTGAGCGTCAGTAAAGCCTGTTCCTTGAAGGGATCCTCGAATTGGACGACCGTGCCGAGCGTGTATCTACACTTATAGATTGCTCTTATGGGTAACCATGATGACAATGACAAATAGTAGAGTAAACAAAATGAGTACAGTCATCTGAAATTTTAAAATTTGACATAGTAACACAGGTTCCTTTGTCAGATTGGTTATTGATATTTTCACTACCTTCTGTCTGACAATTCTTCAATACTCAGTTACAACATTGCATATGTATAAAGAGAAGATATATTTCGATGATGAATGAAATTATAATATTACAAGAGTAGTATTGATTTTTTGGCTACAACGTGTATTGAGATTTACAGTTGCCGGAAATTGGTTCTTAAAGAACGTTCATAACAAAATCCTCATCGTGTTCTGACTGAAATAACAGTAACTTTACTCCTTGTTTGGAGAACATTGCCTCGTCTTCCAGGAAATTGGTTTCTGGAAAACCAAGGGACTGACATCGACTCCTATATTGGCTACGTATGAGATCAGGTGGAACAGATTTACTCGTATAAGAATGAAATATCAATACAAGTTAAAGTTCAGACGTACAAATTTTGAAGTGATTTTAACTGTTAACAACATGTACAGCAAATGTAAAACAATACGCGTATTTAATAATTTTGCTTTTAATATTACTCATAGAATATAAATAAACCACTCACAATTTTTATTTCAACGCAAAATCTACAAATAATTTAATATTGCGCTTACACGTAATTAAAAAAAACTAATATTATTTTTTTACAATAACTAGTCTACCCTTCCCATGACTAAACACGACCAGTTATATTTTAGCTATGGAAACTGAATAAAATATATCCAAAATAAAGAGGATGATAAAGTTGTGATGTTTTTTTGTAAATACAAAATTTTGGAATATTACTACAAGTGTACATAATGATCAAAAAATACATATGATTAAAAACTCTATACAATGTATTATTCTCACATTCCAGATTGATTTGTGGATTATATCGGTACATTTTTTCCTACGTAACAAAACCAATCCTGTATTACGGCACTCTAGAGGCAGTGAAAAGGGCCGTGCTATGCATTTTAGACGACCTGTGGTATTATACCTTAGTTTCTGTGTTTCACTTTTGTGAGTGTAAACCAAGCAAAACCTTACTTTAATACTTTATTACACTTACATTACATTTGTATGCATCGATGTTCTGAAAGAAAATAATATTGTTTTATCGCATTTGACAACAAATTGTAAAGTTTCTTAAGGGTTGCCGATCAGTAAACATTTCATTTTAATTATGTGCTAAACTGTGCACCGTTGTTTAGTTTCATGTAATACATATTTTCGCAACCCTATTACTCGTTACTGGTTAGCATAAGTTTAATTTGATGCCATTGAAACTAAATTCTTGGCGGATTAAAAACCTAATTGGCATGTAATAATCTTTTCTTTCGAACTTTGTAGGTGAACATCTTGCTGCTAAACAATAACTCGGGCACTTTGCCCGTAAGAAAAATTTATAGTTTCGTATCATAAATTAGCCCTTTCATGTGAGACATCTAATTTGAATGTAATTTAAGATAAAATTGTAAATAGTAAACTAACTTACCTTTCGTGATGTTTTATTTGGAAGATTAACACAGATAATAGTTGGGGTAATATCCTTCTGACGAGACCACGTTGTTATGATTATAAGTTGTCTTGATAAATGGCTAATACCGTCATTATTGTTTTTAAGGCGAGTTTACGAGTGCTCCTTAACAGGAAGTACAACTTCGAGTACTTCCAGTATTCATATTTAGACTTCTAGTCTACTAATCTTCACTTTTTTCCGAATACAGTTGCACGATCCAAGATGCAGTCGCCGCGTGTGTGAGTCGACATCGACGTGAAGGGAAGCGTAATTTTAAAGTTTTAGTAAGTTATTAAGTTCGTAGGATAAACTCCAAAGAACGTTTGAAGCATTAGACCCACCCCTCCTCAAGATATCAATTAAGTTCATTATTAATCTATTTTGGCAGCAACCTGGCAACACATGGTTTTATTTTAACATCTAGCAGTTGTGCTTGTAAGTTTTAATTGCTACAGTTAAACTTATAATTAAACTTTTCGAATCGATTGTTTATTAGTACGATTTCATTTATATCCAACCTTGCGTGTTTTACCCGTTCGGAACAATTTTTTATTTTTCACTTCCTATTAAAATATGAGTTTGTTATTGCATACCACAATTACTAATGTGATGTTATCGTATGGAATACTAATGTAAAGTTATACACATAGTTGGCTAAAGGTATTATAAATCCTATTATATAGTTACTCTATATAATACTATAGTTTGACAAGTACTTTGGCAAATCCAGAAGGAACGGACCATATATCTAATGTAAGACCACTCACTTTTTTGCCAGTGAAATCATTATGTGAGTTTAGAAACTTTGTTTAAACCTTTGTTTGATTTTTCAAGGGAAATAAAGACAAATGATCTACAGAAATGTTTTAAGATGTATTATATAACAGCTCGTTTAGAGTTAACTCAGTAATAGGTTTTGATGACACTCAACCAAACCCATGTAGCTAGACAGACATATGAAGAAAATTGCGAGCCCTACCGTGATAGCGAAATATGTGAAATTCTAAGTCTAATTTTTTTCTGTTTTTAGACATCCTACGGAAAGTTAAGGGTCGATAGACCTCAGTAAAAATCCATTTAGGGACAAAGTGTATGTTTCCTATATATATATATATATATATATATATATATATATATATATATATATATATAAATAAAATTTTTGTCATTTCTTATTTATATCTCAATTAGTTTTCAAAATATCTTACAGAAAACATAAATAAACATTTTCTAGCCTTCCGAGTAATAACCTTCACTATTGCTTAGCCAATAAATTTAATATACAAATAACAAAACTGCTTTGAATGTGCAGGATACTAGTCTAGGATATTTTTATGAAGATGTTGTTCTCGCATGTAATTTTCCCGACCTAAAACACTGTACGTATTTTCATAGTACCACCTAGAGTGATATCTGAGTCTCCAACTACTATCTTGATCAAGCACCGTCAATAACATCATGAACAAGTCGCCACAATATTATTATTCATCAGATTAGCAGATAAAAGTAGATAAACGTATCAATTCCATTAAAAAATTACCGTAACACTGATTTTGGTTTAAAACAGCAGCACGAAAGAGCCTTTTGGCTTTCATTAGTAATGTTAGTAGCCAAATTAGTTTTAAAATGTTTCATTACCTCAACACATACATATTTATCAAGCTGGTTATTCAACACAAATGTTGAAAAAATAATATAAAACTCATCACTAACGAAGCTTAATAGTTTTCAAACATTTCATTTATGCTTACTGTATTACCTGTAACTTTCATAAATATTGCATATTTTTCCAAGTTCTCCAGCTGAACAATACACTTTCAGACATGAATAGTTGAAGTTCTAAAATTCCATTTAAATCAATAATTGCCAGCGACACTTGACTGGCTTATAATTTTCGAACACTAAGCCAATTGAGTTGGATGAAATATTCTTTGTACTAAAATTACTTTCACTACCTTGGCTATTTTGCTCTGGGTAGTATTAATCATGTAGAGTTGAAACCATGTTGCTTTATTCTAAGTCACTTAACTTATCCTTATAAGAGGAAACTCAGGAAAGTTTAAACGATATGTGCCATTTCTAGTAGCTTCCTCATAAGAGTAATGATTTAAATTGACACCTTTAAATTTTTAGGACATACGGAAATATTTACTGGTTGTAAAATAATCATGTTAGTCATTCTTTCTTTTATATTCCTTTGGTGGGTATATTCTGGAGTTACTACTGTCTCTTCTTGAACAATTAATACACTTTGCTGGCATAGTACATTTGTTGGAGTAATAGGCTTCACCACAGGTTCTACATAACGTATTGTAGTTAAAAGGGGTACTTGTTATATGACCATATACAAAACAGAGGTAGCATTGTTTTACAGGTATTGTGAATGTATCTAATTTGATTCGAACATAATTCAATGTCATACATTCAGGTAGCCTATCTGAGTCAAATGTTAGTTTTACTAATTGTGAGGGTGTGAGTTCATTATTAACTCGCCTTTTAATTCTGTGGGCTTCAATTATTCTACTTGAACTTTCAGTATCTGCAAGAACTTCTCCATCAGATACTTCACGTTCTACAATTATTACACCTACAGAATAAATACTTACAGAGGGTACAAACACATTATATTGTGATATATTGGGAGTTACCTAGATTATTTGCTGCCTCATATGTTTTACATTTAACTGATACATTTCTACCAGACCGATTAATGTATTCAATGTCAGACTAATGAATCCGTATTATTTTACCAACACAAAAGGAATTTAATTTACGTTTCTATTTGTCCTGTACAATAATTTCAAAGGGACCTTTTATCGTGTTGATAATGCTTTGTAATAAACAATCATTTTATTGCAGGTGGATTGTGATATTCCTTGTCATTCTAAACACTTTAGTTTATTCTCATTTATTTTATTGTTTGTGTTAGTATGATAATCATGATCTGAAATGGTTTCTACTGCTTTTAGTGTTCCTATGTCATATTCTGTCACAAGGGCATTGCGGGCCAGACCCTCTGACATGTCAGGCCCGGCCTGAACAGGTATATGCTGAAGACTACTTATTGGTTATTTTTATTGTAATAAAACAAAATAAAATGAAACTAAAACTAAATAAAACTTATTTTTGTTACCTTGGAATAGAAACAGAGATCGGACGATTTTTACATCTTACCTTACCCACTTAAACAATTCAGTTGAAAAAAATTGTATTACTAAATTCTATAAAACACTGGAATATGCAACCGCGATATGTGATGCTTCTTCACCTAAGTCCGAACGAAGTGTGGTATACTGCATTCTTGAGATGGAAGGGGAGGATGTCGGCTGTTTCTGTTTTTTGTTGGGTTATTATTAATATCATAGATTATAATTGCATTTAAGATTCAGAATTTTTTTATGTAGACCAAGTTTATATAGAGTGTATAGGTTGTTTGTGGATATTTTTTAATACTGTTTGTTTAAATCAGCCACTTTTTAGATTAACGATTAATGCCACCATATTAATGTATTGTATTTAGTTTCTAGCTAACTTAAATTTAATATTTTGTTATAACTTTATATATATATATATATATATATATATATATATATATATATATATATATATCAATTATTAAACTTCTTGATACAAAGTTCCTTTAATATTTCGGCTTTTTGCCGTTTTCAAAAAGGTATAATACAAAATAACAATACAGCAACAAAATTTACAAAAGTAAATAAATAAAAACTGACATAAATAAATAAACAAGAATTTTTGAACATGTGGTTAACACCAAAGAGAAATAAATAATATCATGAACAGAGAATGAATTTAGAAAAATAATATATAATAAAAAGTGTCAACCCTGTAAAGACAAACGATGTAATACTTGCAAAATTATAAAATCGTCCAATTTTTTCACCAGTAGTAATACAAAGAAAACTTACCCTATTAGAGGAGAAATTAATTGCAAAAGTAAAAATGTAATTTACCAATTAACATGTAAAGATTGTGCAATGGATTATGTTGGATTGACAACAAATCCATTGCACATAAGAATGAATAATCATCGTTGTTCGTCTAAAAAACAGGATGAAAAATTGGTTTCACAACACGCATTAGGCCACCAACAAAATTTTGAACAATGTTATGCACTGACAGGTATTTGCAAAGTACCCGAAGATAGAAACAAAATTGACTTAGAAAATTTAGAACAGGCACATCAGTTAATATTAAAATCAAAAGTACCCTTTGGTCTGAATAAAAGATGAAATGATCAATTGTTTTTATTATATATTATTTTTCTAAATTCATTCTCTGTTCATGATATTATTTATTTCTCTTTGGTGTTAACCACATGTTCAAAAATATTCTTGTTTATTTATTTATGTCAGTTTTTATTTATTTACTTTTGTAAATTTTGTTGCTGTATTGTTATTTTGTATTATACCTTTTTGAAAACGGCAAAAAGCCGAAATATTAAAGGAACTTTGTATCAAGAAGTTTAATAATTGATATAACAGAGCAATTCTGCTTTTATACACTCGAAGTGAATATATATATATATACTAAATGGTATTAATTATTATAGCTAAATAATATCCTGTTGATATGTTTTTTCTTACCAGAGACTAAGTATTGTATGATTTACGGAATTTTCAATTCAATTCAATTCAAAGCAAAACGATCCCCAAAGATTTCAAAGCAGCTAAAAGAGAGTTCCATAAAAGACTAGCAAGCAGTTACACGATTTACTGTAAGGTGGTTTTAAATGGTGATGAATTTAAAACGTGTAGACTTCTTAAACTTTAATAGTGGTCCATTCAAATTCATCTACAAAATATTTTGGAATCCTGGTAATAAAATCGAAAAAAAATTATTCAGGTCTGAAAAAAAGTATAGCTTTTGCTCTTAAATCTCCAATGAGATGTAGAGGATATATATTGCTTCAAATGAATCAAGAAAAAGAGCAATAATTTCGAATTTTCTTCTTTTATTATGTAATTATTTATAAGACTATAGTCATGTCAGTGACGTAAGCGGAACCATAATATAAGCAAGGGAGAAAAAGCTCTTGAAACTTATGTATAAAAGGTTACTGAGACCTTTTTACCGGTACCCAGAACGCAATCAATCCAGTGTTTTCTTGGTAAGAGAGAAAAAACGAGACTGGTAAAATATCGACAGTCGAGTGTCTAGTGATCAAATCTTAAGGCCCAGAATCAATTGTCGTAGCACGTTTCTTTGAACATTAAGCAGTCGTTGTGATGTATCTTGTCTCGTTGTTTGCTTGATAATTATTTCAGCCTCCCTCGTCTGTTACCTTCCATCTCCCTTCAAGTCCATCAAGGGATTTGACCCGTTGAAACCTTACAATACAGTCTGTTTTTAGAAGTATAGAGCTCTAAATCCATGCCCTTTCAAATATTTTACATTTATATTTTTGAAAACAAAGAGTAACCTTGATAGTAAAACTTTATAATTTATCATTTTCTGGAATCGCTGTAATTAAGGGCAGAGTTTATCCAGACAAGAAAACTATTCTGTGTGTATTTTCGGTGGTGTTATTTAATTTAACCACTATTTTCTATTTGTTTACCTTTATAGTGTGAAAGAAAAACGTAAGCTTGATAGTAACACCTCTTATTACATTCAACCTTTTCTACAACTGCTGTTGAGGACAGAGTAAAAAAATGTCCAAACGATAAATTAAATGTTTTTAATAAAAATATACTCATAACTGTAGGCTACATTTAAGCAAATATTAAGTATGCAGTGCTCGATCATTACTGTAATACAGATGTAATTTGACCTTGTTTTTACAAAGTTACTATCTAACTTACTTTTAATAGAGATTTAAAACTGTTATAAAACCCACCTTAATTGGGGTTTTTCATATATTGAAGACCTGCATATATATATATATATATATATATATACATAAGGATATGTCCTCGCTACCTGATTTGCCAAGGATTTATGAAGAATTATAGAGGGATTTATAAACCCCCAGAAACATCCATAAAATATAGAAATGACATTTGGTAGGTATATTCCCTAGAGGCACACCAAAGAATTAGTTCTCTGTGACCTTAGGGCTCCACTTCTCTGGCTTCTAGAGTTGTTGGAATTATTGAATAATAATGATATAATAATAATTGAATAAGAATGAATAATATTGAATAATTTAAAAATAATGTAAATGTAAAACTTTTAAATCTGGGAAGGCAACCTCGAATAAAAAGTTAACTACGCGGCTGCCATGTACCTATTTTACTAGCCGGTCATAAAGGCAAACGAGAAAAAATACAGTACACCGGAGGGAAAGGGACATCGGCTCTATAACCTCAATCTAAGATCGCAATTGCACGTGCATATACAATATCTATATTATTATAATTTTTGTTCTCTACCGTTTATGTACCACATTCATTTTATGTTGATAACAAAATTGATGTAATGTAATGTCTCTCCTTTTAATTGGTTCAATGTGTGCATAGACAGAGTTAATGTTCTTGTTAAAAACTTATTAACCAAAAATGTGACTTATCATTAACGTATTAGCTACTTTAACAGTAGCATAATTGTATGTTTAAGTAATTACAGTCATTTTTATGTCAAAATCTCTTCAATGTTTGTGTGTCAGTGTTTTTATGTACGTGTTTTGGTGTAAATGTTATTGTGTGGCTTAATAGGTGAGTGCTTGATTATTTATGGACAAAATAATGGATAATAGACTAACTCTAGATAGTAAACATCTAATAATTCTGTCAACATATTAATTATCCTATTCTAAGTTACCTACATACATTTTAAAAGAAATTTACTGATCCATAATATAGTATTGTCTTAATTGTTGTCAGTGTATTTACAACTATATTGCATATTTTTATATTATAGTACTAATATTGACAAACTAGTGAGTTTGGCTATATTGTACTTTCCCTTAATAATACCTTATCTTTCCTAAATAAGTACAGTATATCTCATTTAACATCTACATACAATAGCCTACCAGTCATTCGGCTAGATACAAAAATAAGATAAATATATACTTTAACTGGCCCAATCAGCCTTAACATAACAATAAATAGTGTAGATGTCTTTACAAACACACACATTTAGAATAACAAAGAATCTCCAATCAAGTAATTAATACAGTTTAGAGGAACACAAAAATCAGTTGACAATTTTTAAAGTTTGAGACATATTACATTTACAGTTCTTAAAACTGCACATTTACTAACATAATATTGACAATTCTTTTACTAGATAAGATTATTAAGCATTTCATAAACTATATTTTTATATCAATAACAATTGCTAAACTCTGCAACAATCTTATATCGTATATTTTAATCAGTACAACCTAATAATGAAGAAGTAACTACTTGTATACAGATTCATTGAACTTTTTGAGGTATATTTTTAGCTCTTACGAATTTTGACCTAATAAGAGCTATAAATAGGTTTGGAATTTAAATCGTATTTCGTGTAGTGGATGGCCACAGAAGTGGTACACGTGGATACCAAAACTTGGTTTATTGCGGGTAACAAATATAGTTCTAAAAGATGTGTTTATGAGATATAAATGTAAACTTTGTACACGTATCTGGTTTAGTCCACTGAATCTAATCTTAATCCTACTAATACTATAAAATTTGAAAGTGCCTTTGTCTGTTTCTTTGTATTTCACGCATAAGCTACTCAACTGACTGTATTTAAATTTTACATTTTTGGACATTCTTATAATCCCTGGGGTGAATTTAGTTGTGTAATATTAATTTAATGAGCCTGTCAAATGTAATCATCTGTTTTGTGAAAACATTGTTTATTATTTTTAATTTGTTTAAATTTATAGTGAGTGAAATTAACTGAATCATGGAGGACGGAATGGTTTCCCTCAGAGCAGCTTCTGAAACAAATGTTCCAATGACTACTGGAGAGCAGAAGCATCAGTATATTTTAGCATACACAGTAGTGTTGGTAAGAATGGTACATTTGCAGAATTATAGTGAATGGAGTCCATTCGATATAACATGTAGATGAACAATGAAGAAGTTATACGTGTTCGGCGAAGTTTGAGGATGAACGGCAAGTGTTGATAGGTGAAGTGCCTAGGCCTCCCTTCCAATGCCGCAGGGGCGTCTCAGGTTACAGGCAAGTAAATTATCTAAAGATAACCGATAATTTTTCAGTTTTAGATTTCAGCGATTAGGTACCTTGTAAAATGACCTAAAACATAAGGAGGTCAGAGTTTGATTCAAAAGACTCCCATTGAAGCAGACGACAAGAACTATGCTGATGAAATTTCGCTGGACAGTTCCTTTGAACTAATTACCAATTACAGCTCTACATGTTGAAAAATGTTAAAAAAAAAGGCTTTTACTACAAGTATAAAGACTGATATACAAGCCGTCTATGTTATCTTTTGACTGACAGAAGTGGGCTCCTCTGATCTGTGATATATATGTTCAAACTAAACAAAATCATGGAATAAAACATACCAAGAACGATTTAAATTATAATGTTAATAATTATACACTTTTAAATATATTTTCTTGGCAACTAAATATGATCATGGCAACAAGGCAAACTCAACATTGGCGTCGGAAATATTATTCACTCGAACTAGCAGTGGTCACATACGTGCACTAAATTGCGTGCAAAGCAGTGGTTAACGGCTAGCAGTGCAGAGACAACAGGCATTGTAGTCTAACTTTTACTATAACTTTGAAAACTGTTATGAAATCTATCTAATTTGTCTTTTCGACAAAAGTAGACTTTTCAGAGATATATATTTTCTTGATCGGGAGAGAGGCAACATCAGCTTTGGGACAAAAAATACAAAGACCGAAGTAAATTAATACGATTATAAATATAAAATTTTTAACATAATTTCTTCATCGTGGAAAGAAGTTAAATTATACATTAGCGTCGGAAATTATTACTTAAATCGAACAAGAAGTGCTCATAGGTGCAAAACGTAGGAAATTGCGTGCTAAGCGTCGATTACCGGCTAGTAATATTACAAATGTGAAGGTGTCTTTGTTTGTTTTCACGAGTAAACTATTCAACCGATTGTACTGAAATTTTATATGGACATTCTTGCGATGGCTGGAATGAATATAAGCTTATTCTTATTTCGAAAATTCCGCTGGGCTAGCCCCACTAGTCTTCAAAGTGGCAAAAAACATTGTCGAATATTTATTAAGATAGCCTGTCACATTTAATCCACTATTCAGTGTAAACATTGTTTATTTTTTCAATTTTTATATTTATAGTTACACTCTAATCTCAGTAATTTCTAATAATAGTTATTATTTTTAAATCCGTTTTTGATTTCAAAGATTAGGGAAGAACTTATCTACCTTATAAAATGTTCTAACTCCAAAGTCTCCATTTGAACCAGTATACAAGAACTGTGCAAGATGAAAGTTCCCTGGACTGTGCTTTTAAACTAATGTACCAATTCCAGCTCTAAATGTACTAAAATATTAGCAATATTTTCAGTTTATATAGAAACAATTGTGCAGTGTCATTTTAATGTAGTTTTAACTATACATTTTATCAAATACTAAGTATTAGATCTAAATAACAATGTCACTAACTTTTACTCTAAATTTAAATACTGTCATATTACTCATCTCAGTTCTCTTTTAACATAAGTGGACTTTTCTGATCTGTGATGTATGTATTATTAATCACAAAGCAAAACAAAATCAAGTATGGGACAAATCATACTAAGAACAACTAAATTAGAATGGCCATAAAGATAAACTTTTTGGCATATTTTCTTGATCTTAGCAACAAGGCAAACTCAACATTGGCGTCGTAAATATAACGCACTCAAACCAGCAGTAGCTATACACGTGCAATACCTATTAAATTGCGTGAAAAGTAGCGGGTAAGTAGTAGTAGTGCGAATATTAGAAACAATGTAGTCTAACTTGTATTCTACTTTTAAAAACTGTTTGTTATGAAACCTAAATTAGTTTCCTTTTTACAAAACTAGGGTTCTTAGAGCTATATTTTTATGTATATCTAACCAGAAAGAGGTAAAATCAATTATGAAACAAAAATACTAAGATCAGAGTAAACTAGAATCATCAGAAATATACACTGTCTAACATATTTTCTTGGTCGTGGGAAGAAGGCAAACTCAAACAGTGGCGTCAAATTCAATCAAATTCACTCGAACCAGAGGTGTTCTTAAAGGTACAAAACCTGCGAAATTGTGTGAGAAACCGTGGGTAAACTGCTGGTTGTATATAAAATACGAATGTTACCAAAGTAATTAGAAAGTAAGTATCACTACAATGTGTTTTTTATTATGCTGAGCTAAATCTATATATATAAATGAATGTTTGTGTGTTTGTCCTTTATGGAATCGTGAACTATGTGGCCGATCATTATGAAAATTTGTATGCATTTTTCCGCTGAGAAGGTTTATATGCTACGCCCATTGATTTAACATGCTAGTCCACCACCAGACAGCGCGGCGCTGCAAAAGATAAGAGTTTTCAAATCGCCTGCACATTATAAACTGCAATTGCAAGGCAGTTACGTATATTTAACTGCCAAATACTATTTGAAGGCGCTAAGTTATGATGTATATTTGCAAGTTTCTGGTTGAACTTAAAGGTTGAGTGTTAGACCACTTTATAATAAAGGGCATGTACGTGTACAATACACTTTTGATAGATTTTCATGATCGTGACATCAAGGCAAACTCTACATTGACGATGGAAATATAATTTACTTGAACCAGAAATGCTCTTACACGGGCAAAGCTTACGAAAAGCGTGCGAAGCCGCGGGAACAGCTAGTTAGATATAATTTTCCTGTATAAATAATGCTATCTGATAAAATTAAAACACCCCTAATCCTATCCTTACAAGTCATACATATTACAGTAAATTAGGATAAATAATAAAGTTAAGATAGAGTAAATTAAAAGTAACAATCACAGAAACGTAAAGTGTTGATTCCCTCACCACATTGTTCGTAAACAAAGCGAAGTAATTTCCGGTCCTTAAATACACGATAACCAAAGATTTGTATGTAGTTTTGTATATTTACTAACATTTTAGTGTTATAACGTGCTCAGTCAGCCTGTTATGGGCAGAATAAGCCTACTCCTAGTTTAATTATTGATTACTTATTCGAAAAGATGTCAAATACTAATATGATAGAATCAGATGTAAGATAAAGCTCAACACGTCATTTAACATTATAAAAAGGGTCATTATCTTTTACTTCGGTGCAACAATTTACAAGAACATTAATGCCACTTGCCTACAATCAGCCAGAGTGCAGGTGTTGAAATGCCTCTATGCGGCCATTACTTAAACAAACCCCACCCTTCCGAATACTCCATATAACGTGGAACTGTTTACGTAGCATGGTATTTAACACTGAACCGCTCGTATACTAAAGTTTTATATTTTTCTTGATTTGCAAGGAAGTGGCATAAATTATATGTTTAATAACCTTACATTTTATTGTAGCAACACAAAAAGTGTCTGCCTTGTTAAAATTTATATTTGGAGTTAGCAGGTAACATATCTTTACTAGCTTCTTAGCCGTAAAATAGTTATTTCAAAGTCACAAATAAAGTAATATTCTTATAAACAAATTTAAAAAGTAATAAATAAAAACCTAACATTCTAGTTAGAAATAAAGTTATCTCAGTCCAGTTAGAGAGCAGATACAAATAACAGAGAATGGGCTCGTGACAACGAGGGAAGAAGCCACTTACCGAGACGTGGCAGACACATTGTTAGGGACATTTTGTGCCGTTATGTTGGCAACAACTCACTTGACACTCACTCTTAATAGCTGACCGAGACCATTTAGGATTGTTTACTGGAGTTAAGTCTCACATGTGACAACATGTTCTAGATATTCAAAGTTATCAATTAAAAAGGAGAATACACTTTTGTAGGTGCTATGGGCTGCTCTGTTATTGACTTGGTGGCAGTGTCAATAGACTGTTTACACCTCGTCCGTGACTTTCAAGTGGTTTCCCACCCCGGTTCTGACCATTTGCCAATCGAAGTAACTGTTGAAGTGAGTGACCTTGCCGTTGAGGGGAGAGGGGAGAGGGAAAGACCGCTACCATTGTTACCTAAATTGAAATGGACAGATAGCGATAATAGAACATATGTTAATAAAATAAATAGATTATTTATAGATTATGAGTTGAGTAATGACAACCAAGAAAATGTATGTAGGGTAACCGAAAGCATAATTAATGCAGCAAGTTTCAAATTAATACATAATCGGAAGAATTATTTAAAGAACAAACAGCCTTGGTTTGATTATCAATGTTTAAAATTAAGAAAACGTGTATTTCAGTTACTTAATATTTTTCGCAGAACAAACTCTAGCAGCATCAGAATGAAATATTTGGAAGCAAATAAACTTTACAAAATTTTGTGTAGGGACAAAAAAATTGGATATTATAATAAAGTCGTTCAAAATTTAAACCAAGTCAGAGATACAAGGAACTATTGGCGGGCGATCAATCATTTTAAAAGACATTCTAATAAGGATATAGGGAATATTACACCTGAAGAATGGATAAAGCACTTCGAAAATTTATTGAACCCTCCACTACTAGCCAGTGGTGTCAGCTATGCGGAGCCGGCAGTAGCAGATTATTATTTGGACGCGGAATTCTCTGAAATTGAATTAAAAACTGTATTATTTAAAGCGAAGTCTGGTAAAGCCTTCTCTGGCTTTGACAGAGTTCCCTATGAATTTTTCAAAAATGCTCCAAATTCCTTACTAACCACTTTACTAACAATTTATAACAAAATTTATAAAGATGGCATTATACCAGAAAGTTTCAAAAAATCCATAGTTTACCCGTTACATAAAAAAGAAAGCCCAAATGTGGCAACAAACTACCGTGGTCTCTCGTTTATTGATTGTATTGCTAAATTGTTTACTGGTATGTTGAATAACAGGTTATATAATTGGATTGAGGAAAAAAAGATTATTACCGAATTTCAAGCTGGTTTTAGAAAGGGTTATTCCACAATTGACAACATATTTAATTTAACATGTATGATAAGTTTAAGTTTATCGATGGATTCAGGAAAATTGTATTGTTTTTTTGTGGACTTCACCTCTGCGTTCGATTTTATCGACAGAAAATCGTTAATATACAAGTTATCGTGTTTGGGAGTATCGACGCGGATGTTACAATCTATAAAACACCTGAACAATGGCACGTCTGCTAGTGTGTGATGCAGGGAGGGGCTGACTCGTGGTTTTGCCACACAGATGGGCCTCAGACAGGGCTGCATTTTGAGTCCGTTATTATTTTCTCTTTTTATTAACGATTTACCGGATGTTTTGGGAGGAGGATGCAGTTTTGGAGGCAAGCGAGTTAATGTGTTGATGTTCGCGGATGATATTGTACTGATAGCGCCTACAGCCGCGGGCCTCCAGCACATGATCAGCAGATTGGAAACTTATTGCGAAAATTGGAATTTACAGGTAAATTTGAATAAATCAAAAGTTGTTGTTTTTAGGAAAGGGGGTAAACTGGGAGCCAATGACAAATGGTTATACAAAGGTAAAAGGGTGGAGGTGGTGAATCAGTATAAATATTTGGGAATTAGTCTTAATACAACTTTATCCTGGAAATTACATTTCGAAGAAAAATCAAAATCGGCCAAAATTTGCAATCAGTTCAATTTGGGGGGGATTATTCAAAAATAACAAAGTTCCATTGAGTGGTAAGTACGCGTGTTACAATACGATAGTACGGTCTATTTTGTGTTATGGCGCTCAGGTGTGGGGATGCTTTGAAAACGAGAAGGTTGAGTCGGTACAAAAATATTTCATTAAAAAATTATTCTCTCTCCCTACTAATACGCCAAATTATGTTTTATATTTAGAAACAAAATTTGAAAAGTTGCTCTTTTATACATTAAACTATAATCTTGATTATATTTCTAAACTTTTTTCATTACCTCAAGATCGGCTACCTGTAATTCTCGCGAAGGAAATAATCAATAAACGCATCTATTGGTACCGGGAATGGATAAAGTTGGGCCGCAAGTGTGGTATCACTGTAGACCTAAGGATAGAGGAGAGGGAGAGAGTGGCGGATCAGCTGAGGAGCGTGGTGGAGGGGTTGAGAACCGCGTGGCGCGCTGACTGTGTAGGCAGAGCGAGGACCTCTCTGTACCACTCACAGTACCTGACCCTCAATATCGACCTTGGCGACAGGTCGTTCCTCACTGATAACACAGATGTCAGTATTATATCTTGGGCAATAAAGGCCAGAGCCGAACTTGTTGACCTCAATTACAAGCCATGGTTGCAGGAAGGAAACTTTTCTTGTTCATTGTGCAACATGCATGAAAATGAAAACGTGTTTCACTACGTTGCGGTCTGCCCGATTTTATCGCATATTAGGAAATATTATCTCGGAAAATGTACATTATCAAAATATGAATATGACTGCTATTTAAACGGAATGGATTGGCAAAGTTTAGGGAAATACATGAAATTAGCTTGGAAGTATAGGTGGGAGCTCGTCAATGAATTTAATTTTTAGTTTCTTTGAAATTTATTTCCATTTTATTTATTTGTTTTTTTCTTCTTTATACATAACATTATATAACTACGTTGAAAATATACCTGTCGAACAAAGTCTCTAAATTTGCAAACATTCAAATTATTTTTGTTAATTATTTTATTTTTTTGCCACTATTACCATATTTGCGATTTATAAATATGCATGTAAATATAGAAGATCGAAAGTTAATTTTACACAAAGTTTATTTGTTGTACTTCATATGTGTGTGTGTGTGTGTGTGTGTGTGTGTGTGTGTGTGTGTGTGTGTGTGTGTGTGTGTGTGTGTGTATTGATTTTGCATTTTACGCAACAGGAGATAAAAATATAACAACTGAACTAATTATAGCAACAAATTACATTGATGTTAATGTTATTACTTTTTAAGTTTAGATAATACAAATTTTAAAGCTGATTTTTTTTGTTTTTTGAGCTTTTGTTAGATATGTTTGCTTCTAAAGCAGAATAAATGTGGAAAGTGTATATGTATATATTTAAATGTAGCGACCAACCAAACAGACGGTTTAATACCATTGTTTTATAGTGCAAATACTATCAGAGGATTATCATGTTACCTTATTTGTAATCGTTTAAATAAAGCACTTTTTCTTCTTCTTCTTCTTCTTCTTCTTCTATCAATTAAAAAGTCAATATCTTCTTGTAAAAAGTATCTCTCACTGTCAACAATTAGTGTGCCATCAATTGTATGAACATTTACTTAATATTGCATCCCTTTTTAATACTATTAACTAAACCAAATTGAACTCTATCAAAATCCTTTTTGGTCCTAAATGTTGAGTTCAAAAAAATCGTCTGATCTTCAACAAATCCAATAATCTTTATGTCTGTAGTTTTAAAAATACATCAACTTGTGTTTACCATTACTGTTGCTTACTGGCTGTCTTTTTGTAAGATGTAAAATAAAACATTTCTTTTATGTTTTAATATACAGCATTGAAAAATAATTCAAGATAAAAGAGGAAATAAAGTGTCTAATGGTTCTAATTAATGTAGGATACGACATATTTTCAAAAATAATGACATAGAAACAAATTTCCTGTACCATGCAAATACTTCCACAACAGAATAAAACCCTATTATATCCAAATACACTGTGGTACTTGTAGCAGAGGTGCACAAAACACACCCTAATACAGGGAAGAAGCAATGATAATTGGCATCCTATAGCCAGATATCAACTGTTGTAGCTAAAATTAGCAAAAATAAGAGTGTTTTTTTTAATAAAATGGAATCCAAGGAGCAAAGGTATTTTCTCACCTATATGACTGATTACTTCTATAACTTCAAATTGGCTCAGGTAGAACCTCTGCAATTGAATAGTATATAAGTGAGTTCAGCGACAATTTAAGTAACACGTTGAGGGCCACAAGATCATGTTGTAAGGTGTAAGATCACAGGGTAAGACAGTGCGTCAAAATCGTGGATTATTATGTTTTGCTTTAATTTTTTTAAGACTGCTTCTAAATGTGGTTTAATATGGAAAGAAATCATTTCAAGTTATTGGCTTTCCCTGAAGGTTTCTTCTTACCGTTTGAGTGAATCTTCAGTCAACTCTGAATTACGTAATTCTCTCCTCCAAAAAAATGCCAGTGCAGTTTCTTTTCTTTCATTCATCAAATAGATTTAAACTAAACCGAAGGTGAAAATAGGAAAATCATCATGGAAGAGCATCCTCATCTGTAAGTTTTTTCTTAAAAATTATATTTCAATATAGCGGGGCCTTAATGAATTATGACCATATTACTTATAAATTCGATTGGCAAGGTTTGAGAAGGGCATATCAAAGGAAACCCGTCAAACAATTTTGTCCCCTCATTCGATTTGGAATCAAACTGTAACTTTATCTAGGACGCAAAATCTGTTACCTCCAAACCAATCTAGTGTTACAGCGCCCTAGAGGCCTTGATCACATCCCCTTGAATTCTTGAATACATTGCAGGTAGACTGTTACTATTGCGTCCAAGATGCGACAGTACACGGGGGATTTTGGCCTTTTCACTGCATAGGTGAATTTTATGCGCATGGTTCATTTACCAACACGTTACTAATAAACATGAAAAACAATAATTTCAAAGATAAAAAATATAAGTATCGATTTAGTAATTTTTACAAAGAAGAAATGTATATATTTATATTATATTAGATAAAAACAGCCGTGTAAACTGTATCAGAAATGTCCATCACAAAGTAATAATGAAATTTTATTTTATTTTAGGAGAAGAAAATTCTCCATAAATGGAATTTTGTCCATTGAATTTGTTTTATGCAACCATAGTATCTTAAACAGTTTTTATGATACCATTCTAATGATTTAATTTAAATTTACTGTTAGTGTAAACAACATTTAACAACCAACTAATATTACTTAAAACTGAGATTAAGAAATAAGGAATATTCTTCATTATATATTAAACCAATATCATTGGAGTATTGTGTACAATATCATTGTACCATTTAACGATATCACTATTATTGGACGCTAATAACACAGTACACGTACAATATACCGCTGCGATGAAGCATGTTGTTAACAAAGGTGGTCGGCAAGTCCATATAAACGCTTGACAAAAGATAAACGCTCCAATAACACTCCAGTAATATTGACTGTTTTTCTCATTTACATTATTCTCATAGTCTGTTACTCTAAGAATTCCGAGTAGGAATGAAGTGTCCACGACTGTTTCAAATTGCGTATTTTTTAGGTATTAACCCATACAAAAGGATATATTCTAGGAAAATTTATTATGCATGTGGTATAATAAACATCTTGTACGTTTTAATTGTAGGGGCATATGTCCTTTACGATGTGATCAAAGGAACGGGAAGCAGTGTCGTTATTGTGGCTATCATATACAGGTCATTTGTCACTTGCTATTTTGTAGTGATAGGTCTTCTTGGATTCGATTCCGCTGTCGTCTTCTACGAACGAGTCTTGTCCGACATTGATGACTCGAGGACGAGGGCTCACATTAATGTTGACACGTTCTGTACATTCCTATTCCTTGCGGTCTCACCGGAAATAGTAGTCATTACAGGAGATGACATGTTAGAAAATGTGCTTTTCCTGATATCTGCTAGTTTAAACACTACGATTCCCCTAATTACGATCATTTTGTTTTCCCTCTGCTGCGACTCTGTGGAGGACTGTTTCATGAGATTGGAGAAGGACATTCTCCAAACTTCCCCACGTTCTGCATCCTTTACTGTGCGAAGGCTGAGGCGGGACCACGTGGATGTGGTAGATCGTGTGAGAGACGTCAGCAATGTATTCGGCCTCAGGCTACTCCTGTACGTACTGATGTTGCAGCTGATTCTGTTGGAGAAGGCTGATTATTTGGTCAACAATATAGCAGCCAACAACTTCGGACTAGGCTGTGTGGTTGTCATCTGTAGCTCTTTAGGATATCTGACTGCGCTCTGGTATATTTCCTACAGTCCGTGGAAGACTTGCGGGAAGGTAAGTTTGCAGTAGTTTAGTAGCAGCAAAAGACTAATATAATAATTACAGTAACTATGCCCTCGTATTTCCTTCTGACATAGCGTGTATTTTCAATAACTGATAAACAGTAACAATTTACCATCTGGCTGACCAGAAAAGGAATTTATCCATAATGTGTACTTCTTATTTCATCATACTTTATACCAATCCTGACAAATTCTAATGGAATGTTAAATTTGTATCAATCCTCAGTAATACATGAAAAATAGCATCAATCATTGTATAGTATATTCATCCTCAATATTCTCTTAATTTACCCCAGAAATTCTACATACTTTAAGCATACGTACAACAGACCTCTTTTACTTTCCCCCCACCATTCCAACTATATTTACTATTTAGTCTAAATCATGCCAACTCAAAAAAAACTAAAACTGCCATATTTAGTCAATTATTTAGTCGTGCACTGTTATACTCGTTTAATCATCTCCATTCTTTCCCTCAAGTCTTGCTTAACTTCTAGCATTTATCTCCTCTTAACTGATCTCTTCAGTAGTTTGGTAGAGAGGTTCTCTATAACAAAAATAATTGTTTCTTGCGAAGATTTTTATATTGTATAGCAATCATCAGAAATAACATAAAACAATTTTATGGCAGCGTTACAAAATCTGTCGTACATTCCTACATCTACCCTTTCTCATTCATTCGAATTGTGCCACTTCAGCACCTGGTCAGTCTGCCAATTTTACGGTCCCCAATGATACGCTAAGAACTCGTCTGGGTACTTTCTGATTAAACGGAGGCCATCCGTTTAACTATTAAAAAAGTGGGTAAATCAGTTCGATTATGAACAAAAAACCTAAACCTCCATTAAGCAAAATTATAAATACACATTTATATTTTAGTATTCAAAACTCGACGAAAGCGCTATTGCTCGCACCAACAATATAGAAATCCGACCATTGTGACAAATGCCTGCCTACTGTGAGAAAATCATGTATCCCACGAAGTCCAAATTTTTTGGAACAGTCTGGTTGTCAAAATGGTTTATCAACAGTAAAATACAATTTCATGTTATGACCATTCACACATTGGTTCAGCGACGGCAAGCATCCTTTACCCTGTAAAAATTATATCGCTTTTTCCTCACTCTTTGGCAAATTCCAAATCAAAATAACATCACTCATTCTACTATCTAAAACTCACTAGAAAAATAATGTAACTTCGAAAAAAAACATAACATTTAGCTACAGAGTTACGTTATGTATGATAAACCGAGACACGAATCTGATAAGAGCCGGTTAATGACCTTCGATTTAACGTAACTTATTTGACTGACTGAGCAGACAACAATTCCTATATCGTGATAATTGTGTACATATGAATAACAAATGTTTTCCATAGTATTTATTGTGTAATTGCCCACTCAAAGTTGCTAAATCCCGTTTATGATGTTTATGATCGGTGCCTCCGTTTAAACAGAAAGTACCCTCGTCTGTGCTGTAGAATGCCTTTACATTCAACGACGTTTTTAGACGAGTGTCTTGAGCATTGGAGCACTTTTGACTGAATTTGTCAAATTGTTGAACAATTGAACTCCTGACTGTGATGATAAAGTGTTCATGAGTTACCGCTCTGTGTCTTCATGTCCCTTTTTACATAAGAGTGTATGTCACTAACTCGTATTTTGCCTCATTATGACTTGAAAAAACAGACATAAATAATGCCAATATGCAGAGACGGTAGTATCAAAAATCTCAAATTTTTGACCGCTGGTATGAATGACTCTCTCTTGCAGCTTGGCAATGATTCTGACTGCCCTTTTTTGAAAATGGATACTTTTGAAAAGTTTGCATTTGAACAACCCTCCTACTAAGTCAATCCATAGAAGTGGTGTGAGTACATTACACCGTAGTACGCCGTCATCAGTACCTGAGTTAGGCAATACTCGGACATTTCCTCCAAATATAAATGCCTGAAGATAACTGAGAACAAACACCGTCTAAATAAGAAAACCAAAACAACCCTCGTTCCAGGTGTATTCCAAGGATCTTCGTTGAGTAAACTTCTTCGATCTCAGTTTCGTCCAACATGACTGTAGAACGAAAATCTGAGTCTGTTTGTCGCAAAACTGAATGAACGTTGATTTTGTTGGATATGTTTTGAGATTCAGTTATTTGAAATGCTGAATTGTTGAGATTCAATTTGTAACCTCTTCGAGTTCTCTTTTTGAATTCCCCTTTAAACATTGAGTTGTGTCATTAGCATACTGAACGATTTGTCCATGGTTTACTGATGAGCCAACATCGTTGACGTAGATAAAGAGGAATAGAGGGTTCAATATGGAACCCTGAGGAATCCCATAACGCAGTCCTCTCTCCTCAAATCGAACAACTTCCTGTCTGAAATGGCCACAAAATTGTGTTCTACTACAAAGATAAGATTTAAGCAATAAGATTTAAGATTTAATTGAGTGGCACTCCTCGTATCCCGTAATGTTCTAGTTCCTTAATGTGGGTGTAATGGTCAACACAAACTCTTTTGATTATTCTGAGTAAAAAGAGAGATTAATCAAGTGCTCAATGGTCTTCAATAAATGTTTCGAGCAATGTTTTAGAAGCCATGTTGACACACACTTTGAGTTATTAGACTTCTTCAATGAAAAGTCTCTTATCACTATGTCGATTTCCTCCTTGTAACCCGGCCAGAGCTATTGAGACTACTGGAATTACTATCGATAGGAGGAATATTCAGCTCTGGTGCGGACGACGTCCTTGGTCAGTTCCTCACGGATTTGCTAATATATTCATAAAAAATTTGAAAATCTATTTTTTGTTTTTTTTTTCATTGAAGTTGTATTGCTGATGATGGAACATGCGGTTTCTGAAACATATTTAGACATGGCCAATGATTTGTTTCCATCATTGGTCAAGCTTTTACAGCTTTGATGACTTTTCTATAGATTCTTAGAAATTTTGAAAAAGGGTTTAGAATTCATCATCTGATGTATATCTATTGATTTTGGACAGGAATAATAATATTTCTCTCTAAATTAGAATACATCTGATAATCCAAGTGTACTTTTTCTGCCTCTGTTTCTGTTGAATTTTCTTACGTACAGCTCACATTCAAATGAAAATAGAAAATTGTTTCAAAATTACTGAATTTTATTTCAAAAAGATCTTCAATATTTAGAAAGTTAAAAATTATTTTAAGAAAAATTAAGATGCTTGATGTTTGCGGGCCTCGTGTCTGAATTTTTTTTTATGGATTCTTTGATGATTCATGACCACTCATGTTTATCGTGTTGATCGTGGCTCGTGCTTGTGAACATAAATTTAGTCATTTGCGGATCATGGAAACTTTTTTTAAATGTCACTAAAATGTTTTCTTATTAGCAACTTTGTGATTAAGCAAAAAAGGCTGAGCAAAAATTAATTACTTGCGCTTATTTATAATTAATAACATGAGTTATTAAAGTCAAGTCATGATTTTCATACTAAAATGTTGTTAACTAAATTTCCGGTTGGTATTTAAGTATAACAGCTGGATAAATATTGCCTTTGTTTCTCATTAGGGATTGAATATAAATTTAAAAACTATTTCCGTTTAATTTCTTAACTAATCGACAAACCCTACCACAAGAGTGACGACTACTTCAGCGACTGCAATCGACAATGTCGTCACAAATCTGACATATGCCGAAGTTTCGATGGTCAAACACAGTCGTCTCGCATTTCGAGTCCAAGTGATTCACTTCTTAATCCGCTAAGGACAAAACACCATTTTAATGACCAGCTATGATACATGTTTTTCAACCATGAAAGCATCAAGTCAGGGATTATGAAAACTACTGAGGAGAGGCCGAATCCACTTTTACGCGTAGCAGGGGTAAAACTATTCCCGCAGACAATATGTTTTTGCAGCCATCGTCAAATCGTTATACATTGTACATTGTAATCAAGCAATTTAATTTTTCAACATTTCTTTTTTGTGCAAAATGGTTTGTGATGTAAGGGAAAGATATAAATACAAACAAACTCGATATTGTTTAGGATTTTCCAGTTTCAATGAAGGCTTAGTTATCTAATCAAAATAGAAATGAATGTGTTGAGCCTCCTACAAGCCTCGTGGCGCCCTCGGCTTTCCCGTTGAAGATACTTCCCTTACCCTCTTATCTGCCACTTTAAACACTAACGAACTCTTCTTTTAGAGGCTCCCCATGCATTCTCAAAACCACTCTAGCAGTGTCAAAGTGGCTCACTCTGTCAATGGAATTCAGAAGCTTACTCAATTTCGATCGCACTTCAGAAAGGGTTATTGAAGTGAAAACTTCTTTAGGCGCGTTGAGCGTTTTGGTAGAGGGTAAAATCCTCGGTTCGCGTCACCGACATGCTAATGATACTAACCTGCATGAAAAAGTCAGTCTCGCTGTGTTTTTTAACCGTAGACTTGGCCGCGGACTACTAACCTGCATGAAAAATTGCAACGATTCTGCGGAAGAGCTTAAAAGTAAATATGTGAACAGAAATGAAATATAGATACACACAAATATGTGAGAATTGTCTTGGCCCTTAAAAAAAGGTGCCAAACTGTATTATTTTTTAATTTTAGTCCTCTACATGAGTTATTGGCTAGGATACAGTATCATCTGGACGTCAGAAGTTTTGGTAGATGAAAGTTTTATAATTATAAGGAATCCCAGACCTATTCAGATAGTTTATTGTGGAATTCGAGCACTTAAGCAAGCAATATAGACATTTAACAATTTGCGAAAAAGTTAACTTTTTATTTAATGTGACCGTATGAATGCAGTAGTTTTGCAGCACCGTGAACCGTAGACACACCTTCTTTTACAACTAAACTAATCAGATTTTTTTAAGTTGTTTCCTCATTGGGTATTTATTGTACAACTAAATTTGTTACAAATAAGCAAATTTGTTTCCTCTATACTAACTTGGGGTGAATAAAATCGTAAAGTATTACAAACTTTAGACTTTTATGAGTATGTTATGTGTACTTGACTAATGGTTCCGTTTACTAGCCGTAATGAATACCTTCGTGTGTTAAATATATTATAATGAACCCAAAAGCTGTAAGAATTTTACGAAAGAAAATAAAACTGTATCTATCGAAACAACTTAATAACATGATTATATACAGGTGGAAATATTAAGCTTGAATTGAAGACTGATTGGATCTATATTGATTAGTAATCAAAAGCATTGTAATGGACACCAATAAGGTTTAGTTTAGTTGTACCACAAGAAAACGTTCCACTTTGTCCTGCAAATTATCATGGGGTGGACATGGGTTTTTCTTCTGTCGCATTTCTTGGGTGTAAATCCGTATTCAGAATTTCAATCTCGTAAAACGTTTTACTTTTGTGGAGTAGCCAACTTTTGTTACGTGTTTTTGGCTGGTTCGATAATTATTTATAATTTGATTCGGTCGATTTCCGACATCGTAGTTACTACAGTAGTCATGTACAGAACATTCGTAACTCTTAGTTTCATTATTGGTGGCCAACTGAGTTCTGATCTAACTGTGACTTTATATGAGCAATTATTGTACTCGGGAAGTTTGACAACGTCTAAAAGAACGACCAAGAGCAATGTCTGTATTTTTCTTATTTTTGCAGTTTGTCCCGAGATTTTCATAATATCTGGATCAGGTATACTAGACACTATTTTCTACGTATTAACTGCGAGTCTGAATTCCCTAATCCCCCTAGTCACGATGGTTTTTTTCTCCCTCTGCTGCGAGTTCGTGCAAAACTGCTTCAGGGCACTCGAGGAAGACATCATGAAGATCTCCTCTCGCACAGCCTTCTTCACGATACGTAGACTGAGACGGGACCACGTTGATATGGTCGACCGTGTGAGAGACGTCAGTGACATATTCGGTCTCAGGCTTCTCCTGTATGTTCTGATGCTTCAATTGATCCTGCTGGAGAAAGCTGATTTCTTGGTCAATAAGATCTCATCACACAGATGTGGGTCGGATTGTGTCATTGTTATTGTTAGTTTCTTTGGCTATTTGGCCGTACTATGGTTTATCTCTTTCAGCTCTTGGAAGGCGGCCGTTAAGGTAAATTTAACTTTTAACTTAAATCTTTAATAAAATAATATATTTTCTTAAATAATTATAATTCCGTTTCGTTTCAATAATTAGTTTTACTTCGTATTACACATTTTTTGATAGTGATACGATATTAAACTACTTTTGAACACCAATTAGGTTGCCCTGATGTGAGAAGTAATATATGTATTTTATCTACCAGAGTATGATGTAATCGCATTAGAATACCATAAATTTAAAAAAATCTTTTTTATTCGTGGTTTACACTTAAAACCATTGCCTTTCCAGAAAACGTATTAGTGAATAAATAGTGACATTTTGTAGTTATTTTAGTATAATTATTTCATTTCAGAGACTGGTCAAAAGTGATCCTGCATTTTGCTCTTTATTCAGCGTCTATGACTCACAAAGTAGAAGGTCAAAGTCCTCGAAAGATTGGGCTATATACAAACGGCTAAGGAATCTTACGCAGCAGCAAATCAGAAATGCCAAAGTTAGATTTTACCATAGGACTCTGTCTTGGCGGCAATCCACGAGGTCGCTAAGGAACAGGGTCAAGGGCCTAAGTATTGGAAAATCAAATGTCGATGCACTGTTTCATTTGACCTCGATTTAATCGATGACATTTTGTAAATTTACCAATATATGAATCTGCAGCTCGTGATTATGTCGCCGAGCTGAGGGCTGATCCTCGGTATGCGGCCGGCAGTCGGTTCTCGTTTGCACCTGTGAGTGAAGCCAACCTGCCTCGCAACGCGGTCGGGGATGGTAATATACCGCTACGCTTTCTGAATGATACACTGCCAATCACATTGCCTATTATAGTTGTTATCTTCAATTTTTCATTGAATTTTTCTGTTGTTTCCCGATATTTGGAAGCGTGTCATGGTTCGCCCTTTGAAGAAAACATCTAACCCACAAACCCCTTCTGAACTACGCCCAATAAGCGTTCTCTCGTGTCTCTCGAAATGTTTCGAAAGAGTAGTCCACAAACAGTTTTCTTCTTATCTTAATAACTACAATATTCTAACAAAAGTCCAATCTGGATTCAGATCTAATCACAGTAACACTACTGCCTTATTGATGATTACTGATGATATCCGATTGGCAATGGACAGGAGACTAGTGACAATTTTGATATTATCTGATTTCACCCCCTCCTCCTTATCAAATTAAAGAAGTATGGTTTCTCCGATGGTTGTGTTAATTGCGTAGAGTCTTACCTTACTGGACGTCAGCAATATGTGAAGGAGGAGAATAAATTGTCTGACTGGATTCCTGTTATACGGGGGTCCCACAAGGCTCTGTACTTGGGCCTCTCTTAATTTCACTTTATATAAACAACATCACTTCAATTATAACACATTCAAATTTTTATCTTTATCCCGACGATTTTCAAATATACGTTCACTGTTTACAAAAAGAACTAGCTACTTTTGTGTCACTACTCAACTTGGATATTGAGACCATTAACTTTTGGGCAATACAACAAGGACTGAAACTAAATGAAAAGAAAACTTAAGCAATGCCAGTTGGTAGCTCTAGAATGATATGTAACGGACGAGACGGGACTTGGGAATTAGATAATCAGAACACTAGTTGGCCGCAAAAATCTGATTTTAATTTAATCTTTCACATTAATAATTATTACGATACTATTCACATTCCCTAAACTGTACTTTTAAAATATATTAATAATTCATCAGCGAAACAGTAGGTTAAAAAAAATTTTAGATTTTTGAGGGAAGGGCAAACACGGAGCGACGCGTTTACGTTCGAGTACCGGCGATCAACTCACTCCACGCACATACTTTTTCGCTACAAATTTTTATTAAAATGGCGGACTAGACTCCGTACGGTGCTGCTCCCAAACGATTTACTTGGGCGTAACAGAGTCTAGAAACGACACAACTTGGCCAGACACAGGCTGGAGTCAGCAGAATCAGCAAATTCCTCAGCCAGCTGCAGCTAAAGCTTGCCACGGGTATCGGGCTACTTCTGCTTAACAACTCAGTTGAGATCAACTAGAATATTCCGAGCAACTATTACTTGGACTTATATCTTACTAAATAAATATATAATAATCACTGTTCCTTATTTTCCTTTTAATAATTTTAGGTGACGGTAGATATTTTGTAAGTAATAGTACTTACATTTTACTGTTAGGAACAATGAAGAATCGTTGGTTGGTAGTACTACAATATAAATACTGTAGTTACTTCAATGGTTCAATAATAATATTAACCTCACAGTGTCAAATGGTCCAGGGGCTTTCTTAATGGGGCCGTCACACACCCCTCCACCCTTAGACCATGCTGTCCTCAGCATGAAGGTAACATAAAACGGTAAGTCCAATGATCAATAGGCTTTCACTTGTTTTTTTTTTTTTTTTTTTTTAATTGATTCAGGAATTTGTTTCAGCTAATCTCAACTGATATTTAGGTATTGAAATAGAAAAAAAAGAAAAAAAATGTTGGATGTCCTTATCTGGACTCTCTTTCGAAGTTAAATTCGTACTAATATATCTCGCTAAAAAATCGATGGAAACTTGCAAACATACGTCGCTCGGGTGTGCCTCTCCCTTCACAGAAAGTCAATAAAACAAAAGCTTCATTAATTAAAAAATAAACTTCAAAATTCAAGGTCGACTAACGTACTCAACAATAACAAACTTAGTTTCAGAAAATGAAATAAAATGTTAACATAAATTAATTAAAGTAACATGGTTGTTGAATAGTGACATCTATAATTAATACGCTCACAACAAGAAAGACACTCTAACACTAGGCAACCAAACATGTTTTAAACAACATCCCTTAGTGACCCAACAACTATTTGCGGAATTATAGAGAAGGAGGAGATCGTTAATTTTTAGTTTCCTACTCCTTTTTTCTTTTTTTTTTTGTCGAGCACACCACAGTGGATTGCTTAGGTTCCAATTATTACAAAAAGGTATTTAAGTGTGTCGATTAGGAAATTTTAACCGCTACTTGCCCAGTATAGGTGAGGCCGCATGGGCTTTCACTCGGGGCCGCCGTAGGTCAGTCACCCCTTTAAAATTGGAACAGTTGTTAAGTCAAAAGGTCTTACTACTAAACACGAGAATACACATTTTAAGTGAAAAATACCAATATAAAATTTGACATATATACTGCCATTAATAGCCAAAAACGAGGCAACTAGAATCCTTATAACAGAACCTAAAGTCGTTGGCATTGCCATACACCTAGCAGTGCCAAACAGTGTTCACTTGATATTTTCTTAATCTAGCATTTTGAAAACTAAATTTAGAGGCATGCATACGATTAACATAGCAACACATTAAAACAGCAAAGTACTATTTAGCTCACTTGAACAGCAAAAATTCACGAATTACAACCTATAGTTTCCTTAAACAATCATCTATATACTATTGGAGTTTGAGTATTATTCGTGAGCTAGTTTTAAAATAATATTAAAAGTGCTTGCGTAACATCTTGGTAGGGCTGGCAACGGTACAGCAGTTGTCTTGCTGATGGGGCCCGGGAGATTCCACAGCAAGGCATTCACCCACAGTCTTAATTGCTGTGTGCTTATCATGTATTAATAATTTAATAATTTATTTTCTTTAGGCATCCACAGTCCAGTATTGGGAAGCGATAGGAATGGGTATAAGGGGGAGGGGATGACGGCTTTACCTTTCTGTGGATACAGATATCACTCATTGGATATTGATCATAATATTAATTTATGAAAAATTCTCCCTTACCAGCCTCCAATGAAAACCCTACGACTACTCGTTACAAATTAATAATACAACGTTAAATTTTTACAATGTTACAAAAGTTATACTATGACGAAACATGGCAAGATCTTGTTACTTAACTAACTAAACCCCTGTAAATGGTCCCCAATATTAGAAAATTCGATTTTTCCCTATGATAAGTGAAAATGCATGAGGTCGGGATCGACCCTTGTGTAAGTTCACACGGAGACACATCAAATCTCGAAACACTGTCGAAAGTTCCTCATTCAGGTTGAGCTCAACACAATATTAGAATTCACTTACGTTCGTAGGATCCTCATAACGTCTGACACATACGTAACGGCTAGTACACACCAAGCTTGGATTTCGGTTATGCGATAATACCAGATCCTCCCTGGCACGCACTCTCGTTCTGGTTGGTTACTTCTCTCTAACGGTCTGCTCATCTGGGACAATCGACTTCCCAAGGTCTCTCTGAGTTCCGCATCGGTCCGGGTAGCTTCGGGGTGCCGTCGGCTACCTCTCAGGCTGGCACGGAGCAGATTGGCAACTCGTACTCGATATCTCAAACAGATAAAAACAAACAATTAATAACACAGTAATCGTAGATCCACTCAATATGACCTGCTTAAACTATACGATGCTTAAAACGATTGACTCTGAGGTGCTGGAAAGTACTCTCTAAAGAATACTCCTTTACGCTTAGAGTGCCAAGTTGGTCATCCAATGCTTGGAGGACCTTCAAAAGTATCATTCACGTCCTGATTCAACAGTTCGGTTTCTTCTTTACTATATATCCATCTATTTCAGAAAAGTTATCTTTCCAAAAATCGCTCGAGTGCCAGGAGCTGCCGAAGAATCGGGCAGGCATCTGTACCGTCTGCCAAATCAGGTTCACATCGATCCCGATTCGGAATTTCACCCACCCCTTTCAGAATGGTTTGTACTAACGTTTAGACCAGCATCCCGTCTAAAGCAATTCAATACTACTTTGGCTTCACCCGAGGTAGTATAGATCCATCGGGTTGGAGTTCTAATTAGGACTGGGGATTTCAGGCCGGATATCAACTTTTCTAGTGCACAACGTAATTTTCTCTTTTCAGCAAAAGTTCAATTGGACAATTTGGTCGTTGGTGTACATTAAATAATACTTCCGACAGAGGACACACTGTTAAAGGGCCGAAACTACACTCACTTCGGTAATGGTCAGATGAAATAAACGGTTATAGGTTTGTCTGTCCTTGCTAACTATTAATTTTTGGTCGTCTACTTCCCACTTCACCCATCTTTTTAGAGAAGGGTCAAAAACAGGATAAGTTATTACATTGAAAACTTCATACACTTGGTTATCATTTTTTTCAAGGGGAGCTTAATGAGTACTCTAAAGCTGTGTTTCCGTTAGCATACGATTTGATTATTGCAAATTTATAGAAGCTGTGGAGGTTTTTCTAACTTAAACGTCTAAGAATAATTTTTGCAGGTGGTGGTATAACCTGTTTTACAGATTTCAGGACCTCTAGGAACTGATGAGGGGGTAATAGGTTGCTAGTCATCCTATTAGCAGCCAAGTCCTCTACAGCTTGATGAAGTTGATTCATTCTTTGTACAGCAAGGTTAATGGCATCTTTAATTTCTGACAAGGCACAACTTAATTTTAAGTATTGGAAAAGAGTATTAAACAAACTTTGAGAAAACGGATTCTGTTCTTGAGTTTTGAGCCATGTTGTCATGCATCACTTGGTGATACGCTTTCAAGATGTAAATCATTTTATTTATTACCCTCGAATGGTTTAAAATTTCTAAGTGCATGTTTATCTAAGACAGTTAATTGATCTTTTGTGTCATGATATATTTCATCATTCCTTATATTGGCATCATCTATCTTACTATTCATTAACTTCCAAATCGCTATCGATTACAGTTCCAAACATAGAATTTTAGTACATGACCACCGGCATCAAACAGACCGCGCTTCTTTTGGGTACGCGGCAGCAGAGTGACCAAGTCACTCGTTTTGCCAACGTAGTCGGTCACCATCTTTTGTAGTCCATAATATTCGTATCTGAAACTGGTTTCAAGGTCATGCACTATAGTATGTAAGCTGTTGTTTTGCGAGAGAAGATTTTGGAAAAAAACTCATTCATACTGACCTCTTACCTTTACCAAGATTATACTTAGATTTCTGTTTTCCTCTTCCACTCCTGTCAGGTTGTACTGGAGCACCACAGTCCAGTAGCTGTCTGTAAGTAAAACGTCCCCTTCTCTCTCGAATATGACACCCTGGTGGAAGCAGAGGACACCTTCCCAGGATCAATAAAACGCCTAAAAGGCTGGAATCGCTGATGATCCGCAGTCCCATCTCCACAGGGTTTCTCAGCTCCGTAGGACTCGCAGAAACGTGGAAACAATTTAATCACGGACTTTTGAAACCGCACCCCACACCTGACAACCACTTGTAACGGACGAGACGGGACTTTGGAATTAGATAATCAGAACACTAGTTGGCCGCAAAAATCTGATTTTAATTTAATCTTTCACATTAATAATTATTACGATACTATTCACATTCCCTAAACTGTACTTTTAAAATATATTAATAATTCATCAGCGAAACAGTAGGTTAAAAAAAAAAATTTAGATTTTAGAGGGAAGGGCAAACACGGAGCGACGCGTTACGTTCGAGTACCGGCGATCAACTCACTCCACGCACATACTTTTTCGCTACAAATTTTTATTAAAAATGGCGGGACTAGACTCCGTACGGTGCTGCTCCCAAACGATTTACTTGGGCGTAACAGAGTCTAGAAACGACACAACTTGGCCAGACACAGGCTGGAGTCAGCAGAATCAGCAAATTCCTCAGCCAGCTGCAGCTAAAGCTGCCACGGGTATCGGGCTACTTTCTGTTAACAACTCAGTTGAGATCAACTAGAATATTCCGAGCAACTATTACTTGGACCTTACTAAATCTTACTAAATAAATATATAATAATCACTGTTCCTTATTTCCTTTTAATAATTTAGGTGACGGTAGATATTTTGTAAGTAATAGTACTTACATTTTACTGTTAGGAACAATGATAGAATCGTTGGTTGGTAGTACTACAATATAAATACTGTAGTACTTCACTGGTCAATAATAATATTAACCTCACAGTGTCAAATGGTCAGGGGCTTTCTTAATGGGCCGTCACAGATAAACCGAATTAATCTTGATTCCGCACCGAAACTTAAACTTAACATAAAAACTCGGACTCACTATGAACAGAAATTTCAAATGGACTGACCAAGTTACGATAACGTGCAGAAGAGTCTTTGCTGGCATCCCCGGTTTGAAATGGTTTAACCTTTTACCTGCCATTCATTGTTAAATTGATGCTCATCAAGACCCTTATACTACCACATTTTGACTACTGTGATGTCGTGATACGTGGCATGATCATTGAGCAATCGGGCAGACTACAGCGTGCTCAGAACGAGCACGTATTAGATTTATCTTTAATCTCAGACGTCATGAGCACGTTACGCAATATATTCAGCAATCGTCACTCATGAAACCATTAACTACGTAAATTCCACATTCTTTCTATTCTACATTTAATCATCAAAACCAAATATCCTGTCTATCTATCCGATCATTTCCAATTTATCTCTGATATTATAGAACGACCTACAAGAAGGGGAGCCACATTACTATCAATTCCAATTCATCGTTCAACAATTTGTAATAATTCCTTTACTGTTCAGGCTTGTCGCCTTTGGAACGCTTTCCCCAATGATATCAGATGTATTGACGACCGTACTCGCTTCGGGGCGGGGGTTAGGGGCTTGCTGCTGGGGGGCCTGTGAGGGTGACGGGTGGTGCTGCTTGTTGCGGTCATGTGGTCAATCGGTTTGTTAAAGTGATTGAATGTTTGTTACTTCGTGCTCTTCCTTTTGAATTATCTTGTATTTATCATGAAATGTATAAAGTTTTTCTTTTTTATTTTAAGGATTCATTGAAATATATAGATTCTTACATTAAGATAATTTTATTTTATTTTGGTTAAGCATTTTTGTTTTTTTCTATTTAAAGAATAAGTTAATAATTTACCAAATTGTATTAAAATATTGTAAATTTTCTGTATACAATATGATGTTGAGTGGTAGAGAGGGCTTAATAGCCCTAACCCCGCCTCTTTAAGAAATTAATTTTCCATTTCATTCAATGACATAAAATCGCAAGAAATAATAAAGTAAGGAAGACAAAATTGTCATCGCTAAATGTCTTGCGACACGGAAGTGGGTACGATGATTCATTACAAATAAACATGATTTTGGTAAACTTTACAATAAAAATATAAAACTTGCCACCAGTTTTCATACGTTTTGGTATTATCGTAAGTGTTGATATTTTCTAACATAACACAGTTTTACATGGTTGCAACCTACTCAAACGGAATGATAAAGAAAATTTAAAAGATATTAAAAAACATACATTCAGATTTATTAGTAAAGTATGTAGAAGTATTTTATAAAACTACGTAACTCTAGACTATATACACATATAAGGTAACCAAAGTGACAAGACGAACTGATGAATATATTGTTCTCTAGAAGGAACCACTACATTCTTCATTGTGTCAAGGCCGAAGATACTCTCCAGTCATTTGTATCAGCCCCTGTTTCTAAGATTCGACTTAGAGGACGTTTATATTTCACCTTAAAATGCAATCCAATCTTTTTATTAAATTATTTGCTGTCGCCATTTAGCATTTGGGAAAGACATAAATGAATAACCTGGATGTAGGAGCTAAATTGTTTTTTGAAATCATCACATTAGTTGCTTATCATCTATTTTCTCATACAATAAGTCACTATTATTTTATTCGATAAGCTTACACAACTTCTCTACACTTTGTTTGAAAGACTTATTTATATATATTTAATTATTTGACCAACGGCAATGCCTGTTTAAACATATAAAAACCGTGTGAACAAAAATTGTGTAATAATAATTCAAATTATAAACTTTACTAAATAACACGTATAACAACAATAAAGTCAACAATGAGAACGTAGTACTTTTTGTATACATTTAAATATTGAATACAATAATAATAGTAAATATAACACAAATAAATCTTTAAAAGAAGCAACAACATAAATAGATATTGTACCAGTTTAAAAATAATTAAATATGATTCTAATTAAATAACTAGACAAAACAATAACAGAAAATAAATATAATAATAACAAATACAAATATAATAAACAACGGTGTGCATCTAATGATGATGCAGAGGGGGGAAAAGTCAGGACTGGGATGAAAGGGAATTCCTCATCCCAGAGATGGTAAGTTGTTGTAAGACTTACTAAGATCACACCGTTACAGAAGGGCTAAATTATACTTCAAATATATGTTACAGCACGGAGAGGCTCTCACAACCCTTATGACCCTCGAGACTAAACATATGGATGCTGCTGCAGTTAATGAGGTAAGGAGTACAAATTGCGTTGTAAAATAACGATTCCTTTAACATGTACACTCGGAATAATTTAATTTGTCACGTAACTCTATAAATGTTATGCGTGAATAGTTATTTTACAACTAGTTTGTAGTTTATTTGTGATGAATTGTTTATTTATAAATTTAGCAAATTAAACTATACAATTTGTGATATTCAAGCAAATAATCAAAAGCTAAAGTAATATTTTAATTTTCTTGATATTGGTAGTTACTTTATTGTTGGGAGTATTTATTTCTTTTAATATGTCATTATTCTAATCAGTTATTATATTATTATGTGAAAAAAACCAGTAGTGTTAGTTTTTAGACTATATTCAAACAAAATTGATATCTTATTAATTTGTAATTTACAATTTTCATATAACATTTTTGTAAACGACTTTTTTCACGCCTCTTGATATAATTAAAACCCATCTACATAAAATATTTAATAAGCAATATAGTAGTAACATATAAATTTATACCATGTTAGTTTTATAATATAAATTGAAAATTTTAAATCTTGTTCAAATTTTGTATTTATCTTTTCAATACTGTTATGTAGATAGTGTTGCTGGCGGAAGAGTTGAGCCTTAGACCCACAGTCTTCTCCGCTTCAGGATGCTTCATTATGGGGTTTCATATATTTTATTCGGTAATACAAGCTAATACAATATACTTTTACGCATTTCTATTAGAATTATTGGATATGTAAGCTTACAAACAATATAAGTATACAAGAAAGTTAGTCACATAATTACTTTGTACATATTGGGTCTTCACCTTATGTATGTACAGGTAAACGAAACTGCGGTGCAGTACAGAGGAAACTTATTGCTATTTAAAGAGCTAATAACATTAAATATCAAATAGCTTATTTAAAGAAGGTTGAATATTTTTTCATTAGTATACTTACAATTTTTCGTAATTGTATACAAATTAGGTTGACACCGTTTATTATTTTCATACTGATGTGCTATTTACAAAAAAAGTAATAATTATTACACATTTCTGTCAGAAAACCTGGAATCACATTACAGCTTTTCTGCAATGGCAAGCTCATGCGTAATCTGGCCCTAATTATGTACCATTATAGAACTCAATATTGTACGTAGACAAATAAACTCAAGCAATGGACTATCAAAGGAGCTGATAGAATGTAACTAAATCCGACTAACCAATCCCCAGAAGGATTCACTAATTGGTGGTTTATACCTTCGAGTTCGAGTTGAACCTACACTTAAATCTGAGCAACCCTATGGATATCCAGGTGCGGCACCACACTAACCGCAAATGACGAGATGTTGGGGTGCAAGGGTAAATCGATAGGTCTAGTCTACTGCGGGAGATGACTGTTGGAGTTGATGGGTCCTTAATTGTTAAACGCAGTTACTGGCTTAGACATAAAGGCATGCCAACCCTGCCTGCTTTGACTGGAGAGGCTGCCCCAGGGCTGACCTCCCCTTCTTCCAAGGAGACATGGCTGAGATTAATTCCCCAAATCCTTCCTCATGGCTCTCGATAGATGGCAGCCCCTACCTCCAGCCTTACTCATCCAGAATATCCTGTCACTCCGGAAGCAGCGCAAAGGGTCTTTTAGGACTAAGTTCAATTTCTCAGCTTATTTTCCTAAGAGAAAAACGAACCACTCCAACAAAACAATCACACGAAAAAGCTCAAAGTATGTAAACAAATTTGTTTTATTTTATGATTTGTCGTCACCGTCATGGCTACCCATAAGACCACTGTAAAAATATTCGCTAACGCTGAACAAAATCCCATGGAGTGACATGCACTATTACTGAAATCTATATTCCTCATATAGAAATGAAGCTACATTAAATATTTCAAGTGTATGAGTATGTTCGTTCCAAAATAATGTGCGGATATACAGACATAATATATCATTTTCCCAGCCCCTCCAATAATAAACTTTGCTAACATTAAGCTAGTGATGGCACAAATAACGGAATCAAAGCTGTGAATGTAGTATTAGCATTATATCTACATATCGCTAATTAACTACTTACATTCATTAATTTGGTATAACTGGTGGTATTCTAATTTAATTCATTGCAATTAACAACTTATATGTTGTTTCAGGTGATAGGAATCGTGTTCTCATACGTCATGATCATACTGCCTCTGGCTTACAACAAGAACAAGACACAATGAACATTTAAGGCTACACACTAGTATTATTAACACTACATCAGCAGTCATCGTAAAAGTTAAATATTAATTGTATTTTAAACCTGTTTAAAAAGATAAACACAAATGTTTCTAATAAAACTCATATTATTTAAGGATCTATATGATAAGCTATTAATAATAATAATAAGTCCACATATTGAGAAATCTAATAATTAACGAAGAACGAGTATTTATTATAGGATAAGACTAATCAGAATTTTACAGTGTGCATTTCATGTACACGATAAATACACCATGAACTGTTTTCTCTCCTAAATTAGTCACTAATTCTAATTCTCACATGAGGCAGTTATAATAACAAAGAATCCTAAGGAGATAAAATATTACCCAATTTATTTAGAATGTATTTTCTCCACTTAATAAATATTTGAAATCTAGAAGACAATCAGAATCATAACAAACATGAATTGTTGGAAGCCACGTCGAGATGGTTTTAGAAACCTGTTATCACTGACATTAATCTGTCTCCACAGTCTTAAGGCCACAATGTAATGCCTATTTAAATGTGGTTTAACTCTGGATAAGAATTTTCACGGGTGTTATTCACGAAATAGGGACAACTTGACAGTATACAGCAACTAGACGGTGTAAATTATTTCAAAACTCGTACAAAACGCCTCTTGTTGTCTAATGTATTTAACTCTCTGGAAGAGTTCATGGCTAGCTTCTGAGAGCAGTTTATTACTTATTTTTTGCTTAGTTAGAAAGACATAAATGTATTTATGTTCTAAACAACATTTTGTATATTTCATTTCAAAACGGCACTGTGTATTGTTTTACTAGTTTGATAGCTGTGTCTTTACCATATGACATATTACATACGATATAAGTCTTCGAATAAAAACATTTCATCTGATTTAAGTTCTGTGATTTTACTGAACTATTACAAATAATTGCTTTTTGAAAATTAGTTTAAACTAGCAGAAAAACACATTCTTCTGAAAAACAGAGAAATCTTAGGTATATACCTTTTAAATTATATTCTAAGCTCTTCTGAGTTAGATGATAATCACTGAAATATATTCAAATCTTCTACTTCATCTTATATTTAAGTTTAAAGAGCAGTGTTTTGGGTCCTTACGTCGGAAAGCTCATAGTTTTTATAAGTGTCGTGAAATAATTCGAATTCTCTCCAATATTTGATAAATAATTTCAACACATTTAGGCCAGCAAGGAAGTCAAAGTTTTTACCTTTTCAGTTAACACACTCATAATATAATGAATAACGGGGCTCTGTATGATTTTTAAATGGAATTTGATTTTGCGTTCATGCGACTAAGAATACACATACGCATGTCTGAGAAGCCTATTTCGGCCCCACCAGAAGTTTCTCATAGATGAACTAGAGACTATTCAAAGAAGATTTATTCGAATAGTGGGTGTCAGGAGTGGTTTTCTCTATCGTCAGGTTCCCATCGGGGAAGCGTCTCGTGATCTGGGACTTCTGACTCTTGCGGATCGCAGATTCTCCGCTGACATTGTACTGCTGTCAAAGATCCTTAACGGCAAGATCGACTGTCCCGATATGCTGAGCCAGATCCTCTTCAGGACCCCTTCAGCCACTCGCTCCAGAGACCTGTTCGCTAGGCAGCAACATCGCACCAACTACGCAGCAAACGATACGATGTACCGACTTCAGAGTTCTGGTAATAGCGTCGCCGACATCGTTGACTTTTTTGTGGACAGTATACTAGTGCTCAAGAGGAAGATCGCCGGTCTGCATGAGTTATCTGCCTAGGAGTTGCACAATGAGCAAAGACACTCGTTCTTACACTTTACCTGTACGTCTCTCATTGCTGTCATTTATATATTGTGTCTTGTTAATTCTTGTCTATTCTTGTTTATTCATGGTTTTATTCTCATTGTTTCGTGCTAATTTATTGCTGTTATTGTTCGTTGTTTTCCATAGTTCAAATCACGGTACACTAATAATTAATTACGTTATTGTCATTCATAGTTTATATCCGTTTCGTCACTTAAATAGTTTATTAATCGTTATTGCTCTATTTGTCACTGTGGTTGTTTACTTTCATTGTTTAATTATTGTTCAAAACTGTAAAAATGGAGATGTCCGTTGAAATGTAAAATAAAATAAAAATAAAATAAAAAACTGTATATCTATGGTTTATTCAGGTCTAAGATATTTCTGTTGCCATAGTTGAGTTTGTCTAAATGCCTACCCACTTCAGTAAAAAGAAAAATTAATAAGATGCGCTTTGTAGCAATGTTCAATACTGTTAAATATTTAGTTTCTTAGGATTTTCAGTGCTGTATATACGGATTTCTTCATTTACTTACAATGGATGTTAAAATGAGATATTCATATTGACAATATGTTTTATTCAATTCAGTAGATTCGTTTTTTTTTCATAGTATTTTTTATGTATTTAGGTATAATATTTAAAAGTTCTTTACATGTTTGTTTTTTATTGTCAACCAAAAATCAGTTACTTTTCTATCTGATGCAAATTTTTATTTGTAAAGCTATAGTAACGGTTTTGTGTATTACTATTAATCATTTTCCAGACATGATTGTGCAATAAATATTCCTTAGTCAAAAGAATCGGACCAGAGAAGAATCTCATCTTTTGGAAATAAATCATACGTAAAAGGGAATAATTTTCAATTTTCTAAAATAAAACATACAACTGTTGATATGCTTTAAAAATAATATATCATTAAATTATTTATAATAAATATGTTTTATTGGCTAAGCTTTATTTAATGCCTATCAATTGAGTAGCTGGGCAAATTTAATTTCTGAATGCTTCTTTTTCTGTCCGAACGATATCTTATAAGGAACTGATATATAGCATGGAAATCCATTTCTATATATGCAACACTGAGTTCGATGATGGTGCTACAACACTTAGATCTGTGATGGCATATGTCGCTTCATGCGATTTGACAGTAACTATGAATTCACATTGGCCTTATGAGCAACCATGATGGCAACTATAAAATGGCGGAATAAATAAATATGTTATAGTAGAGTCATATGAGGTTTTAACATTTGTAGATTACTCATGCAACACACACACACACACACACACACACACACACACACACACACACACACACACACACACACACACACACACACACACACACACACACACACATATATATATATATATATAAATCAAAAAAGGCTACAACTATTCCAAATCACTTCCAAAATGATCCTAAATTTATAACAAAATTTTATCCTGGTTTGCACAAATTCAATAGAGTTATGAAAATTGGCTATGAAATTTTAAAAAACTCGCCCTTAACTGAGAAATTATTGTCCAGGCCACCTAGAATAGTATTTAAGAGACCTAAAAATTTGAAGAATATGCTTGTAAGGCCCAAAATTCATGTTGGAAAAAATTATGAAAATTTATCTTTTGGCTGTGAACCTTGTAATAAACCACGTTGTGGTATTTGCAAAATTATGGATAAGACCGATCAATTCCAAAGTAGTGTAACTAAAAAAACTTATCCAATAGCTGGTAAATTGGACTGTACCTCCAACAATTCAATTTACCAGCTAACCTGTAGGTTTTGTCCCAAGGACTACATTGGGCAAACCTCTAATTCTTTGCGGGTAAGAATGACCGGTCACCGTTTTTCTATCAATCACAAAGACGACAAAAAACCAGTAGCCTTACACGCTATTCACCATAACAAAAGCTTTGAGGATTGTTACAAACTCAAAGCTATAAGCAAAATTACTCCATGTGAAAACAGCTCTCGAAATGATTTAAATTTAAGGAATACTGAATTGGCACACCAACTTATATTAAAATCAAAACAACCATATGGACTTAACATTCGCTAAATTATTGTTTTCCACTTGAATAATTAGATTGTGATACAAATTTACCTAAATTCAAAATTATATTATATTATATTATGTTATTATTGTTAAATTAAAAACAACTAATCAAACCTTGTGTACATGTCAAAATTGTATTTACATTTAGAATGTTTATTATCAGGTGTTTCTTCCTTTGTTTGTTTATTTTATTCTGTGTTATTATTGTGTACTTGAAAAAGTTGTTAATACAACGAAATATTGTACAAGATAATTGTAGTTTTCTTTTGAACTGCTTAAGAGACTATATATATATATATATATATATATATATATATATATATATATATATATGTATATATATATATGTATAATAGAGTGGAAATTCAATGTTAAAAATCGTTGACATGATTTGATTTCAGCACACTCTTTGCAGTACTATCCCTTTCTCACCAGAACTTTTATCATTTAAACACTGATATAAAACCTAACGCATTGATCAAAAATGTTATATTAATTATAAGTAGAGAAATATTTCAGATGAATACTTTAAATTTTGTAGAGAATCATGAGTTTTCTAGTGATACACGTCCCACGCCACTCATGGAATTTGGGAGTCTATAACATTGAAGTCTATAATTTATTTGAAGCCTATATAATTTCCTTTTTATCGACCGGTAGAGGTAAACATTTCTTCTCTAAGATTTCCTGTCTGTATATCTGTCCGTTGGACATTTATAGAGTGAAATGAGCTGTAGACGTGAGTTTTGAATGGAAGCCTCATCGAAGCCTGTAAACGTGACACGTGATTTGGCGTACTCCTCACTCCTTATATTGTTTTATTTAAATACTGTAATAATTTATACGAAAGATAACAGTTTTAAAAGTGTGTATGCCGCATATGTATATACAGGACGTAAATTAAGTCCTTATACTCTTGAATACGCAAACAATTCCTTACATCAAAGGGTAAGTCCTGATATGCCTGGATATATTCCAAAAGGATTGAGTTATCGATGTAAAATCTCACCATATCTATTAAAATACTTTTATGAACTTTTTGCAAGGGGTTCATAGTCGTAGATATGTTTTGTTCATGCAATTGTGTTTCCATTGAATCGATCTTTAAAATGACATGTCACAAGATATAGGTTCCAATTTGAAAATTTAAAGTTATCCCCTTCTACCCATCTTTGGAAAGGGAAGTGAAATTTTTGTTACCGACAAAAAATTCAAACAGGTAATTAAATAAGTATGGTGAGGTTGTACATGTATATATCGATCCGTTTGGAATATATCCCGGCGTATCAGGACTTAATTTACACTCTGTATGTATTTTATTGCACTATTTATTACACTGACCAGGCCTAGAACTATTGACTTTTTGAACGTGCTGAAGTTTTAATCATTTAAAAATTATAATTTTATATAGAATACTAATTTAGTTTATTGCACAAGGATAAAAATAAAACTACTTCAATTTTCACAAAAATCTATATTATTAACGGAAATTATAAAACGACGCAGCATAAAACGACGTAATCCATAAAAATGGCTACTTTTATAAACGTTTAGCTCTGTTATCTGCCGGTGAACTATTTTTCTGCCTATTTTATGGAGCTTTCCGTAGGCTTCCGCAGAGATTTCCTCAAGTTTCAACCTTCAAATTCGAAGTTATCCTTAGTATTTTAAAGTTAATTATATAATTTGCATAACATATACCTAATAACGGTCAAGCGACTATTGCTTAATATTAGTGGAGTATCCAATCCATTATTGTATTTGGTGAAAAGATATGTTTCTTTCAATTGTTTAACTATTTTGACTAACCAAACAAATATTTTGGAACTAAATGGAAAGTTAAAATATTTATGGTGCTAATAAAATAATATTTTGAACCTTGTCTAAGTATGTTTGTTTTATAGAGTGACGTAAACAATTACACGAAATACAAAAATATAAAAATGGACGAAAGATACTCTTGAAATTATTGACTCTTAGAAAAAGATTTTAGATTATTTAAACCATTATTTGTACATTTAGACCCTGGATTTATGAGAAAAACAGAGAAATGTATTAATTTTTTATACTTTATAAGTGTAAATTAACGAATTGGCTTGCTAAATAGTTACAACTTCACTACCATCCTTAAGGTTTACATTATATAGTAATACTTAATATCTAAAAGACTTATAGATTCTTGAACAGGTTTCTGGGTAACAGCTCTATATAAACGTCGACTGTAATATACCATCCGTCTCTTTTATGTTCTGCACGTGAACTTGTTGAGAGTCGTTAGAATTCCACAGTTTTACTCAAATTGCGACGGTAGACATACCTTTTTATAGTTGTTAGTTTGTGTCGTTCTCTATTAAATATAATAATCTTATTTTATGGAATAATTTAGTATGTCCTTTAGCTTTGAAAGTTCTGACCATTATTACTATATCAGTTATATATGCAAAGATTAAACATTGTTTGTTTTACGTATTACGTAAGGTCATTGATTCACTGCTTAGATTCCACACTTACTTTACTCTAAATATTTTTTATACCATGTAATCCTTATTTTAGATTTCAACCAACGTTCAGACATATTACGGTAGTAAGTTTAGTTTTAAAACATAAGTGATAATTCATTATTAATCAACTGTATTGGACTTTATTGCAATTATTTTCTTTTATTTACTGCTAAAACATGTCTTGGATCATTATTGTTTATTAATAACTGTCAATAAAAAATTACTCTTATTTTGTACTAGTGTTATTAGCCGTTAGCAAATGTCAACAGTTCAAAATGGTAAATAGGAGGAAATTTTTGTTTTATATCAAAATAGTTGCAAAATTCATCAATGCTTTCTCAAAACCAAAATAAATACTATTTACATTTATATTTTTGCGTATCATATACATAAATTGAAACGCAACTAGTAATACAACTGTAAAGTATTTTTCATTTGCCTTTTTTATTCCCTGAGCGTTTTGCGGGGACTGCTGTTAAAGGGACTGGAAATAGTTCATTATTTGTATGTGTATTACTCGATATCTCGAGAATAAAGTGCCTTCCAAACTTTGCATTCTGTAACATTCGTATGTATGTATAATTCATTTTAAATACTGTAATCCGCGAGAAGAGTGCATCTTTATACTTCTTACTCGAGCACCGTAGAAAAATCTATAAATACATTTATATTACATGTTTTTTTTTCTTGGAGTTACAGATAATAAGTCTTTTTCTAATTTTAATCTTGTCCTAATTCCAGCAATCCCGAATATTGTACAAAATTGAAAATTACATAAATTCTACACGTAATATATACTTATTTATAGTTTTGTGCTAGGCAGGCATTGTACTTTAAGTCATTAATTTATTTAACATTAACCTCATATAACTAGGTATAAACAGTTGATTCGTTTTAAGAATCATTTTGAAGACGCTTTACCTTTAAAAACAATCATTAAATGTTACCTGTAGGAATATCTATGATATAAGAGACTGAAAATCAATATAAGTGTGAATCCAACACTTGTAAGAGGAATTTAACCTATATATACAAGTTTTATTTTATTTGTTAATAACACAGTTGTTAACAGTCTACTGAAGCCTAAAATTAGTCTTTCGTAGATAGAGTTATTAGGATTGGGAGTCTCCTTTTAATAAAGACATTAAACACCATTTAACCATAGAGAATTTTAGTATTTATATTAATATTTAAATGGCTTATATATCAGTAGTTTAATATTTAAACTTGATTTATTAATTATCTGTATAATTAAATACTAAATTTTATAAGTACTCCAATAACGGTACAAATACTGACTTGATGTGATTAAGAACTTAATAAAAATTATATGTATAATATCATGAATTAAATTAATAAATTCTTTATAGCATTAATATTCTAAGCTGCACTAAGAGGAAGTGAACTGGAGCTTAACTCAACATTCAGCATTAATATTACTGAAAGGTCATTCTTGAAGGGGGTGCTATAGGTTTAGATTCACAAACGTTGTGGACTTTAATATATCCAGCTGAGCGTGAGATTTCATTGAGAAGTAGTGAAGTGCTTCCTCCAAACCAATCCACCGTTACGACCCTCCAGGGATAAACATACGACACCATGCATTTCTTAACACAGCGTCCAACACATTTGATATCCTAAGTTTGCGTTTACCCTTTTAGAAGGATATAGACGTGTACGATGAATTAAACATTCAGTGTGTTGTGATAATAATTAATTTTTAATGACAATTAATGACACCATATATAAAACTGTGTTAGCGTAAATTAACTGAATGATTAGAGTTTAAAAATTCACTGGAGATGAGAGTAAAAAGAAAATAAAGGTACTTTATTAAGAACAGGTAAATAAATAAATATTTAAAAATTTGCAATAAAAACTAATTTAGATCTTTAAGAAATTTGAACAGATAACAAAACGTAATTTTGTTTTGAAGGTCTCTGAAGACCTAAACACCGCAATTCTCACACTAACTAGATATAAACACCTTATTCTGCTCAATTTTGAAATAATTAGAAAAGACAGGAAAGTCAGGAAATGTCCTGGAAGACTCAGTAAGGGTTAATTTGACGATTGTTGTCGAGATTAAATTCAAACCAATACTAAATAAAGTCATTAGTATATTTGTTTATATTATTAACATCATTAACAGAAGCAACTCATGCTAACTCATTATCATGTCCTTAAGGTCACCATGAGGTTGGATCTGAGACGATTATAAGAATTTCTTTAAGTCCAAAGAAAGGGTAATTAAAGAGCGCCGGTTTTGATATATCAAATTAAGAGATTTATTTTAATAAAAATAAACTAAAAATAAATAGATCGACATGTTCATATAACCTTCTGATTTCACGTATGAAAAATAATGTCATGCATGTAGTCTCATCTACTTCGCCGACACGCAAAAACTCAACAAGTTTCCACTTCCATTTTGCCGACAGTCCGTCGAATTTTCTCCTTGAAGGCTCTCGTGTTTTAGGGTTTATTAACATACACCAATGACTTCAGATAACCCCAAAGATGAAAGTCACATGACCATGGTGGCTATTATTGATCGGAATTCCTAGATATGACGTGATCCTGGAACCGTTCACTGAGCAACACAACAGTTTCGCGGACATTGTGGCAGGTGGCATCATCCTGCCGAAACTACAACTCGTCAATGTCCATTCCATTCAAATGATGCCAAAAACCTCTCTAATCAACGTACAATATTAGTCTCCAACAACATCAACATCAACAAAACAACATCTTAAACCCAATAGAGATCGGTGACGTATTGATTTCGCTGGGCTAAGGGCCATGTCACACTGCCGTGGCGTCGCGTCCGTCCATCTGCAGATGGATTTTTAAAATAATCGGTAATTATATTTGGCCCACTACAGAAGAAGAACATGAGGACTTTGATGACTAAAAATAACTCATCGAGTTAACCTATGTATTATTTTACTGTATGACACAGATTTAACAATGTTAGTTGAAAAAAGTTGAGTGTAAAAACAAAATATTTTAATAATTTATTCCCATTTCATGCTAAAAAGGGATAAGTCAAGCACTTTATATAATTATTTTTACTATGTAAAAATTGTTTTTCTGCCTTTTTCATGGTTTGATTTAATTATGAATGGTCTGATGTATATTAAAAAAATAAATGCTCTTGAATTATTTTTGTACTCGGAACACAGTTTTTTTTAGTTTTCCGAAAACTGTTCGTTGAAGACCGATCCCCTTTTAGCATGACCCGATTCATATGTCCTAAAAGACGATTTGCTGGGAAACAAATTTTTGAAATAGCTGCCTATGAATCTGCACTGGCATTTAATGAAGGAAGTACAGCCAAATATAAGGTCCTGGAGGTCTTAAAAATAGTCCCTGGAAAATATTTTGAAAGCGCAATGGAAAATTTTGACATCTTGAGAGTAGGATACTCGGAGAAAAAGGCAAAATTGGGAACACTGGAAGTAAGAAGAGCAAGAAGGAAGCTAAGAATTTAAAAATAACAAAAAGACAAGGAAAGAGAAGGTGTTAGATATGCTGCTGGTTAGATATGCTAAATTAAAATTTTAAACAATTTTAATGTAAATATTAGTGTTAAAAACCTTTGACAGCGATTTTCCAAAACATGTGTTTTACATTACCGTCTCCTTCATAACTCAAAAACTATTTGTGCTACAGCTACAAAATTTTTGCGAGTTACTCAGGACACATATAGCTGCAATGTGAACTACAATCATAAGGGTGAGCAACGACATTTTCTTGTGTACTGAGCTTCCACCCTCCTAGAAAGTTGGCCGCGGACGCGGATGCGTGTCTGGTAGTTTGACGTGATTCGAGACCGTCGCGGCATACGCGGACGTTAATACTATGGATGGACGGACGCGATGCTACGGCAGTGTGACATGGCCTTTGCTTGAAAAGACATTGATCCGAGGTTGTATTCCTTTCTAGATAATAGACATATTGATTTCCTGTTATACAGGTCATGCCTTAAGTTTAAAAAAAAAAACAACGAGGAGATTTCTAAATTACATCACACCTTTCGAGTAGTTATGAAAGAAGATAGGCATAGATAATAAGGGTGAGCAACGACACTTTATTGTGTATTGAGCTTCCACCCTCCTAAAAAGACGTGGCGTTGGCCGCGGACGCGGATGCGTGTATGGTAGTTTGACGTGGCATACGCGGACGTTCGTACTATGGATGGACGGACGCGACGCCACGGCAGTGTGACATGGCCTTAAGCAGAACATTAAGCAAAACAATCTGAATGTTCCCAGAAAAATAAACGAAATCAAACATGTTTTGCCAATGTTATACATTATGAAATATATAGTTCTAAGGGTGTCCCCATTAGACGTGCTTGGTTTCAAATTTATTGACTTCAAAGTTTGCTTTTGCTGCATATGTTAAGTTATATGCGTTTAAAACTCAGTAACAAAGTGTTCATGGTTTATATAAAAAAATGTATTATCAAAAATAATGAACTGTTAGTATTCAGTTCATGAAGGGTAAAGGACGTTTCATCTCTTTAACTAAATTACAGTACCCAATAAAATGTGAGTTCTTTGAAGAAAACGTCACACAAGGAATGTTTTATTTACCATACCGAGGGTAAAGCACCAAACAGAGCTCTTCAATATTTACATCGCCTTTGACATTTTATTTAGTGTTCTCGTTTCTGTAAGTTTTAACACTGCAAGGATCTCGGGAAGTATTCGGATTTCCTTTGAACTTTTTTAAGGCTTTTGGGGCATAATGCAATAATATTTTACATGATGTGTTAAGTTACAAAAGAAGTTAGTTTTATTCCTATAACTTCCGTATAGAAAATATAATAAAACATTTCAGTTAATTAACGTAGTAAAATGTATGTAAGACTGTGTAATCAGTTGCAAAAGAAGTTAATTTTATTTAACAATTTTCAAGGAGCAGGGACCCTTAAACATTGTTTATTTAGTTAGTAAAATTCGTGCATTTAATAATACTCTGTAATTAAAGTTAATATTTTGTAAATATTACATATACTGTGTATTGTTGTAATATTTCATTGCAGCCAAGACCGGTAAATGACTGTAAAAGTTGTTTGGTTCATTATGTACTTGTATTCTACTGTTATTTCTAAATAATCTGCAGAAGTCCATTCTTCCTCTCCTTTAAGACCAAGGATGTAAACAAAGCATTAAATAACGTAAAACTTTGAAGACTGACTTAGCCAATGGCATAATACAATAAGACTAGTAAGTATATTTTGAAGACGCATTAATTCCCTACCTTAATTAGCAATATTTATTACCAATGAATGAGCTTTTACTCCTGAGCTCACAATATTTATGAGTAGTTTGGTAATTATCATGAGGTACCAATGCTGTACATATCATTAATTTAATTTATCTTTGGTATGGAGTCCTTTGTTTTGTTTTCAAATAAGAATCCTTATCATTTTAATAGAACCCACTCTTAATATTGTCTTCTAGGTATGACAGAGTTTAGCAGAAAGTTCACAGATTTACCATTTATTTTGATATCTTCCTATTCTTCAAGTCTTCACTCAACCATTCCAAAAAGTTACTAAACCTTATAAGCGTTTGATGTGAGCTTAGTTCTGCTGGTACAAATCCACAAGCAAGCTATATCGGTCCCTTGTCAGGTAATAATAGTTAATTGTATTAAAACAGGGACTAGGAACATTGGGGAACGGTTTGGAACTCTAGGTCATTCCCACCCAATTGCTTCGGACAAAAATGGTTGGTATCTTCAAAGTAAACATAAACCTTCCTTCGAAGAATAAAAAATATAATGTTTAAAGGTGAAATAAACATGTTTAAATAGAAATTCAGGATTATGAGAAACTATTATGAGAAATTTAAGGTATACTGAAATACAAAATGGAAGCATCAGTGTACCGTTCTTTCATAGTAAGACACATATTAATATATAAAATGTTTACTAAGGTTTTGTATTAAACAAAGACGTTATTTATGGCAGGCGGACAGCTGTTTTAGGTAGATGTTAGCACTTAAGGAAAATTTTTACATAATGACTCTCAAGGCCCAAAACCACCCCTCCATTCAAAATACATATGTAAACAATAACTGTCCCAATAAAGCTCAAACTCGACACAAAAATGTATCTTATAAATGTCGCGGCTAGGTTTGTTAGTCAGCTTGGTACGTAATTTCGTTTCAACATTTATGAGCCTAAAAAGAAACCAAAAGTGTTTTGGAATGTTTCTAAGATTTATTCAATATTTATTTTAATTAACTTAAATTTTTAATAAACAATTTATTGGTATCTCGAATTGTTTATATTTAAATCCTGTAGGAACTTTTTTATCACCAAGTCTGGAAAAATAGAAATGCTTAACTATTTCAAAATTTTCCAAATATGTTCTAAAATTCTTGATGAACATTTTTTGTTTCTCTAACGGTTTTAAAGATATTGAGAATATGCAAATTCCATGAGAATAAGCCAATAATATTTTAGCTGTCACAAAATCAACCTGATTCTTCCGACTGATTTGTAAGGACTTTTTAAATATTAAATAATTACATTAAATCAGACGCTATTATGTGATGTTATGTGATAAAACACATTGCTTATTGTTTCCGGAAAACACATTTTGTATTAAATTCAAAATGGGAGACTACTGACGAAATGGGAAAATTCAAGACTACCTATATACACATTGATGGTCTTTATTAACCAAACTGTGGTAAATTTTTATCCGCATACATCGCTGAACTGATATTTATTCTTTTTACTAGATTTCCTTGATCTATATGTGTATATGAGTTTAGGCAGAATTCCATGATACCCGAGTCAGAAACTTTTTAGGACTCGTTAAGAATGGAAAGGGAGTTTAACCACCAACTTTTGGACACATTCTGAAATTATCAGTTCTTTGTGCAATATTCAATTTCCAAAACAGGACAACCATCAGCCCTGTCCATCCATAGAGACCACAATTTACAAAATAGTTTTTAGTAGCCAAAAATCTGGTAAACCAAATAATATCTTGGCTCTGCAGAAGTATATGGCCAATTTAGTCACGGCCTTAAACAAGGAGGACCATTGTTTAACTGCAGAGATTTAAAAATATCCCAAGGATATGTAAAGTAAACAAATTTTTCTTTCTTTGACGATTGAAAAAATAGTGAAACCCAATTAAAACTCCTTAAAATAACGCATTTGTATAGCAACATTTACTGTAGGTTACAAATCTCTATGTTTTTTTACGTTATTAGTATGTATGATGACGACCACGCTTACAGAACAGTTTACTGCATTTATCAAACAGCTGAATTCATCAGTTATTTGTGTATCTTCCCTAAGTTACTAAAAATAATATGTAATACAAATTAAGAACAAATGCAGTATTTACACCGTAAATGTGGTTTCTTAAGGGTGAGATTGTAATTAATACGCATTATTTAATATGGTATTGGTAGAAACAACTAGCAAGTCAGTGTATTGCCAGTTTGGCATGCATTAAAAGCCATTTTACTTACGTAAAGAAGCAACTGATCCGATTTTATAAAAGCAGAATAAAAAATTAATTGAGATAAAATACCAAGATTGATGTGAACCTTTGCTTGAAGGTTCGTTTGAGCGTGAAATTAGTCTTTCAGGGCATCGATTTATTTTACTGAGCGCTGGAAAGATGCAGACACTTGACCTCTGATGAGGAAATTATAGGGCGGTTCATTTTCGTTTCGTTTGTCATTGACGTCATTTTTAAATAACGCACTTTTTTTCAGCTAAGCGAACTTAAATTTTACGCTAATATTTCAACACTAATTTTAAATTGTTTCTATTGTAAAATAAACTTTACATTTAAAAACCAAATTCTCAATTTCTTTACCTTCAAGTTTCTGCGAAACCTAAAGAAATGTTTAATTATGTAAAACTAAAATAAAATAAGAACTATACAGGTCATACAACTGATTAAATATTGTTTATTGTTGTTTATGTATTTATACCAAAAACATTTTGGGGGAAAGTGCTACTTTTTAGTAGTTTCTGAAATCTTTTAAAGATCGAGTTTCTTACTTTGAAGACCAATTACACGTAGTTACGGCAAAAATTGATCTCAGCATCTTTTTCTGATATACGTTATACTAGACAAGGGCGTTTAGCACATAGAAGCCCACATTTGTTGTAATTTGTCTAAACCTTATTGTTCTTGAGATTCTCCTGTTGTATTGGAATTTGGAGGGAATTTTATGTGTAATTTTTATTCTTAATCCATATAAAATCTATTGCAATCAAATTAGCTTCTCTTGAAACTTAATAAAAATCGAGTAAAATATTATAGAATAATGCCTCAAGCCTTAACAACTTTACAAGGAATTTCAAATTCTTCCAGAGATTCTCGCAGTGTTAAAACTTACAGAATGGAGACACTAAATAAAATGTAAAAGGCGATGTAAATATTGAAGAGCTATGTTTAGTGCTTTACCCTTGGTATGGTAAATATAACATCCCTTGTGTGACGTTTTCCTCAAAGAACTCAAATTTTATTTGGTAATTTAGTTAAATAGATGAATACTAACTGTTCTTCTTTTAATTGAAAATCTATTTCTATGTAAATCGTGAATAGTTTTGGACAAATTTTTAACTTTTAATCGTATGATTTCACTTTAACAAAGTCCATACCTCAATAACAAGTCATTATATATCTGAGAATGCAGAATCTATGAATTCAATAAATTTGAAGTTGATAAAGTCTAGTGTGTCTCTGTCTACGTGTACTTAGTAAAATTTTGTTTTACGACTCGTGTTCCAACACAAAATTCATCGTGTGTCAGTGTATAAAATGTATGTTCTAGCACTTTTAATAAGTCAAATAGGATACTCAATGTCTTATACACTTGCAAAAAAAAATAAAAAGCATTATACATTAATTATTGTGATGGCTTGTATTATTAAAAAATAATAAGTTCTAAAATTGTTCTCAAATACTTAGGTCAACTCATCTTCAACAATTTGACTGACCAAATACATTACAAATGTATATAAACGTTTAACCAGTGATCTTACCTTTAACCTTTGAATGCTCGTAGCAAATGGAGGATGGTATTGTATTTACGTTTATATGTATGTAGAATACTAGATGAAAGTACTCATGCTTTGATACGGTAAAATAATACTCAGATTGCTTGTGTAATGATAAAGCGTGATTTAAAAAGGAATCATAATACTTTTTCTTGTAAGAACCTTTTTTTGTGATACTTTTCTTGTATCGGAAGTTTCATGTTACTACTGGTGTACCAGTAGTAACATGAAACTTCCGATACTACTGAAAAACGCTTTCACGAAACCGTATTTTAAACAATGTGTTTTTCGCATATTAGTACAATATTAGCAGACTGCCCTGAGAAATACGTGAACAGACAACATAGCCGTTGGGAAACAGTCATTCCTGTGACTTTCAAAGACTAAAATGAATTTTTGTTTGTTTTCATAACGAAATTTAAATTAGTAAAAAAATGCACATGTTTAAACTCATAAATTTGCATATAAAAACTCTGTTAATATCATCCATGTCCTAAATTCATTCACTCCTTTAGGACTAACTCCAATAACCCTGACTGTCCAGTAAGCCGACCATTATATCTTGTACTCACTTTTTTGCCGGGTTTCCAGTGTGCAAATTATGCATTTGCTTCAGGCTGTATAAATGCTTATTTATCTCGTAACCTCGTTTTTTTTCAGAAGTGAGCAAAAATAGCTTATAATAATATTCCCTTTTTTTAATAGAAATTTCAGAAACTATTCGATGAGCACACCGTAATGCAAAAATCCTTTCCCTGCATGGGAAACATTTTGAGTCAGTATCGTTGTTGCCGTATTTCCTACGCTTGTACCTTATACCAGTGACAAACAAAGAACGCGGATAGGCAAACATTTGCTGTCATTAAAAAGAAAACTTTTACAGTGCAAGATTCTAGAAATCTGCTAAAATATTCTCAGCCTAGTCGGTCTGCTACAATTTTATTATGCTCGTCAATCCAGGTCAACACTACAGTTTTAACTCGATCTAGCATCTACTCACTATAATTGCAGTGATGTAGGTAGGTATGGCACAATGATGCTGTCTACTATAATGTTCATTCAAAAGATCTATTCATATATAAAATGTCCTAGGGAGCTCCAGAATCGAGTCCGTAATGAAAACTCCGTACCGTGTACATCAACTATCACATTAAACAGACGCCTGGTGTAGCTAGCATTCTCCTATACGCCGTTCTCAGATGTTAAGAATGAATTCAATAGACTCCATACGGCAGCCTACTCATCATCCATATGGCTGAATTTAACCATGTCACACACCCGGAGTTGCCAGCAGGGGAACGGCCATCATATGAATTTTAGTAACTAAAACAAGTTGACTATCAGTTGTGGGATCTGCTATCCCACGTGCTCTTCAATATGTCTAACTTTGATAAATTAAAGGAACTAAGACTGAAATTACCAGCACTCTTCACATTATCTCTTTCACTCCTACCTCCTTTTCATCCTCCAAAGTTATGTTTAATTTGCCGTAAGTACGTATACTTATATTTCTATCGTTAGTCACATTGGCAATGATTTTGATTAATTATCCAGGGCATATCTCTTTTGTAAATGTGACATAATAAGCACATACTGCAGTTGACTTGTATAACCAGAATAAGAATACCGTAGTCTTTAGATCTGTTGAGCTGTGGTAAATAAAATATAAATACTTTGTTACTTTTTTGATTTCTTAGAAATTTTTTGTCATAACTTCGTTTATAATTAGTTATACATTAACATTCGTATTTGTAGCAGAATTATTCTCACTTTTCCGTCGCTTCTCCAGTTGCATTAGAGAAACACTGAACATTTCAAATAAATAAATCATAACTCAGTTTAACGTACCAGGTTCAATCAGCATCACGATAACTATTACCAACAAATGTATCAGTTCTTCTACTCAGTTTAACGTACCAGGTTCAATCAGCATCACGATAACTATTACCAACAAATGTATCAGTTCTTCTACTCAGTTTAACGTACCAGGTTCAATCAGCATCACGATAACTATTACCAACAAATGTATCAGTTCTTCTACTCAGTTTAACGTACCAGGTTCAATCAGCATCACGATAACTATTACCAACAAATGTATCAGCTCTTCTATTCTAGAGTTGTCTTGGTTTTTCTTAAAACCGTAAAAACCAATCTTAATATATCAAATTTACTGTGAATGCTGTATTAAGAAATGTATGGTGTCGTGTGTTTATTCCCTGGATTGTCGTAACAGAGGATTGGTTAGGAAGAAGTCTCTGAGAGAGGGGAGTGGGTAGCGTCAATGAAATCTCACGCTCAGATAGATTTATTGCAGTCAACAATGTTTGTGAATCTAAATCATTAGTGACTACTTTATGAATTATCTTTCAGTAGCATTTACACAGTGCTTAAAATTTCTTTCATATTATCCTTACATTTGAATTATATCAATAACCACTTGATATTGCAATAGAACCAATTCAATAATTAAACACTTATTTTAGTACTTCAACTGTGATTTTGTTAACTATTCAACTAATAAGTAAATATATTACCGATATAGAAAATCAACAATATAATTTAATTGAATATTTACAAAGCTTATAAAATATAGTGTGGTTAAATGGTAAAATTTTTCTTTCTTTATTATTTATAACATTCTGATCTTCTACGAATTGATCCACCAAAGATTAATTTTACACGTAAACCTCCAAGGAAAGATGTTGCATAAATAAATTTTTGTATAAAATATGTATTCCTCAGGACTAAATCAAAGTCTTAAGAATACTGCTTCTTTTTATTTTTTATTTTATATGCAAGATATTTTTACTTGCTATTTCTAATTAATTAAGTTTTAATTAAGTTCTAATTAAGTTTTAAATTAATTATAGTGTGAAAATAAATTGTATTTAAAACAGACCATCAAACTAATTATTGATGAATCAACTGATCTAATCAATTAAGCTTTGAACTAGTTAAATAGTCAGTTCATGAGTTTAATAAATATGTTTGAGAAACAGGGGTATGTAACATTTCCTATAGAATTGTTTCTAATAACAATGAGGGCCAATCTAACTCGAAAACGTGTACTTTTCGTATGTTCTCTTACACCCCCACTCAACAACGTAAACGAAACGTTAGTAAATCCAATCGTTCAAGTGGATCAAAAATTAAATTCTGTCTGTACTTATGCACGTATCTCAAGAACAAACTTATGAAACATGAAGCTCCATTTCCACTTCACGGCCGTGAGTTAACAAACAATTTCACATTATTTGTCTTATGATTGTTTATGTTACTATATGCAATGATCAGGTAGTAGACAAATTCGAATTATTTAGGATAGATAAGTTATTTTATATCAGTCATGAAAATAAAAGATAAATATTAAAATAATTAGTTAAACATTTTGCGGACAGGAATTTCACGAACATGTCCTGGTCATTACAAAATTAATTTATAACTGCCCTCCAGCATCTTTAATTAGATTACACATGAAAATATATTAAACATCTCTTAATCATTTCTATAATTGAGAAACATATATGTTATTGTTGAATGTAGCTCCAGGTTACTCTCTTACTGCAACGTCTGGACGCTGTTACAGACCTAACTCCTGGAATCTGCAGTTATGTTCGTCTAAATAGATTCAAAAATATTCTGTGACGAAATCCTCAAAATGAAACCTTTACATCTTTTCGACATCAGATATATCTAGATTATAACGTATTCTGTAATCTAGGCGAAGAGGTGTACTCTTCAGCACCCAGATGCTGCACTAAGAGGAAAGTGAACTAGAACTGAACTCAACTTTCACATTGAATCGACCCCTCCCACCATAAGCAAGTTATATGTACATTAGTTATAGTTAACATTTCATTATTAGTCAGTACACTTCAAAATGACAGAGTACGAGGTTGATATATAAAGTGTCAATATGAAAAGCAGTCGATATAGTTTAACATTGTATATAATTTGGAGTCAGAGATTCCATAATAAAATTAAATCGATTTAATATAGAACTGTTAATGCTTTCTTATTTTATAACATATATTTTTAACATTATTTGCCTAGTGACTGCCAAAAGTTACGTAGGTGAAATTTAAAAATAAACACTTGTACATAATTGTATTAACTGATATAGCACTCTTAAGACCGTTATTATTTCAAGTGCAATACGTTTAAATAGTGAAGAAGGAAATTTCTTAATTAAAGATTTCTATTTTCTAAAAATTACGTAACGTAACTGCGGGGTGAGAAAGCCACAATGGCCCGCGCTCCGTCGTGTCGCAGCCTGGTCGCAGTGGTAACAGTCTACCTGCAATGTATTCAAGAATTCAAGGGGATGTGATCAAGGCCTCTGGGGTGCTGTAACACTAGATTGGTTTGTAGATAACAGATTTTTATCGTAGATAAAGTTACAATTTGATTCCAAGTCAGATGAATGGCCAAAACCATTTACCCATGGTATGTGCTTCATAGTCAATGACGAATGGAGCTGTAAATAATAATTGTACACAGGAAATTTACGTATTCTTCATTCATTAAGGATCTCATTGTTTCAGTAGAGCACTTGAGAAAAATATGTATTGAGTAACGTGTTGTCCATAACACATTTACAAGCAAACTAAATATGATTTTTTACATCAATTCATAACTACAATAAACAGTTCTAAGTGGTAACAAGTTCTAAGCCGAGTGAGTTAATGACAACATAATGGTACAAAGTGTGTTCCACGTCTTGGTAAGTAGTTTCTTCCCTCATCGTCAAGAGTCCATGTGTTGTTATATCCTTCTAACTGAACTAAGATAGCTCTATATAGTCTAGTTCACCAGCGTGAGATAAATAAAAAAAACTTTAGGTTCTTACTGTTCTTTGTTTTAAATTATTTATTGTAGACCTACATCGTTATATTTTTTATGTTTGTATATAGTTTTTTTATATTGTTGAATAATACATTTACAAATAAACCAAATGGCTTTTAAGTGTACATTTTTAAACTAACGAGCATTGGCTAGAAGAATATTTTACATAACGTTTTTATGATTAACATAAACTATAAACTTGAATACATATACGAGTGATCGAAGGTAAAGGCGTAAACCGTTCCACGCTGTACAGTATTCCCACGGGGTGGTGTTTGTTTAAGTAATGGCCGCAGAAAGACATTTCACCACCTGCACTCTGTTTAATTGACGGCAAGTGGCACTATTTTTATTATCCTTTTAATTTTTGCACCTAAGTAACAGAAATGACCATTTGCAACGTCAGATGCCACTTTAAGTTTTATTTTGTACATGACTTTACATTCTCTATATTTCGTGATGATTTCAAACAAGCAATTAAAATACAGTACACGCATTCTTCCCATATTAGGCTGAGTAAATATGTTACAAAAAGTACACCTATATTACACATAGAAAACTATAAAATGCTTTATTTTTGTACACAAGAATGTGGTACTGTTCTTTATTATAAACATTATGACAACTTTCGTAATTAAATACACCTATGGAACTATTTCTTAACAAATTTCATACGTCCTTCAACACGAAGGGCCTTCAACAATCATCTGAAAGTTGGCATAAACATAAAAATTTCACATGATTCCGCTCAGCTTGGACCTAACTACATATTTGTAAAAATCCAAATTTTGACTCTTTTTGAATCCAATGCTCCATAAAAATTTTCAATTGTAACATATAAAACCATATTTCATAACAAATATTATAAAATTCTTTTTTTTAATCCATTAGTACTTACAATAAAGGTAACAAGGTCGGTACAATAAAATTAATTAAATTAATTACATAACAAACCATTATCTCTTTTTTAAATATTGTATTACGTTTTCTATGAAATTGGGCATGGAAATAGATACTAACTGGTTTGTATAGTTTAAATTATGTTTCTTCTCTTAATAATTATTGAGCAACAGCATGATGAATTTTAAAAGTACATTTAATTAATTTATATTAATTAATTATTTAGAATTTCATTCGTTTTATGATATAAGCAATAGCACGGAATGTCTGGTGTGTAGTGTTATAGTAGGATTCTAAACATTTATTTTTTTTATAAAATTTTTAAGACTAAAATTTACAACGTATACATCTCTGAAATTTTCATTTAGTATTAATAGTTTAACAATCAGAGGGAAGTGGTGACTAGACAATATTCATAACAAGGTCTTAATTGTTTTCATTTACTTTTTAGTAATAAAAAAGACACTAATGTCTCCGTCATTATGGTTACCAAGTAAATAAAACAGGAACTTGCTGTTAAATATATTTTTCTGTGATATCATTTGTGTATTTTCAGTAAGAAATCACTGCCAAGCTAGTATTTTATAACAAAACTTGATTTTACTTATGTATTAAACATGATTGTATATTGCATTATTAGCAATATGACTAATAGTGTATGTATAACGTTTAAATAATATGTCTTTGATATCTCATCGGATTATGTTATTATAACATACAACACAAATACAAAATCCCTAGATCTTGTAACAGATTTGTTACTATTTTCAGTTGAAGGCAATGACACGGTCGGGTAGCCCCGCTAAACAAACTGAACTCCACTTCCAGTAGAACGTTTACTGTCTGTAAGAACCCAGATGCTCATGATGTGTGTTTGGATTGTACTGAGAGTTTGTCAAAGAACGTAACACGTTTAAAGGACTTTAGATCTAATTTTGCACCATATGTAGTGGAAAGTATTTGTGAAATTCGTGACGGTTTTATTTAAACATTGTAAACGTATTGAAAAATAAAAATGAATTTTTTATACTAAACGTTTTGATTACAAAACAACGTCCCTATTTTAAACTTTGTTTTGCTTATGTCCTCAAATCATAACTAACTATAACAGAACAAAGTCTTAAAAACGAAGTTGTATATGAATCCTTCAAACGAACTTTTTTTGTTAGGTAATTGAGTGATTGAGTAGATTGAAAATACATGTGTAAGAAGAGACACAGTGTTTATATTTTCCTTGTATACAACCTTCCGAATTTATATTAGCCTAACTAAAACATTGCATTGATATGTAATGTCCCAAAGTCAGAGACAGTCTTAAACCTGAATAACCGTACTTTGCGAAAGCGTATCGCATAACAAGTTTGGTTAAATTAAAAATAAAGTGATAAGTCCAACATTAACGTTCACTGACGATTGGAGGAAAATCCCACTAATGATTAAAACTGACGCAAGGGATGTATAATTCATGTACCGTCCTTACGGCAAACGGAACTATTTTCTACCCGCCACAATGCACTCACCACAGTCAATGGGTTCAACTACGATATTTCTTTAGGTATATTATTATATCTTGTTGCACTTTCAGTACGGTACAACAACATGATGAGGGCAGCCTGAACAGTAGCGCAAGGGACGCATTCTTCACCCACCCTTGCGTTTTCCTTGCTTCGCACCTCTTTTCTGTCAGTTTCATTACGTACATACATCAAGACCTGCATGTAATGTACGAATGTACGGTAAGGTGCGGTATAAAATATACTGAAAACAACCTGAACAGTAGCGCAAGGGACGCATTCTTCACCCATCCTTATGTATTGCCTGCTTCGTGCCTCCTTCTCTGTCAGTTACATTTCCATACCACACGACCATCACGTAATGTACGGTACAGTGCGATATAAATTATGCTGAGGACAACCTGAACATTAGCGCAAGGGAATCATTATTCGACTTGTGAATACCCAAATAATAAAGCTTCGTCGAGGTAGGGTGTAATAACGTAAGTGTATGCTAAAATCAAATTATGTCACCTACTTTTAAGTCATCATAAAATTATGTTGGTTGTGTTAGGATACATGGTTTAATAAATCCTATCACATGATTAAATTATTTATGAATCTACTCAGTTTGTGTACAAATTTAATTAGCTTGATATTTTCTCATTGCTGTTATGGTAAACCATAAGACCAATGTAAAGATATTCACTAACGCGCAGCCAAATCCTATTAATTGACATGCACTATAATTTAACTCAGTGTTCTTCGATAAGAACAATGCACAGTTTCAGGTTTATAGGTTAGTTAGTTTTTATTTTTTTCGGGCTAGAAATGAAATTTTTCCAACCTTCGTTAATGCTCAGCCTACTATTGTCAATTTGCTTCACAACCATTTCAATATAGCCAATATAGCAATATACTAAGTGCACAATATAGCCATTTCATTAACAGCAAATTAATTTGTTCATAACATAAGACTAATTATTAGATTTTATTCATTGAATGGCTATACTTGACAAGCATTAATTCCAAATACATAATCATTGTGCACGTATCAGAAAATATGTTGTCCATGTCCTAAAGATTCCCAATAGTTTGGAACAAATCTTGGAACCGTATCATTGTTTTTCTCTGTTGTTTTGATATCACATCGAAAAGTTGACAGCACTTTAAAACTTTCTAGTTAGATTTTTTTTCAGATTGAGGACAAATTATGGTTCAAATAATATTGATATATAATCAGACATTTGTATTTTTCTTTTAAATATAAGTTAGTTAGTGTGGCATAATTGTTCATATATTGTATCTTTGTTATTCAAGAAATTGTCTTTTATAATGTTAACATAATATAAATAAACTTTTAAAACTTTTTAACTTTTTATTTTTATTACACTATGTACATTTCGGAATCATTGATTCTATCTTCAGGTACGAATGAGGTTAAGTTAATTATAAAATAAATAATTAAAATCAATTTGTCATGTGTTTTTTACTACCTTGGTGGCTAAATTTGTTGTATTTAATTTTATGTGAGATCATTGTATATTGTTTATGAGTCTATCGAATAATACATTTTTTGTTAGAAAGTTTTTGTCATTTAATAACATATTATGATTAATTTTGGCACTTTTGTAAATTTCAAAATGTTCTAAAGTGGATAATAAGCAACTTTTTTTTGCTTGTGTGTAAAATTTCAAGATTGTTTTCGATGTTAGTGTATGTATGGCCGGTGTTATTTAAATGGTCTGCATATTTTGAATTTGATGATGTTTTCAATGCTTTTATGTGTTCATTAAATCTAATTTTGAATGATCGGCCGGTTTGTCCAATATAGTGGGATTGACAATCGTTGCAATTTAATTTGTATACTCCACTATTGTTCAATTTTAAATTTTGATTTTGGTTTGTTGAATTGCTTTTGTTTTTGATTAAAAGTCCAAGGTTGTTCGATGTTTTAAATGCCTATTGATATCCTTGTTTATAAAATGATTTGTTAATTTTGTGACAATGTTTACCAAGGTAGTCTGATTGAATGTATTTGATATCTCTTTCTTCTTTCTTCTTATTTTCTTTCTTTTTGTAGTTCTTCACATAAAATTAAATACAACAAATTTAGCTACCAAGGTAGTAAAAAGCACATGACAAATTGATTTTAATTATTTATTTTATAATTAACTTAACCTCATTCGTACCTGAAGATGGAATCAATGATTCCGAAATGTACATAGTGTAATAAAAATAAAAAGTTAAAAAGTTTTAAAAGTTTATTTATATTATGTTAATTATTATAAAACACTTTTTGAGGCTACATTTATAATGTTGTTTGTACTTTTTTCAGAATATAGAGGTGGATAAATAATCAAGATGATTTAGAGTAAATTATAAAAATATTACCATCTTAAAAATGAATTTAGAAGTGATATAAGTTTACAGAATTATTAAACTTTAAAAACCGTTTATTATTTGATGTGCAAGTAATAAACGTTGTAAGTATATATGTTTTAAATTTTACGTATAACTGTATTACACAATATATTGCATTTAAGTTAAAATATATTTTGTAATGTTTTAAAACATACACAAATTAAGTGCTGCTCATTCAATCTGATTTAACTGGATTTTTTTGGAATTAATAATTACAAGAAATGTTCTATTATCTCAGAGATTAGATAATACAGAATTTATTTGTTCCAAATATTACAGTAAAGCCAATGCATTATAACCTTGTGCAGTGATTATACGGTATATTGAACAGATAAAAAGTAACATTGTTTAACTTTTAGTGAAAAGTCTGCATCTTTTGTTTAACTTTGGCACACTGTTTCTGCGAAGTGCGGTCACACTGGCTCAAAATAATTTTTCCCTCAAAATAAACCAGTCAAATCAGCTGGTCAAGCAGCACCATGGCATCAGAGAGAGTCATAACATTCCCCAATTCTTCATTATCAGAACTGTTTTCAATTGCTGATACAAAGTTTATGGCGGAAGTCTCATCGATACTGAAGCTAATCACTTCCATTTTCCAAATTCACAATAAGTTATAGGCTTCTCTTATACAACATTTTTTATCTGCTGTTATGTGATACTCATAATTATGGACGTAGAAAATGTATTGAAGGAAAAAGATTTACGTTAGAAGTTTAACAAAAATAGGGAGATTGTACTGTTTTATTATTTAATGCTTGGCTGAAATTGAATACTTAAAACTTCAGCTGGACTTTCGGATGTGTACCGAAACAATTTTAAAAGTCCTTCAGGTTTCATAAATGGGTATTATATTTTAAATAATAATGTAAGTCAGATTTTAACCGACATCAAAAAGGAGGAAGTTATACAACTGGACCTGTTTCTATTGTTGTTTCTTTTATTATTTCAATCTTCCCAAAACTATTGAACCGATTTTCATTAATTTTTTTATGAAAAGGGATGCATTTGAGTGGTCTTATACGACAAAAAGCAACGAGGAACATGCACCTCAAGGATACAAAATAATATTTCTATTGGAGAGGTTTGGGATGTCATTTAACGTGTTATATTGTTTAATTTTGAGCAAAACTTCAAACTAGTGCAGCTAGAGTGGCGAGAAAGTATATAGATTGTGAAATAATTAATTAAATTTGCTGTCTCCAGCGTTACTAGCGAATGCTTTATCGTTTATATCCCATTTCTGAACTGATTAGTATGCTAAGGAAAAATGTAATTCATAGAATACGATTGCATACAGTAATACAATTGAATATGGGTATGAATTCAAGTTCCTTAATATTTTTAAATGGTACCTCATCATTTGGAGTATATGTAGAATATATTAATGAAGCAGTGAGATAGTATGGAGTACAGAGATTGTGGTCTCCCACAATAACCCACACAACTGAGGCAATGTTTTTACTTGTCATGTTTGAAAGTGCTAATCCGTTAGAGAATCTGTTTGACATAAAGTGGAACAAGAGTACAGCATAAGTCAATGCGTATTACCTCCATGCAATTTATGCCGCACTAAGAATCGGTACGTTCTCGTAAAAATAACATGAGAGCCACAGACAGACAGAAATAAGATTTCATTCATCGGCAACTGACGACATGTGAAACGCTAAACACTCTGCCAAAATGTCTGCAGGGATCATTCATCATTCTAACTAAAACTCCAAATTAACAATAACTTTATTCAGGCTTTCTGTGACAATCAAGTCACTGACAAAAGCAATGTGGGTCTTAGAGACAAACCTTATAGAGTTAGCTTTTCTTTAAATCGATAGAGGAGTTTTTCCTAGGAAAGAAATTAATCTTTAGCCGCGATAGTATTTATGGAGCTCAACATGGTAGAGTATCAAAATACTAAGACCATTAGTGATAGTTAAAGCTGACCGTTACACACATAAATACTAGTTACATCACCGACAACTAAATTAAGAGACTGGAAGTCGTCAATTTTAGAGTCCGCATAAGGTTAGTTTACTCTGATTTGGCATTTATTTTCGTCCCTCACAGTCGATATTATGAGTGCCAAGCTTATAAAACTACGATCGATTAGTGAAATTTCCTCTATCGATTTTAATAAAAACCCAGATGTTATATGTTTATACAATGCACACTGCCTCTCAGCTCCTGGATTATACATGGTCCAGTTACAAGGAAAAGTTAACTATTTAATTGTCTATACAATTTAACACGTTCCTAAATTATGTATCCATCTGGATTCCCTTTGGACATTTTTCTTCATCATTGGATCATTGTTCTTGGTACAGATGATGATAAAACAAACATTTTCTTATTCCAGATACTTAGTAATTCGTTTGCTGTAAAACTGTAATTATCAAATAACAAATTATTGAAATAACGTTTACCTTGTACTCATTCACAAGAATGAAAAACGGAATCTAAGATATAGCAGTACAAGTCGTCTAAAATGCATGGCACGACCCTATTCACTGTCTCTGGAGGATCGTAACACAGGATTGGTTCTGTTACCTACGTAAAGCTGTAACGCGATAATCCATTTCATAAAAGAGAGAAATCTTACTTCGAAATCAATAAAATAAAAAGTTATAAGTGATACTTTTTGTATTTATAACTCATTTAATCAGTCATTAATAATAACAATTTATAATAGATTAATTCTTAACCAAAGATTATACAGGGTTTTTTCATCATGCAATACTATTCATTAATGGATTTAAAAAATTATTATAGCCTCAAAAAATCTTCATCAACAAAAACGGTTACGTTTCCTTGAAAATATATTTGCATAGTATATATTATATCATTGCATGGTATAATGGCAAAGAATCTGTATAATAGCACGAAATTGTGAAAAATGTTCAATATTTCTCTCCTTTGAAATTTAGATAGAAATTTTCTGAATTAATGGTAACTTTGGAATATTTAGTCCTTCTCCCAAATGAGGCTACATGAAGATAAAACTACATGTTAAAACAACAAACAAAATGAATTATCTAAATTTTTCAAGTTACCATCCTATGTGCATAAAAAGTATATTCCAGAAATGTCTCTGTATGAACCAAAAAGCTACGTAGCAATGATGAAGACTTCTTTAACTACACTGAAAACACCCTTTTAAACATTTCAATTGTCCATACAAAATTTAGAAACATCAACTAAGCTTAAACTATAAAAACAAACTAAAATTTATTACGCATTTTTCCTGCACTACATAAAATTAACAATAGTATGTAAACTGCCACCAGTGTCATACATTTCTCTCTAGCTGTCCACTATCTATGGCTAAAACATACAATCACCGTCTAATATATTAACACCGTCTAGAGTAGTATTTCGTAAATCCCCAAATTTTAAAAACATACTTGCTTAACCTAAATTACCTAAAGTAAATAAAAAACAGTTGCTAATGGATGTAAATCTTGCAATAAACCACTCTATGGTTCCTGCGAAGTTATAAAAAAAACTCTAGAGAACTCAAACATTTATCTCTTGTTGTTTGTTTACATTTAGTAGTACGAGTATATTGCTCTTTTTTGGGTTTATTGTTTATTTTATATATTGATGATCCGTAAAATTCACACAAACTTTATTTATAACTATAATTATACATTTAAAACATTTATTAGATACTATGATCTTAAAAGCGTAATTATTTCCAAACTATTTATTTTGAATGAATAATTCTTTTTTTTTTCATGAATAATTATTCATTCGTAATGGGATTACAACATATTCATATATAAATCAAAATCCAGAACATTTTATAATTCAGTACATTCGACTAAGTAAATATTCTTTTATGTTAAATGCTGAATGCATGTCTCTTTTTCATAATAAAAAAGTAATATATCAATTGACTATAAGTCATTTATAAATATTTTTAAACTCATACTGTGATGTCTTGATGCAAAACAAATTAAATATTTGTGGATATTTCATTTAAATAATAAATAATACCATTAACAGTTTTTAAGAGCTAAATATTATTTTTATATAATATTTCTTATTTTATGGGATATAATTTTTCATTACATTTTAAAATGGTATTTGGATTTATTTTCCATTAATAAAACAATTAAAATCGTAACTTTATTGAGACATTGGTACGTTAAACTTGTATTTATACTACGAGTGAATCTTTTCCACCTGATCTCTTACGTAGCCAATATAGGAGTCGATGTCAGTCCCTTGGGTTTCCAGAAAACCAATTTCCTGGAAGACGAGGCAATGTTCTCCAAACAAGGAGTAAAGTTACTGTTATTTCAGTCAGTATGCGATGAGGATTTTGTTATGAAGATTTTCTAAACACCACTTTCCGTTCAATTTAAAACTTAAAACAACTATTAATAGTATAAAAATAGATAAGGAAATTAAGAGATTGTATGTATCGAAGGTTATTTTGTTAAAGAATGGTTCAAAAAGTTTATTAAACCACTACTTTTAATCAGAATTCTTATAATTCTCCAGATTCTAAATTCATGAGCAATCTATATTTTATGCAATTATTATGTTCCAAAACTGTTGATGAATTGAAGAAAGAATGGATATAAGCTCTCTTGTATTTGGAATTAAGAATATGCTACGTTTGTAAAAAATATATCTGACTCGTATAACTGTTTTACCTAGTGTTGATGGTGTACAGCACATTACTTCAGGCTTCCAAAACAAAAGGTAGCACTGTAATTTTGTTTAAGGATTTCAGAATTAGTAGTGCTATAAAAAAGTTCCCAACAAAACTACGGTTAATGTACAGTAGTCATATTTTTAATATGCATCATATTTACGTCTGATCAGTGTCGTCCTAGCGTGAAATACCTACCTAAAGAGCAAGTAACTAAATAACCAGAGAAATTCAATAGTTTACATTCAGAAATTGGATAGACTTAGTCTCAATTGACTTTGTAATAAGAAAAGATTTTTAAAATAAGATTTGTCGTTTCAAGTGTAATTAGAAAATTGAATGCAAGCAAAACTTACCTGGAGCAAGCAGATGTAAGAAATATAGCTGTTCCCCAAGAGTTACAACTTACCTTAGAGTTTTCATGGAAATACCATGATGTTCTTGACAAACTCACAATGATATTTGCTGGATGTCATGAGATTCTTGGTCTGGATAGCGTGAAAAGGATTTGACTATATGTAATTTCGATATTGCATACATATATATATATATATATATATATATATATATATATATATACATGTATGCTTCATTTATCAATAACTTAATGATAGAAACTTATATCTTTTTAGATCCATAACTATATAGCAGCCTACACTATTCTAATGTTTTTAGTTTACATTAATCTTAATCATTAGATATAAGATAACGAGACCTTTAGTCATATGTATATTTGAAATCAGCTGGCATATTCATTTTTTCATCGATGAAAATAAATCTGAACTGATATAATTAATTGTGGATGTTTTCGGATCATGTATCGGCCTAAAATAATCTATTGAAAAATGTTCTAATAAATGGAGGCTCTAAGAGCTCAGATGGATCCAGATGCAGATGTTCCTGATCAGATTGTGCTAGATAACATTTTACAGATTAGATAATCCTAGATACTGAGTTATTAGATACAGGAGTTCTACCGGCTAGGGGCTTCTGGAGACTAGATAGTATTGACTGAGGCTACGTAGAACTGGCTGGGCAGATTTTAATATATCAGCAGATCGCGGCTCCGATTGGTACACTAACAATGAACAACATCATATGGAAAAGAAGGACGCCATGACTGTACCATAATGTAGTGTATTGGATAACTACCGGACTACAGCCGGTAAGATCAGTTCGCAGCAAAGTTTCTTAAATACTTCTTATGAATAAATTAGTTGTCACGGTACAAAAAGTTTGTAATAGAATAAATTACTTACCAAACAAAACTGATTCACTTTAAAAAATAATGGATAATTGTATATATGCAATATTTTAAGGAAATATAATATAATGTATTTACACTAATATTATGTTTCTTATATGTAATTTAAATCCATTATTAAAAATTGTTATAAACGTGCTCCGTGCCAAGACAATTGTTTTTGTTGCTTCTTCTTGTTTGCTGCTCACTAACGAAACCAATTGATCCAGAGCCCATGATTTGGGTGATCCTGAGCAAAGGGACTGGGAACGAAGATGATTAGTGAGATGAAAGTATTGGTGGGGGAGAAACTATTGGTATTGGAAAATTCAATAAGACTCGTTACATTACTATTGTCAAAATAGAATGGGCTCTGTTTATTTTTTTTATAAATTCTACCTTTCAACTACACCTAAACAAGTAGTGATAATTTATGTGATCACTGCTCCAAAGAAATCAAATCAGTAGGAGACGTTATGATTATGCCGAATAAGTGTGTAATGAGCCTCGAGGTACATTTACTTTGTGAGGGGAATGATCTAATTTAAATTAGCAATTTAACTGAGTCCATGGACAGGAAATGAGAAATTGAGTTAGATAAAAACGCTAAGATTGATGTGAACCTTTGCTTGAATGTTCAGCTGTGCGTGAAATTGGTCTTTGAGGACATTGATTTATTCAAGAGAACATCGAAAAGATGCAGAAATATCAACTCTGCTGACGAGTATAAAAAGTTTGGTGTGCTGTATTTTAAATGCCTAATTATAGAACTAAAGCTCTATGGCAAGGACATTCCTAGTATATTCTTCTTTACAATTACTATGAAGCTAAATCATATTTTACATGTTGCATGACATTTAACGCTCAAATATGTTAAAATTAATTATTAAAATTCAGTATGTCCTTCGTAATTACTTCTTTAAAATAATCCATTTTGTAATATTAAACTCACTTATATTCATTGATGGAAGGTGCAAAAGTATATTTACTGAATAGGCGCTTCTTGACTAGGACAGAGAAGTTACGAAAATAAAAATAACTAACAAGGAACCCTTACTTAGACCAAATAAGTTCTTTTGTATGTTTATATTAAATTAATTAAATAATTTTGTTATTTTATCAATGTCATGAATATTGATAAAACTTGGTGTATTTAGTACGGAATGTTCGAAAACTTTATATGACGCACATTTCTTACAAATAAGTGGTTATGTGCCTTTGATATCGCTGGACTGATTTTAACATTTTGAACCCACATGGACATGGACCCACTAGGCTTATTTTGGCGTATGAAAATGCGTGAGTTTGCCTTCATCCCTATTTAAACCAGGAGACTTAAAAGGACACCGTATACAAATCTGAATCAACCAGTTTCTCTTAAAAATTTATCTGCTAAATAGTAAAGTTCTCCAAACCTCATTTTAGCCAGCACATTTGGTGGAATTAGTATATTAAACGCGTTTTCTTCAACACTACGTATAGCATTTCAATTTGAGATGTAGTTTTGTACACTTCCTCTCAAGGTTAGAGTATTCAGAGTAATCTAATGACAATCAAGGAGTACAATTACGTTGCTTGTTTAGTATAGTTTGTATAGAATACTTATTTATATGTATATATATATATATATATGTATGTATGTATGTATCAATATAAATTTGGTGTAATTTTTTTACTAAATTAAAGGTTCTGTAGTGTCAGACTGTCAAAGTTTTCCATTGATTTCATTTAAAGATTAAAGTAAATATCAAGAATTAGGATATAATGTAATGAAGATACAGATATTCCGAGATATATAGTAAACAATAAATGAAGTTGTCTAGTAACTTAGAAACAATTTATTGTTTAGAATTTATCAGTTGTTTTAATTGCCCGAATAAAATTAAATTGTATTAATGTGTGACAAATCCTGTGCTAAAAATGAACTACGGCAGAATTCTCTACGTTAAATTAGTGGAAATTGTAATCAGGTATATTACTGCTAAAACACTTTCAGTAACATTATGCATAACAATGATATTTTAAAATAAAATATTTCAATTTTTTTATTTATTAATTTTTATAATATCTTACACATACCTGTGTTATCAACTATATGTGGTTGCCGAGTACTTTTTTACACCTATGGATAGAAATAGTTTTTGTGACAACAGAGCAGAGTTTTTAAGTTTTTAATAAATTGGATTAGCAAGACGTATGCCCATCGTTTTAACTCATTACTCATAACATAGGCGGGTGAGATATTTTTTTCAGTGCTGAGTAAAGTGGTGTGTCCTTTAAAGAGCGCTTAGGTGTAAAATACTAATGAGTTTATTTCAATTTGATGAGTTGCCTAACCAAATCTGTATAAATTTCTGGAAGTACAAAGAGTTGTAGGAAAATATTTTAGAAGGGATTAAAATTATGAATTCTTTATGCGTTATAATTTCTTATTCTTTTAAAATCTCTTTAAAGTTTAATCTTTACTTGAAAATCTGTAGATAGTGAAGAAGTTTTTATCACAAGAAACTCGTGATAGCGTTTGTGCATAATTACATCAGAATTAGCATCTTTGCCTGGATCTATGTACACATTGAAATGCGAAGTAAAACTAAGATAGCCACTTACAGAGCCTGTCCGTCTGCCCTGCCATTGGGTAGTTCAAAATTCATTGTTCACCCCGTTGGTCCCCAAGGGCTTTTAAGCCCTAACTTTGCTTAGTGAAAAACTTTTACATGTGAATTCTTTACCTTTACCCCTTAATCCAAATGCTGCGCAAAAAATATTATAGGATTATGTGCACCGATAGGTTTCCTCATTTTATTCTCCTAAATAAATATACAAACGTCGTCCAATTTTATTAGTTGTCATTCAATATTAAACAGGATAACGTGGTAAAAACATAAAAACAAAGTTGGTAATATTACATACTACTGTACTACTGACAACGCTTAAAGAAATAATATAGTTTTATCAGTCAATCCATTATGTAGGTTCTACATATTATTTACTGATATATTATCAATAAATATTACAAGAATGTTTGTGCGCATTTGATTCAATTATACGAATTTGGAGCTTTTATGGGAGACAAATATAACAAGAGATTTAAAATCAAATTACTGAAGAAAAACTACTACAATTCATGGAACCAATACCACAATCATGACTGCGCATCAATTTGTGTAAAGGAGGTGGAGTTTATTCACTGATGTTTTATTTAAGTTTCCTCCTTGTAATTCATTTTCTCGGTTTTCTATTCTTGTTTAACGTCAATATTCTTACAATTAATGGAGAAAAATTTCGGTCAAAAGTAAGTCACGTATTACTTTATGATAAAATCTTCATTCCAGTACAATGGCAGAAGTGTGGTTGTTATTTACACATATAATATTGAATAAAATGTTACCTTTCTGTTTAAAAACATAATATACGTAAAGTGCTCCTTGGGTGTAATAGCTCTAAATTATGTCGGATTATTTAATCAGTTGAGAAGTTTAAACGAATATCAAAATGATATTTTGATTAAATGGATAGGGGACGCTGCTTTAGCACCCCCTGGAATAAGCACCCCCTCGGCCTCTGACGACACGACAGGGGGGTGCTAATTCGGCGCATGGATATGGTCGAGGCCCTGAATTAAAACCCCCCTGTTCCAAGGGGGTGCTTATTGAGCTCATGGACATGGCCCAGTCACTGAATTAGCACCCCCTAGCATTCAACAAGCGACACAAGCAGATTTATCTAAATTACAAATGTAGCCTCGAAAAGTGTTTGATATAAATACACAATAATAATCCTTTTAACACTTTTTATATATTTTATTGTACACTGTGTATTTCGAATTCAATGAACCTAGAAGTACCTGATGATGAATCCATTGAATTCGAAATGTACATTGTACAATAAAATATACAAAAAGTGTTAAAAGGAGTATTATTGTATATTCATATTTTTATTTTAGAGATTTAATTTAATAGTAAATATAATAGTTTTTATCTGGATTTTTGTGACGCTGTAGCTTATAATCTACTATCTACGATTGTAATTATGTTAATTTATGTACGATTGAAATTTCGGATAAACTATGAAATAATATGTTTCTCAAATATGCCTACTTTCTCTTTCAAATTACCATACGACTTAATATATAATAATATTATATTTTAATGTTATATTGTTATATATAATAATGTTTAATATCTCTTATTTAACTTTATAATTACATTTCAAAGTTTTTTATGGAATTAAACAAATGAAGCATGAATATGACAGTTTTGTAATTTTAATTTATTAAAAGCATAAATATTTTTTCAGTACATCTGCTCTTAAAATGCAAAAAATTGTAATTTATGTTTCAGGCCTACCTATGGATAGCATAGAGTCATATATTTATGTTTAATGAATTTGTTTTAATATTTATTGTTTGTATCAGGTGTATTTCCAATGAAACAGCTTATCTATGATGTTGTCATCTATAAAAGAATTACTGTCTGAAAATTACTGTACGATTGTGCTTGTTGTTTATTATTCCTAATATACAAGAGTTAATCTAATGTCTCTTTTATTTAGTTTTGTAACATATATTGTGAATATTTTAAGCCTTATGGTAAATAAAGCAGTTTATTATTGTTAACTAAGAATTTTATTTTTGTCTGTACATAAAATAAAACACGTAAACAATATTGTGCTATTATTGTGTTTGTGTTATTGTGTTGGGTTTGTTCATAAAGTCGTTCATTGATTATGAATTTACAATACATCTATTAGGTTTTAATGTATTAGAGAAAAGAGTGACTTGGCAACATATATTAATGTATTTCATATTCATTAAATGAAGGAACTGGGATCTGAGTGCGATTGGCATAAGATACTCTAGAGCTGCCATTTATTCGATTTTTGTATTGTGAGCTACTCGCTAAGAAATTCAATGTCGACCGTGTTTTGTCACAGTAAATCTGTGTGTATGTTATTTTACACAAGTTCAGTCATTAGATTTGTGATATGATCCACTTAAAATATAGTTCTTGCAATACCATAGTAAAATTACAGATTTTAAGAATGCAAAAATTAAAAAAAAAATTAATAGCTACAATTTTTAAAGTATTAAAGATATTATCATAATATATTTTTGCAGCTAGCCATTCCGCCATAAACATTTGACCAATACTCACGTCACCTTGAGCAATAATGCTTTTGAAAATATGGTAATATATTTACTGCTACGTGTTTTAACATGGTTTGTTACAGCGTTTTTATTTTTTGTTGATTATAGTTTAACTAACTGATGTGGGTATAACTGAATCCAGTGAACTTCACGAACATTATCGCCTTGCACAATCTCCATTACAAACTAAAAACACGATATACATAGCAGATATTGATTCTTGTAAACGTTACAAAATATTGTAATTTTTTGTCCAGTGTGTTTGAACCATACTATTTAAACTGGTCTGTCCCTAAAAATCATTGATTCTTAGCCTTTGGAAAATTAAACTTTCACAGTACAAGGTTTTCCCTATTTTGATTGGTCTTCGTAAAATTCAAAACAAATAGATAATGGTTTTTAAAAAGGTTAAGAGGTTCATAGAATCTCTGACCATGTATATTTATTACACATACCGGATGTAAGCAATATCAAGCCCTCTGCGTGGTTTGTACCACGGATTAAAATTAAATTTACTATAAAATAAAGTTGTATTTGAATGTCTAGATCCTAATTTTTTTACGTAAGCATATTGGATGCATAGTATTTCTTACAATAGGTAATTAATTATTTGTTTTTTAATACTAAGATCAAATTATAGCAATTAAATAATGCAATATGATTAGCGTTTTATTGTTTTATTCAGTTGGAGGTGCTTATTCTTTACATCAACAAGGTATAAGCGCTGATTCAAGGGGGGTGCTAAATCAGCACATGGACACGGTCAAGGCGCTGAATTAGGACCCCCCTACTGGAGGGGGGTGCTTATTCAGGGCATGGACGCGGCCACTGCGCTGATTTAGCACCCCCTTCCGTGACGTCAAAATGACGTCACTAGCGAGGGGGTGCTATGTCCAGGGGGTGCTAATTCAGGCGCACCAATGGATATAGCTTAGACATTTATCAACTACGACTTTGGTAGTTTTTAATAGTCAATTAGAAATTACTTTAATTATTGTATTCACTTCTAACGATGCTCACGTTATTTTTTACCTCTCGAAATGTAAGCACACTACCAAGAACAAAATTCATATCATTTGTTTTGACGATCTGAGAACTATTTTGCTATTTGATACAATGCAAATGTATACCTGTTCTCTTTTAAAGTATTTAAAACTAAGTATTGAACAATATTACAGAATTTCTAAAATTAAACTTGTGGTGAATTTTTAAAAGGTAGAGATAAACGTCGAAAACATAAAATAAATCAATTATTAAACATATTATAGTGAGAAGGTTGATCATTTTAAACTGTTCAGTAACTTAACAACACATGTGTTGAAGTTACTTTGTTGGATTGTTTGGTTTCACACAACAAGCTTGAGAATGATCTTCGTAGCAAGCCATGTGATCGTAGCAGACGGTAAAGTACTTGTTTTACTGTGTTTTGTTGTCTGGGACTACTGTTGAAAAATGGGATTGACGGAACATGGATTTCGTGTATAGAGTTTTAAAGTTTCTGGTTTCTCGTTTCTTGTTTGCCTGTACTAATAATGTATTAATTTAAACTTCTTAGCGAAGACCTAAAAATTTTAAAGTAGGTCACAAAGGAATGAAAGTGCTATAATATGCAATTCAATACTTATCATAGTAAACACTCATCTAATACTCATACCATTTTTATATATGCAAAAAATAGATGCCTGGAAACAGAGTACCTTCTGCCACCTTAAAATCATTCAAATCTTTTTCAATCAATAATGCAGTATTTATTTTTGTCATTATTTTTGCAGACGAACGTGAGGTTGGTTTGTGTATAATGTTGTGCAGAAGATTTATAAGTAAGCACACACAAAATAAATTTATGTATTCTGAAATGTAGGGTTATGCTCTTAAACGTGTGTACATATTCACCATTATCCATTACGCTTTATACGAGAAAACTTTCATTTATTTAGCGGTTATCGAAGTATCTTCCACCAGTTAATGGCAACATCAGATATCTGTCTTTGTGTGTATGCAAAATAACTTTCGAACGAGTTAACTTAGAAGATTTTCAGGGTATAAATTAGATTTTCAGCCACACTTCTAAGTGCCTGTATATTGAAATTGAAAATAGTAAATAATAGTCCAATGGTAATCACTCACCGGGCCATGATGTCTGCAGTTGGGCAAACACATAGTCTGTCACGCTGACACTAAGTCTGACGTTACACCAGTAATATCCGATAAATTAGCTTAAGGATTGTTGAGGAATTTTTCAAAAATGCACAATACATCTCTGGACTACCTAATTGGGTCGCACCCCCGTCCTTCTACTATGGCTTAGCTGAGAAAAGCGGATAGGTGAACTTGCCAACCAAAATGTTGAACTGCACAGAACCAACATCTCTATATTAATGTTACAAACACAATGGAAGGAGTAAGAGTTGTTTAAGTACTTTGTTAGAATTTTTGTGTATGTTTAACTCCCTGCCTAAGGGCTTTATTACGCCTGAGGATATATCGATATAGGAATCAAAAACTTAAACCCCCTCCTCTCACTCTCGCAAACAAACAAATAGAGTTTTGGAATACTTATACTCCTAATTACTAATACTCCTGTAATTAGTAATTTTGTTATCTTGAACAGTCAAACTTGGTACAAAAATTGACCTTTTCATATCTAAGTTCAATGGCCAGCTTCTTACGCCATTTCCGTTTCAATACTTCAGCCATAACTTCGTTATTTGTTATTGAGGACAAGGTTAAACTGTTCTATAATGCTTTTAATTTAATGTTCTATAAATGGTAACTTTTTTGTGTATTTTGAAAGATTTTCGAGATATATAATATATGTTAATCCCATGACAATAAATTAATAATATTTCATTTGTAACTAAATCTACCTACTTGTTCGAATTGAGCAGGAAAGACTTATTTAGATTTTAACACGTATTCGGCTGAGATAAACCTAACAGCTAGTACAGTAATTACATTAAATCAGATGCTCTAATGTAATGTTAATGTAGAATGAACCACATTGTTTGTGTGAAGCATGTCACTAAAGTAGATAACTAAGTTTACGAGCGAAACAAAACAGTGTACCGCATGATATAACCCGGTAGTCGAATATTACTACATCACTGTACCACCGACTGTAACTTATAACTTATGTTAGTGCTAACTTCACACTTTGTTACGACGTATATTTGTGCATTTCTCAATTTCACCATAACATAATGTTTATCTTTATGTATTAAATATTCAAACTGAAATGCTGGGCTTCGTCCACGAGTACCTTATAATCAATAAAGAATTAAATATTTTACATATTTATACTACAGAACATTCATTTTGTTTAGTTTATATTTAGTATTTGGACGTGTCTGCCACACACACGTTTAAAAATAGCAATAAATAACATTAGATCGCCAAACTGGGACTTGTGATGTACCTGTATTCGCCTTGAAAGAGAGACTACAGGTTCGAGTTCCGGCGGAGTAAGAACCTTTTGAAAATTACTTTTTATAAAAATTTAATTAGACTATTAAATATTTTTCATGCAGTCTTAATAAATATATAATACCTAGTGCAAAAACTTTTGTAACCAGGTAACTACATACTTATAAATTAAATGTTAAGACTCTCAGAAATTATGAAATTAAAGCACCACTGGTTATTTATCGCCTTGTTATATTTCAGAAGTTGTATTACAATACCTAACTTTCATCTGTACTATTCATTCGATGTAGTTAGGAGTCCGAATTTCTAATACAAGTTTAAGTGCAACTTAAATTTAGATTAAGCCGACACTTTTTCTCGATTTATATGTGCTGCCATGGTTGTCCCACACGCAATGTTTTCACGCTTGAACATTTTTGAAACTTTTTAAATAGAAGGAAGAGTTTTAGTTTGATTTTATTTGTGGTAGTTATCGTCGTTATTAAACAAATCAGTTAGCTACAGCTCCGCCCTCGGTCTTGCCAGCCCCTCAGTTTAAAATGTAGACTACTTGATTGCGCTTACTGCGGGTAAACTTATTTATTCAACACGGTCCAATATTTACAGGAATGGGATATTCAACGTTAATTTTACTTTCAAATCAAGCATTTTCCCTAATTACATAATAAAGATGATTGTACAATGGGTTTAAAACCTGTCTATGTACTTCGATAACCGGTTTTACAATTGTGTTATCGGCTTGTGTATCTAAAATAAAGGATGATTTACAGACAATCTTAAACCACTCAATTAAGTTCAGGTTAAATAATTCAAAATTAATAATTTTATTTCCTAAATTAAATGATCATATTTTAATTAACAAAGCAAATCGCAAAGTATTTGTGTAAGTATTTTTCTTAGGTATTGCTAATTACATATACAGTATATAAAGAACGCATTTATATTAAATAATGCCTTGGAACACGAATTTATTTTAAAAATTTAAAATATTTTTCAATAAATTCTGATTTTAAGATTTTGGTTATAATTTTAATCAAAACTTCGTTGAAAACATTTATTTGTTTTATGTTGATCTCAATCAACACAGATTTGTTGAAAAGGATTCTATTTTATTTTCTTAAACATTCATGAACTAGCCTTAAGAAATTAAATAATTAGTTTGTCTTTACAGCATAAACTACAAAATAGAAAATACCATTCTTTCATAACTTAATCGTTATAATACAGCGCAAAATTTCCTTCACACAAAAACTAAATATAAGAGTGGCAAATAAAACTCTACCTTCCTTAGGGAGTCTAGAAAGAGATTAATCTAATAATAATACACAGATACCTAAATATTCTTTATTTCATTGCGACATTAGTCTTAAACCCTAAACAAATACACAATTGGGCAGGAATTTCAGTTTTTAAAAACATACATTCATTAACCGGTTTTCAGAAGTACAAATAGCAACATTCTAGTTTATGAAGATTAGAGCATATCACTAAATGGGGAGATCTACAAGTACAATAAGGCTTAGCCTAATTACAGCAATATAGGCTTATAGAGGCTCAACGCTTTGTCGAGTATAGCCTACATCAGGCATACGTGCTGAGTTTCGCTTTGTGTCGTAACTAACTGACTAATATTTAGGTCATCATAAAACTATTAATCATGCCCAAATAAATATTACTTTTCGTAGGATACTTCTGAATAAAATTCTGCCTTACATTTCATAACAATTAAACAGCTGTTTGTATGATAACTTAAAATGTCATTGAACGATTGTAAAGAAATTGAATTAAAAAAAGCAATAGCTGTTCATTATATTATATTAAATATTTTTCAAAACTCTACACGTATAGTGACGCATAATTTTACATAGTATTTTTATTTAAACTCCTTTGTCACACATTATTCTTGCGAATATGTTGGCATTGAAATAAAATAATAAATTTATGTTAAAAATATTTAAAATAATAATTTTAAAAGCTCATTGGAAGAAACACATTTCATGCAATTTATGGTTGGAAAAATTATTTTTACCGCTTTATAAAATTCACTTACTTGAAATATTTAACATAGAGTTATTTCGTGCATTTAATGTAAACTAAACGGACATACAGTTTAATTACCAAATATAATTGTATTATTTGCATTATTTGGTTGTTTTTGTATTTTTATGATTTATTAAGAGTATTCAAATCACATGATAACTCGTTGAATCCAGGATCTAGGATTACCTCAGTCAGGCATATTAAAACACTGAGCATATAATCTCTTAAAACGGTCGATTGCTCCACGTTCTGTTGTTCCCCATACTAATTAATACTGCGAACTTACATGAGTTCGAAACAACGGTGTTTTATAGCACAAAAACTATTGATCATTAATGTGTATTATTATGTTTAACAATAAACTGCATCAAAAGTTTAGTATTAAACCGAACGCTATCCATTACTAATATAAATAAATGCTGCCAATGTATTACACATAATAGCTGAGTAATAAATATATTCAATTTCTGAATTTATTTATTTCCGGATTGATAGATAATGGACGAGTTTTTCAGTTCAATAAAGCAATTGTAACAAGAATAGTAAAAAGAAAGAATGATACAATTCAGTAATCTATAAACTCACAGAAATATAGTCACAAATTAACATTATTCAGAACTCATACAAAGTAATACTTTACTCCATCACCAGCTATGGAGAAGTGAGTTACTTCTCATTTCCTGTTTATTTGCAAAAAAAATATTCCAGAAGGAACTATATAAGACATAACAGTATTTTCTAATTCAGATTTACTATGACTTTTTATTCTCTTAGACATTCCACTACAGTTAAACAATCCAGTAGTGATAACCCAAGTAATGATAATTGGAGGCAACTTTCTCTTTCAAATTACAGGCAGTCAAATGTCACTCGAAATAGTTTTGAGAACAAATTTTCATTCTATAAAATATAAAATTTTCAATTACATTTCTAATAAGTTTATAAATTATGTACATCAATCTACGACCCAAATGTTTTCTTAATTTTAAAACAAAAAGAGTTTTTATATTTTTTGTTGTAAGAAGGGATATATTTTAATATCTATAAATTATTTTCACTTTTTCATCATTACCTGAATTAATTATTTATTGCTGTATAATGTAGATATATTTATGTAAAATTATATTCATATAAAGTATGTTAATTATAATCAAAAAACGATTTTACATCAACTTTTCTCCCTCGATTGGCAATGCTAGAGGGTTAGATATAGTTACCCGTACACTAAAATCCATTCAATGCATTTCAAAACATAAATTAATTTTGAATTTGAATTTGTTATAGCAGTTTAAAAAACTCGTTATTTTCTAAGCCTTATAAGCCATTACTTAAAACTATGGTATATAATCATGAGCAATGTGTTTTATATTATTCTATATTTATATTTATTGTTTTGTCCTATATTAATCCTTTCATTATTAATAATTCCCCCTATATCAGGTTTCTGTACTCTCCTAAGGGTATAATGACTACCTAATATTATCTGACAAAGCATATTAAAATCATTATATCGCAATACCTCACCAGCTATAATATACTCTGTTAACCCTTTCTCTGACATATCTAGTTTCTTTACTTCCCTAGAGCCATTAATATTAGTATAAATTGAAAGCCACTGGGATGCGGTGCAATCTATAGTTAAAGAGTTAACTTACAACCAATAAATTAAATTCTTAATCAATATCTAGACATAAAAAGTTAGTACAGTGTTTACTTAATTCTAATTAACTTCACCTTTCTAGGCCAAGAATATCTGATCGCATACGTTCTCTTGGCCGCGGGATTTGATTGTATGTTGTAAAGATTGTATGTCCTGGAGATCTCGACAAAGGATGCCTTTTGAATTATAATTGATTGAAAAAGATCCTACCTCTGAAACTAGTGGAAGTAACAACGGACTTTGTTGTTGGTATCACATTCTACTTTTTACTTTTTTCATATTTCAATTCTCAAATAGTAGCAAACTATTTACAATGCCCGTTAAAACAATATAATGAATAATTTTTACAAAAAAAGCACAAAACAAAATTATTGAAAGAAATGAAATGTTTCCTCTTACAAAAAATGTCAAATTTTTTTCGCAGGGATTTAGGGTTTATTGCATAGGCTACAAGTTTGTATATTTATACTCGGCCAATCTCTATCTTTCCCATAATAATTTAAGCAAAGCATTCCCCAAGTTATATAATTTTTAACATAATCATATGTATGTACATATAAAACAAACATGAGTTCTTAGTGAATTTATAACAACGCTATTATATTACAGCTAGATAAATTAGTACTGTCAAACATGATATGTACATTTACATACACATACTTGAGTGTGTAGTGCCTTTGTAATTACAACATACACATGGTAGTATGTACTGAAGAGTCTTGTTTTTACACACAACATTTGTGTTTACAAAACTATACACATAACTCTTCTATCTAAGTTATTTTATTTTTAGCAACAATTTCCTATTTTGTGGCATCAATAAAATCGACTGGACTTTGCCCTAGTCATTGAATTGTATTGATAGCTTGGTTTTACGCTAGCATTAAAAAAAACAAAGAGTTTCATCATAGTTATGAAATCAAGCCAATATTTTCCAAAGTAAGGGCTGACTATAAAACAAGGAAATGTATCACTAATAAAGTTTATATTAATTGTGTACCAACAGGTCCCTCACATACTTAATAGGTAACGTTTGGTGTATGGTATATAATGAATAAAATGTAAAAATATTTCGTGTCTAAAGTAATATTGCTTGTTAAATTACATTAGTTGTTTAACTCAGTAATAATAAAGTAACCAATATTATTGTAACAGATGCTCACTAATATGAGTGATAGTATATAATTAAGCATAAAATCCACATGTTAAACAAAATATGGGTTTAATAAATTAATGATTTATGGCTCTCCATTTGATATCTCCGTTTGCATGTAATTTACAGTAATGAACGATATAATACATGCAGGTTAAATATGTACTCTATCAGATAGCAATGTTTTGATGATGACGATATTGGCATAGTTGGTTTGTTCCGTCCCTGACCAAACGATTACATGACCAGACGATTCTTTGTGAAAGTGTAAAGTAGATATCGGTTGATATAGTCAGACACAGTTTTGTCGGTCAAAATAGTCTGGACTAGCAGAGAACACTATACTAAGACGACAAGTATATGCCTGTACATACATTCAAGCGACAGCACAAATAAACATGTGCATAATCTAGATGTTACCGCACCAGAGCAAACAACAACCGTGATGCCTAGTAGCAGTTGTTGATTGTAATGTATTACGTATTACAGTTATTGGCTATACAGAAAATTATTAACAGGAGAATATGAAATGGGGAAAAGATTACTTGTAGGACATAACTTTTGTGATGGTATCTCTAACAAAGAATAAGGTAAGTAATAATATTGTACGTAAAAGTATTAAACTGCTCCATTTAAATAACGATATGGGACATTAGATCCAATTAAAAGTTTAAAAATAAAATCATTTATAGTTTGCAGCCTAGCTACATTCTTAAGGAGGCGTAACAAAAACAATTTTAATAGTGACCCGGTGGCCATGATCGATGAAAGGACAATTTCATAAGCACATATGCACAAAAATTCTTGAAAATACAAAACAAAATTAAAACGAAAAACAAATGATAAACTATAGCAAATACGTGTAGCTACAATTTCAACACTTGATTGTTTGCTATATGATATGTAATATCATTCAAAATCCAGTTCTAAACATTACCATTTTACTCATCCAACTAAAATACTAAGGACTATTATCATTGATGTATAATATGTTTGTTATGTTATTAATAAGTTATGTACTACTCAGTCTACAGTTTACAAGGTTTAATTTAAAGAGATTTTATCAGTATAAATATATGTTCAAAGGGAAAAAAACCGCACTTGGGGCATTTAAATAAGATTAAAAATATTGATAATTTTCGTTAAGAGCACTCAAAAAAATAGAACTGTTTTCTTCAATCTAAGAATGGTATAGCCTATACTAATGATATTATTAGTACCAAAGTTACCGAGAATTACCAAACTTTACACTGTTATTACTTACCATTTGTTCGTGGGTTGTCCTTATTGTTAAAATTGTGGAGTTGATTTTTTTTATTAATTTTTTATTATATTTTACGATACCAGAAAACTGAGAAATTTTGTCAAAATATAAAAAGTTTGAGATGATATAAAACTCTGTCTAAATGTCAATACAGAATGCATTTCTCCTTGCAGCCTATGTCCATGAATTTGTTTCCTTTTCCTCTCCCATTAAAATATATATTTATTAATCTGAGAATCTAATACAAAGTAAATAAATATGTGCGTAATTTGAGTGTCATTCAGAATTTATTATCAGCTGTATGAGCTCCCAAACTCCTCTAGTTCCCGGCCTTTGAGAGTCACTGGTACTTTTGACCATTAGATCTCGGTACCTTGCACTCTTTAACATGCACGTAAGCCTTAAGAACCTTTTACGCACCCTTGAAGTCATCCAGTCTACGGTTTCTGCTGGATTCTACATTGTTGATTCTTCTAAGCGAAGAAACGAATTGGTAGCAATCCAAGATAGGTTTTGGAGTTAAAAACACAAGAATTCAACATCTTTATTGATACCTCGCTATCTGTGACGATGCTAATAGTCTTACTCATGTACCGCAGACGAAGATTCTCACGAGCACATCCTATAATTGCTGTGACTTCTGCCTGAAAGACTGTAGGATAAGGACCCATAGGGAACACCAGCTCCCTACGTGGTAGTATCTCTCCCACAATTCTGGCACAGATAACAATTTTTAAAGCCTTCCGTATACCATTGAAGCTCCACTGGTGGAAAAGGTTTCTTTCCCTCCGACCAAGCCTCCCTAGAAGGTATAATTATACTAAATGGTTTTGTCGAAGAAAAGTTTTTTTTGCATCTGATTATAGACAACGTGCAGGACATTCCCCTGACTGAGGATGCTAATTTTTCAGTGCCTCCTGTTTGCTGCCCAAAGCCGACCAATTCTCTTCTGCTAAAGACAGTTATGACCTGAATGACAATCTCCAGAGGAGCGAGTTAGAGAGTCTAGGGCTACGCTCCGCGCACTTCTAAAAGCCTCACAACTTACAATTCTAATCCTTTGGATGCTATCTAGACTATCCACCACCCCTACGTGGTCTCACTTCCACAATTCCGGCGCCTGTAACTCTTTTTTGTTTTAAAGCTTTCCGTGAACCATTCAAGCTCCGCTGTTGGAAGAGGTTATACTCTTCGATCAGAAGGTATAACTATACCTGTGTAAAGGTTTGTAGAAGAAAAACCTTTATGGGATCTGATTAGAAATCATGTGCAGAGCATTTCTTTGAATCAGGATGCTAATTTTGCAGTGCCCCCTGCTGAAGCCCAAGATTACCAAAGCCTCGTTTGCTGAATACAGTAGGCACTCCTTCTAGCCTTAACCGTAATCGCATTGTCCAGTGGATGTGAGGTTGAGACAATAGTCTAGAGTTGTGCCCAGCGTATACCCTGTGCGAAGACACCGCTGCTGTTCCAAGACACAAGCTGGTAGTCCGCATCTAGAAGAGCTTCCACAAAAAGGGAGAAAGCTTGCCACCCTTGGGACAGCCCCTTTTAGTCCTTACACTGATGCTCGCTCCCATAAGAGTGTTGGTAACCACTCTGGACCCGTGAGTAGGGCCCTTATCCAGGCCAATATTTGACCCACAATACCACGTCTTGCGACCGTATTGTCAATCGCCTGAGTGCCTGTATAGTCAAAAGCTGTTTCGATGTCGAGAAAGACACTTATGGCTACTTCTTTAGTTACTAGTGCCTTCTCAATCCTGCATACCAATTGATGCAGGAATGAGTCACGTGATCTATCTGGAGGGTAAGCATGCTGATTTTAATGTAGAGGACGATCCCAAACAAACTTAACAAACATTTTGTCCATAGTTTTGAGAAAAACACAGAATAGATATATCGGCCTAAACGACTTACGCCGATCCAGGTAGGACCTCTCCTGTTTTGGACACTCTCCAGGATAGAGGAATGTACCTGAAGATCACAAAGGCCCTGAACAGACTGCACAGCCGGGAAATGAGAATATCCAAACCCCACTGCAGCAAACCGGTCTCACTCCGTCTCTCCCAGGAGCTTTATAGAGACTAAATGAGTTAATCGCCCACTCAATCCTTCTGAAGGTTATTACACAACACGCCATACTCCATTGTGAGTGAGTAGCCTCCATCTCCCTAAATGTATGCCCGACTCCCTTTTCTGTTTAAAGAACAGTTTGGCGACCTGTCTGTTTTGGAGGCGTGGTCGGTTGCCTCTTTGGTGGGGGGTTTCCGCCGAAAAACTACCCGAGCGTGCTCACTTCCCACTCGGAGTAGAGTCAACTCCTGAAATTTCATCCGATGCTGATTCCATCTGCCTCTTCAAAATTTTGCTTCCTCCATTTGCTATACCTTCTTTGGCTCTCTCAACCGCTGCTTGTGCAATTTGAAAGGGAGCTTGAGGTTTTAGTCCAGTTCACATGCTTCAGACTTTGTGTCCATAGACTCAAGCTCTAGATCATCACCACTAACTGTTGATTCTCCGTCGATTGTAGTTGAGAGTGATGAACAGGCAGAGACATCCAAATCCAAACTCACGTATGTAACTGGCTGCTGTATTCCAGATCAAGATCTGTTGGGTTTTGTTTGTTTGTTATCTGTTTATACTCCATAAAGGTCCCAAGAGTACTGAGGAAGCAACAGGTCCGCCTAGTCAGAGCCCCGCATGACCAGGTAAAGCTCTTTACACTTGGAAAGCACTAAACTCACAAGGGTTCCGTTTACCCAATTTCCATTACTTTCCGCTCATTGAAAATATTACACAATTACACATACGTTCACTGGAAAAAACCGTATGCTCCGATCGACCCTTTCCGCTCAATATAATATTTATAACCTCAATAATTATGTTTTTTTTTCACATGAGGTTCATAATATGTTCATAGCAGTGTTGCTGAAAACTACTTTGCCTGAGGACAATACTAAATTGCGCCAAAAGTAAATTCCCTTCATACGCCGTACAATTTTGGTTAAAACTTAAACATTTCAAGACAAGCAGTTAGTTATGTGAAAAATCTTTATTGCTTTTAAACTATGTCACTTAGGTTCAAATTGCATCAGACAATTATACTGTGTTTTAATTGCAAAAACTTTGTAATCCAATTTTGGATAAACGCACCGAAATCCAGGACGTCCAAGATTATTTTTAATATCCCTCGGGATATTCCCCTTTGGCTCCGAAGAACAAACTACCATCATTTGTTGCAAATGTAGTTAATCCTAAGTTAGTTTTGTTAAGTGTTTATTTATGAGTTATGTAGAAAAGCAATGCATAAATTGCCTTTAGCCCTTAGGAACCACGGACCTTTCAGATTCAGTTTCATAGATAGGCTAACTAGGAAATCTCCGCTTTTTTAACAAAAAAGACATTTTTACATGTAACGTACATACAAATATTTTTACATCCATCCAATAACAACGCGTAATTTAGTGAAGTACTAGTTTGGCCTTCGAATTCTTCACCTTTGGTCCAATTGGCTCCAACAACTAACTAAATCTTCTCTTTTAGATTTTCTACTCAGCATGTTCATATTACTTCTCGTTAAGATACATTTAGAATCGTGGTGGTACTTATATAGAGAATTTTTTGCTCAACATATTGCAATAGCTAGATTAGAAATATAGTCACAATAATCTTGAAACTGAATCCTTATTTTTGCGTTACAAATAATAAAGTATTTCTATATGCATTTAAATAGATGATTGTGATAATGTAACAAACATATTTAATCATAAATAATGCCTTAACATAAGAATAAGCAGCGTCCCAGGCGTGATACAAATTTGACTCGGCGTTGCATATCATTGCTTACATAAAGGAGCAGTTGATCAGAATTTATAAAGGCAAAGTGGAAAATTAATTGAGATCAAATACCAAGATTGATGTGAACCTTTTCTTGAAGGTTCGTTTAAGCGTGAACTTTCAGGGTCTTTCAGGGCATCGATTTATTCTATAGAGCTTTGGAAAGATGCAGACACTCGGCCCCTGATGAAGAAATTATATGGCGTTTCATTTTCTTTTCGTTCGTCCTAACAATTTTTTTCAGACTATTTTATACTTTTGCAGCAAGTTTATTTCAATTTTGAAGTTTGAAAATATTAAGCCTCTCGCTCAAGTGATGATTTAAAACTTTATTCTCAATTCCGTTACTTGAAGATTTTGAAAAACACTTATTTCCGATTACTAATAATTAAGAAATAAATAAATCATGTGATCACATCCGTTTTGCCTGATAAACATCAGTATACAGGTATTAAGGACATTCTGTGGGTAATTTCTGTTTCAGTAATATTTTTATTTTTCCTTTTTGTTTTAAACTCAATTCCTAAAACACAATAAAAAACCAATTCAGGAATAAAATCACTGTAACTGACCCTAAATCAAATAAAACACATTCTATTTAAACTTTCTATATATACCAAACAAATGATATGGCTACAATAAAAACGTAAAGTTAGTTTTAATCTTCTGTTTTCCTGCTGAAAGTTATTTATCTCTGTTCATCAGTTTAGAATATGTAGTTGGTTTATTTTTTTTCGTATTTGATTAACTCTGCTACTATTTTATTTATTTATTTCAAATGAGATGGTAAATAAGTAGTGAAATATTACAAATATAGTTAAATAATTAAACGAATACAATAATTTTAAACTTCCATAAAAATCTCATATTGATTAGTAATTAATTATAAGATTTTTATAATGACTTATTAATTATTTAATATTTTTATTATATTTTATTATTATATCTTTTTATTTTAATTATTATAAGTTATTGATTATTTTGATCCGGCGTCATACTTGTTAATAACCACAACATGACATTCACATCATCAGTTTTTAATAGGTCATCCTCTGTTCAAGAATGCCGCCTGTGGAATTCGCTCTCTGTAAATTTCACAAATATTGACAGTCGTGCCCGCTTTGGAGCGATGGTCAAGGAATTGCGGGCCGTGTCAAGGTCTCGCTGCTGCCCTGCCGCTGGATGTGTGACGTCACGGTAAGGGGAGGGCTCCCGCTCAACCAGCTCGGCATTTCGCACCCTCTTTTGTTTTTACTTTCACTTGTTACTGACACACCAGTTTATTGTGCACGTTTGATGACTACAGTACTACGTGTGTTGGGATTTCGTCTGAACTTGGTTTTATTATGCTGAGTAAATGTTGTGTTCTAGAGTGCAAAAGCAATTATTTTGAGCCATTTGTTAATGTTTTCCATTATGGAAAAAACAGAGACATCCCATACATTCCTTTTATTTAGTTAAAAAAATTACGATCAAGGATAGTAGTTACTTGCGAACGTTTTCACAGAACTTAAAAATTGACCATTGGTCCAAGCTAAGAAATATAATTAAAAAGCTATCATCAGAAGTAGTAAACATATCAAAATCAGATAAAGTAGAATTTATAAACAGTTTGTTGGACGGTATTTTTGTTGAAACAACAGACACCAATATTTCGGAAAAGTCAACTTTTGTAAAGAACAAATTAAATTAGCAGTTTCCGTTAACATTTCATATTGTAATAGTCTTGCACTCGGGACAAATGTTTAGTGGATGCTTTAATATTTGCCTTGGAAGTTCTTAAGTCAGAAAAAAAAAACTGAAATCGGTCAGCCTAATAGAGGTTGTATCAGCTTCTAGTAATGTATTTGAAATCGAAGATTTATTTTTTACTGGCCAAGACATGTTGAAAATAACAAAAATTTTGGATATTGATTTTGAAGTTATAACTGTAGCATTAAATAATAGTGTCTTCTCAGAGAATGAGTTAGTTGACCTAGTTTACATAGGTAGGTACATATGTTTCAAGATGCTAAAATGGAATAATTTAAACAATGTGAAAAACGCTTTGTGGAAAACAGAGAGCTATTCTCTAACAAGAAATGTACACAGTTCACATTTACAGGTCATTGACAGGGGATGTTTGAAGTAACCATCAAGTTTAGTAGTAAATATTTTAACTGATTGTCTTAAACTCTTTAAACTTGTTGTAAGCTACATGTATGAAAAATATTCTTAAACAAAAGAGACAAGATTTGCTCTCTTTAGTTCTTTGTTGTATGTAAGAAAGTGCATAAATATCTTTACTAATAATCTTTTAAACTATAGCAGAGAAACAAGGGAATAATTGTAGAAATGGAACGTGGAAATAAAAAAAAAGTAGAAAAATGTATTGTTAAACCAGTAAACAATAACTTTTCTAATCTTATTTTCATTTACCTAATATTCTAAATAAATTAAATATTTATATAGTACAATGAAGTATTGTACTAAAGGCATATCCCTGAGATA